>NC_134404.1:327691314-328000481 GCF_038048845.1 Mixophyes fleayi
TCGGGAAATGCCAGGCCCTAACTAGTTCTGGAGAGGTGAAGTTAGGGTCCCTGGAGTCCTCTCCATCGTCTATGAAATCTAAAGTCTGCGCTTTTGATGTGACTATTTCCTTTGCTACCAAAACCTTTGAGTCACAGGCATTGATTGATTCCGGAGCAGCAGGAAATTTTATTTCCAAATCGTTAGTAAATCAATGGTCTCTACCAGTGATTACCTTAAAAACTCCCATTACTGTGACGGCTATCGATGGATCACGTCTCATCAACGGTCTCATCACCCAGAGTACGTCTCCAGTAACCCTTCAGATTGGTGCTCTGCATCATGAAGAGATATCGTTTTTAATTCTTCCTGTTACGACAAGTCCGATTGTCCTAGGCCTTCCATGGCTTCAGTGTCACTCTCCCCAGATTGACTGGCGCACCCCTCAAGTTACGTCTTGGGGGTCTGAATGTCACCATCATTGCCTTTCCCAAGTCATTCCTCTCAAGGTACAGCAAGCTTCCATCTCAGCTATTTCACCAGGACTCCCTCCTCAATATGCTTCATTTACCGATGTTTTTGATAAAGCTCAGTCTGAACGTCTTCCTCCTCATCGTTCTTGGGATTGTCCGATTGACCTTCTTCCTGGCAAGACTCCTCCCAGGGGCCGGGTCTATCCACTCTTGTTACCTGAAACTCAAGCTACATCTGAATATATACGGGAGAACCTCCAGCGTGGGTTCATTCGACCTTCCACCTCGCCCGCTGGAGCTGGGTTCTTCTTTGTCAAAAAGAAGGATGGATCATTACGCCCTTGTATAGATTTTCGTGGACTCAATGCCATTACTATCAAGAATCGGTATCCCATTCCGTTGATCACTGAGCTATTTGACCGCATCAAGGGAGCCCGTATTTTTACTAAGTTGGATCTTCGTGGTGCCTACAATTTAATCAGAATTCGTTCCGGTGACGAATGGAAGACAGCGTTTAACACCAGAGACGGGCATTACGAATATCTGGTAATGCCTTTCGGGCTATGTAATGCCCCCGCTGTTTTTCAGGGCTTCATCAATGAGATTTTTCGGGACTTATTATATGTATGTGTCGTCGTCTACCTGGACGACATATTGATTTTTTCACAGGACCTGCCCTCTCACCACCAACATGTGGCAGAAGTCCTTTCCAGGCTACGGAAAAATTCATTGTTCTGTAAATTAGAAAAATGTTCATTCGAATTACCCCAGATTCCATTCTTGGGGTATATAGTTTCCGGAGTTGGCCTGAAGATGGATCCTGACAAAGTAAATGCTGTACTACATTGGCCCCAGCCAACTACTCTTCGTGCGATCCAGCGTTTTTTAGGTTTTGCCAATTACTATAGACGCTTCATTCAAGACTTTTCTTCCATTGCATCTCCTATTGTGGCCCTGACTCGAAAAGGGGCTAATCCTAAGCAATGGTCAACTGAGGCTATTCAAGCCTTTCAAACATTAAAAGAGTCCTTCTCTTCGGCTCCAATCCTTCGACAGCCTGATGTGACACTCCCCTTCTTCCTAGAAGTAGATGCCTCTAATGTGGGCTTAGGAGCTATTCTCTCCCAACGCTCGGAACAGCAAAAATTCCACCCTTGTGCCTTCTATTCTCGGGGTCTCCTACCCGCAGAGAAAAATTATACCATCGGGGACAAGGAATTACTGGCTATCAAAGTCGCACTAGAGGAATGGAGATACTTGTTGGAGGGAGCTCGCCACCCGGTGACGATCTTCACGGATCATAAGAACTTGTCATATCTCCAGTCTGCCCAATGCTTGAACCCTCGTCAAGCAAGATGGTCTCTTTTCTTTTCCCGTTTTGAATTAATAATTACCTTCAAACCAGCTGCCAAGAACAAAAAAGCTGATGCCTTATCTAGAGCCTTTGTTACGTCCTCTGATATAGAAGAGGTTTCCAACCATACCATTCTAGACCCCAAATGTATCTCACTGGCTGCTTCATCCACCAGAACGCTACCATTTGGGAAGACCCTTGTGCCTCCTATACTAAGGAGGAAAATCCTTTCGTGGTTCCATGCCTCTCGCTTTTCTGGACACGCCGGTGAACACAAGACTTTTGAGATCCTCTCTCGAAGTTACTGGTGGCCTTCAATGAGGAGAGACGTCAAAGAGTTCATTGCTTCCTGTGAATTATGTTCGCAATTCAAATCCTCTCGCAGAACCCCAGCAGGGTTGCTGCGACCACTACCCATTCCGTCCAAACCATGGACCCATATTAGTATGGATTTCGTTACTGACTTACCACCTAGTAAGAACCATAACACTATTTGGGTGGTAGTGGACAGATTTTCGAAGATGGCTCATTTCATCCCTCTGTCTGGTTTGCCTTCCTCGTCTATCCTGGCTGAACATTTCATTAAAGAGATCTTCCGTATCCATGGATGTCCATCTGAGATTGTGTCTGATAGAGGAGTACAATTCGTGTCCAGATTCTGGCGAGCCCTTTGTAAAACCTTGGGCATACGATTAGCACTCTCATCTTCTTACCATCCGCAATCCAATGGACAAACCGAACGTGTCAATCAAGATCTTGAGACTTTTATAAGGATATTTTCATCAGCCAATCAAGACAACTGGGTAGAGTTACTCCCTTGGGCTGAGTTCGCCCATAACAACATGTACCATGAGTCATCATCCAAAACTCCATTTTTTGTGGTCTACGGTCACCATCCATCTTTTCCGGAATTTCCTGCCCTCCCGCCCACCCAAGTTCCTGCGGTGGAAACTGTTTGTCAGACTTTTAAAAATATCTGGTCTCAGGTCAGAACCTGTTTAAAGAAGACATCTGTCAAATATAAATCTTTCGCTGATAAGAAGAGGCGGGCTATTCCACCACTAAAAATTGGAGATCGTGTCTGGTTATCCACAAAAAATATTCGTTTGAGGGTTCCATCCATGAAATTCGCCCCTCGTTTTATTGGTCCATATAGGATCATTCAAGTTATCAATCCAGTATGTGTGAAACTCCTTCTTCCTAAGAGTCTTCGGATTTCTAATGCCTTCCATGTATCCTTGCTCAAACCTCTTATTATCAACCGTTTCTCAACTCCTCCCTCAGCTCCGCAGCCAGTTCAAGTTCATCAGGAGGAGGATTTTGAGATTACCGAGGTACTAGATGCAAAAATTTCGCGAGGAGTCCTCCACTTCCTCGTTCATTGGAAGGGCTTTGGTCCTGAGGAGCGCTCTTGGATCAAAGCTGAAGATCTTAATGCTCCTGCCCTTTTGAAGAAGTTCTACTCCAAAAATCCGGACAAGCCCGGTTCCAGGCGTTCTGTGCCCACCTTTAAAAGGGGGGGTACTGTCACTCACCGGACCGTGAGTGCCTCTTCCCGGACATTTAGGAACCGTGGCCGTCCACCATCCTGAGGGTCTGCGCATGCGCAGCCCTTTTCTATACTTCAGTGTATACCCCTTTAACTCAATTGGCAGATCAGGCAACACTCCCTATATTAAGCACCTGTGGTCAACACCACGTTGCCTGATCTTGGAGTCTCATTCCTCATGAGTCTCTGAAGGTGTTCCTGTATTACTCGTGTATTCAGCGCTGCTGATTCCTGTGGTTTCCAAACCACTTCTACTACTGTGGTTCCATACCACTTCTACCATCAACTGTATCATCATGACTGTTTGCTGATTCCTATCCGCTGCCTCCGTGCACTACAGTCTTCTAAACCACTTCTACGTTATTTTACATCTATGTGACTGTTTGCTCATTGCTATCCGCTGCCTCCGTGCACTCCAGCTTTTACTTCACTCACCTGCTTCTCATCAAGTCTGTTTGCTGATTCCCATCCGCTGCCTCCGTGCACTACAGTCTCCTGCTGGCAACTCGCCTGTGTTCAACATCGTGACTGCCAGCTGATTACTATCCGCTGCCTCCGTGCACTACAGTCTCCTGCTTGCAGCTCGCCTGTGTTCATCATCGTGACTGCCAGCTGAATACTATCCGCTGCCTCCGTGCACTACAGTCTCCTGCTTTCAACTCGCCTGTGTTCAACATCGTGACTGCCAGCTGATTACTATCCGCTGCCTCCGTGCACTACAGTCTCATCTCATCTTTGCTGTGACTTCCTCGAGCCTGCCGCTTTCATTACCATCTGCTACACTTCGTGATCAACAGCTCCTGCCCTGCGCTGCACTCCTGTTTCCCGTCGCTGTTGGTTCCTGTGGTTGCTACTGGTTACCTCCGTGTGCCGCTGAGTCCTGCTGCTGTGGTCAGCGCTATCCTCCATCTCCTGCTGATCCACTCTCCACGCCTTCACGTGTTCCACTGGTCTCTACCCTCCTGTCAGCATTTGATTTGTATCTCATCTACTACCCTCTGCTGGATCATCTCCATTCTCCTGGGTCTCCTATGAGTCCAGTTCCACGTGTTGCTGACTCCTGTGAATTCGTGTCCCTGTTGGTCTACTCACCTGTGCGCTGCACCTGCTAGACCGCTGCCTCACCTATCCAGGGACTTCCTATCCAGGCGGCCTCCCGCCGCTCAGGTACCGCTGCTATCCATCTGACTGCTACTGCTGAACCACGGTATGCATACTTCTCATTGACTGTGCTGTGTATTGCATATCTTGCTGGACTGTGTTTGGTTCTCTCTGGAGTCTGCTATCCGCTGAGTCTATTGCCATCATTGACTGTGTTATAATTGTGCTGGACTACTTCAAGAGACTTTCTAGATTGCAGACCTGCTCAGTCATTTATATCTATATGTATATCTATATTGTGCATATTACTGTGGATCGTGTATAAGGTGCCTGTGTATATCCTGTGTTGCAGTCTTCCCCTGTGCACCTCCTCACATATATATTCAGTGGTACAACTTGCTGATGTCAGACCACTGATCCCTGTTTCCGGTATCACCTGTTCCATCATCCTCTCACATAGCAGTGGTACAACTTGCTGCCGCAGACCACTGACTACCCGGATACCTCCACTTGGATTCCATTCCTTCACTCAGACAGCGGTACAACTTGCTACCCGCAGACCGCTGACTCTCATCACCTCCTTGTTTCTGTTGGACATTCCTCCTCCCTATAGCAGTGGTACAACTTGCTATCGCAGACCACTGACTATCTTCACGTGTCCTTGTCCATATAGTTCCTTGTGTATTATTACCTCATTATTACCAGTGTTGTTAGTCATAGACTTTCCTGAGCATCTCATCGGCCATCATTTCATGTTCCGTGATCACCTAGCTACCAGAGTATTCGATTACCATCTACATTGCTCTGGTAAGCCTACCATCTGGTGATCCCTGGGTAAAGACTCCTAGTGCCCGTGACACTCTGTCATGCTGATTGAGTTAAAATAACAGACGGGAAGCTTTAGAAGGAGGGTTGTGCTTGAAGTCACTGTTTTTCCTCTGTTAACCATGGCTATCTGCAAGGAAACATGGCAGTCATCATTGCTTTCCACAAAAAGGGCTTCACAGGCAAGCATATTGCTGCTAGTAAAATCAACCATTTAACGGATCATCAAGAACTTCAAAGAGAGAGGTTCAATAGTTGTGAAGAAGGCTTCAGAGCGCCCCAGAAACGTCCAGCAAGCACCAGGACCGTCTCCTAAAGTTGATTCAGCTGCGGGATTGGGGCATCACAGTGCAGAGCTTGCTCAGGAATGGCAGCAGGCAGGTGTGAGTGCATCTGCACACACAGTGAGGCAAAGACTTTTGGTGAATGGTCTGGTGTCAAGAAGGACAGCAAAGAAGCCACTTCTCTCCAGGTAAAACATCTGGGACAGACTGATATTCTGTAAAAGGTAGAGGGATTGGACTGCTGAGGACTGGGATAAAGTCATTTTCTCTGATGAATCCCCTTTCAGATTTTTTTGGGTCATCTGGAAAAACACTTGTCCAGAGAAGGAAAGGTGAGCGCTACCATCAGTCCTGTGTCATGCCAACAGTAAAGCATCCTGAGACCATTCATGTATGGGGTTGCTTCTCAGCCAAGGGAGTGGGCTCACTCACAATGTTGCCTAAGAACACAGCCATGAATAAAGAATGGTACCAAAACATCCTCCAAGAGCAACTTCTCCCAACCATCCAAGAACAGTTTGGTGATGAACAATGCCTTTTCCAGCAAGATGGAGCACCTTGCCATAAGTCAAAAGTGATAATTAAGTGGCTCGGGGAATAAAAACATAAAGATTTTGAGTCCATGGGCAGGAAACTCCCCAGACCTTAATCCCATTGACAACTTTTGGTCAATCCTCAAGAGGCGGATGGACAAACAAAAATCCACAAATTCTGATAAACTCCAAGCATTGATTAGGCAAGAATGGGCGGCCATTAGTCAGTATGTTGCTCAGAAGTTGATTGACAACATGCCAGGGTGAATTGCAGAGGTCTTCAAAATGAAGGCTCAACACTGCAAATATTGACTCTTTGCATAAACTTAATGTAATTGTCAATAAAAACCTTTGACACTTAAGAAATGCTTGTAATGTTACTTCAGTACACCATAGCAACATCTGACAAAAAGGTCTAAAAACACTGAAGCAACAAACTTTGTGAAAAACAATACTTGTGTCATTCTCAAAACTTTTGACCATGACTGTATTATTATGAATTATTTTTTTTACATGAAATACATAAAAAAAGACATTCTTAATGCGTACTGTGCATAAAATGCATTTTTATAGTTTTTCTTGTAAACACATGTCGTTGCATGCATACGTGTCAGTCATCACTATCAGTCAGCACTTACACCTGCTCTGTAGCTGGTGCAAATGATACTGCTACCTAAGAAATGGCCAGAGCTCAAATTGGACAAATATTTGTGTGCTTGTCCTTGCCCTCACTGTACATTGCCTACATTCGCTCCTTCTTGGCCTTGTTCCGCCCTTGAAGTCGTAGACAAGTGTCATTTGTGTTTGGACGTGAATTTGCACACATTTGCATTAATTAGTGTAAAGTCCCTTTCTGAGCATGCGCTGCACAATTTCACCAAAGATTCGCAACGGGACTTATGTTCGAACACTAAGCCCTTAGTGTTACCATCTGCCCTAGGCTGGCTCTACAGTCATCATGTTATGACCTGAGGGGTCCTACATCGAAGGAGGAGCTGCCAATGTCGGTTACCTAATCCCCTTTCTTCCCACCTCCTCTCCCTGCTCCTGATGCCTTGAGCATCACATTTGTTGGTGAGCAACAATGCAAATTACTGCAAGATTTATTGACCACAAATTACTGCACCACTCTCAGGTTGTATTGCTATCTGGCTTATATACAGTATTATATGAGTTTCCACTGAGCCTTCAAAAAAACAAACAAGAAAGGAATAAAAAGGAGGGAAAGGAGAAAGGGGTTACAAAATAAAAAAAAGGTATTTAAAATATCAAAGAATGTGTCAAGGAAACAAGAAATGCTTTCAGCCTGACACGGGCAAATATTTCAAACAACAAACCTCAACTCAACCACTTTGCCGCAGATCTTCTGGAATCTGCAGAGTCCTCGAATCAAGAACAAATGACCTTGAAAACATTATGGATGAATTATGCCGCTCAAGGGCTTTTACTGACAGAGAATCAAAAAGTTAGTGAATTACAGAAAAACAATAAGGCTTTGTAAACTGGTCTAGAAGAAATAATCTTCAGAGGAGCCCCAGAAACCATTGATGGGCATCACGGTGGCCTAGTGGTTAGCACTTCTGCCTTACAGCACTGGGGTCATGAGTTTGATTCCCGACCATGGCCTTATCTGTGTGGAGTTTGTATGTTCTCCCCGTGTTTGCGTGGGTTTCCTCCGGGTGCTCCAGTTTCCTCCCACACTCCAAAAAACATACTAGTAGGATAATTGGCTGCTATTAAATTGACCCTAGTCTCTCTCTCTCTCTCTCTCTCTTTCTGTGTATGTTAGGGAATTTAGACTGTAAGCTCCAATGGGACATGGACTGATGTGAATGAGTTCTCTGTACAGCGCTGCAGAATTAGTGGCGCTATATAAATAAATTGATGATGATGATTGATGCCAAGGTCCTGCTGTGTCTCTAAAAAACCTGTTCAAGCATATGCTCCCAGATCTATTACTTCGACAGAGCACACATGGCTCTGAGAGCAATATCAACATCAGGCCAAAAACCAAAAGAATTACTACATTATTACAAAACCAAAGGAAAGATTACTATGACAATCAAATATTCTCCTTTCATTGACTTTAATGATTGTCAAATCCAAGTCTTTCAAGACTTGTCCCCATCCAAAATAATAAATATAGCATTGGACACACTTTTAGGACACTTAGGAGCCGATTCAAGTCAGCGTGATATGTCGCGGACTGCCTCCAGAACGTGCACTGAGTTGAATCGGCTCCTTATACAAGTTGACTAACTGGACGGGGATAATAGGCCCGACTGAGCTTAAGACATCTGCTTTTACAGAAGATATCCTGCTATACTTACACAACTCATGAGAAGCCATATCCTCTGTGCTACAAACATTAGCAGAAAACCATAACAAGAGTTTTAGTTAATACTAGTAAGACAGGATCAATGGCGTACTTGCCAGAGGTGAGAAGAGGCTGGATGGGTACTTTTCATTGGAATGAACAGCTGGGTTGGTATCTAGGTTTAAACATACCAAGTCGTCCTTCACAGATATGTTCCGAAGACATTCCAAATCTGATTAGTAGAATGTTACTAGAATTTCAATCCTGGACACATCTTTCTATATCCTTTCTGGGAAAATGTCACCTTATTAAGATAATAGGTTTCCCACGCTTACTGTATCCTATCCAGATGTTACCATTCATACTAACTAAAAATGACATAAAATAGTCCTTCAAAATGTATATATGTTCTAACAAACAACCAAGTACATCATTACTTGGAATATTAAAGAGTATAATCAGTGGTAGGATTTAAATAAATTAACAACCGGTTCTCTGCCCTAATGACTGTTTTAAGTATACAAAAAGATATACCAAAATGTAGTTTAATATCATCATCTATTTATTTATATAGCGTCACCAACTCTGCAGCGCTGTACAGAGAACTCACTCATATCAGTCCCTGCCCCATTGGAGCTTACAGTCTAAATTCCCAAATACACACACACACACACACACAGACTAGGGTAAATTTGATAGCAGCAAATTAACCTACCAGTATGTTTTTGGAGTGTGGGAGGAAACCGGAGCACCTGGAGGAAACCCACGCAAACACGGGGAAAACATACAAACTCCACACAGATAAGGCCATGGTCAGGAATTGAACTCAAAATGTCCACAAAATGGCTGCCTCCATGCTGCGTAGGCGATGGCTCCTCTAAAGGAAAGTAAAGGAGGGGATCCCCAACAACCCAGACAAGAAAACGATGTTAGAAAATGTCAAACCAGACACATTGGCCACAGAACTCCGAGAGTAGATATTTTAATTAGCAGACATAAAGTGAAGAGCCTTTAATGCTAGGAATAAGATTCACCTCATCCCACTTAGCACCTCTCATGTCTACTGTACAGCAAGAGAATGAGCCATCATACCGTGCTTTTGTCCTGCAAGCACATCATTAAAAGGACCCTGCTCCCCCCACCAACGAAGAGGGTGGACTCACCGAACTGACCTTACAATTAGGTGTCGGTACTGGCGAACCGGTGAGAACCGGCTGAATCCCACCACTAAGTATACAAATGACAGATATTCCAGAGCCGGAATAAGAGGCACGACACATGTACAACTTATCAATTAGTTTAGATGTACACCTTATAGACCTCTTACATACCCCATTTGCCTCCCCATTGACAGTAGAGACATCCCTTTAATACATTTTGTGTGTAGGACGTGGAGAAAGACGAGTTCAAAATGAAAACTCTCCATGTAACTCTCTTTTCCTCCCGTTAGTGTCTAATCTAGATTTTCAAAAACGCCAGTGATCTAAAATACTGCAAAATTAGAGCAAGGGCTGCATCGTCTCCACCAGTTTATTGATATCAGTACACTTAAGCTGTATTGCTTTAATCATCTAACTACCACATTTCCAGGTATAGTAATACCACTGTTATCTCCAAGTAATGAGTAATGTTAATAAGGTAACTAACAGATATACATATGTGATTTGCCTTAAATGGTTCGCTACGGCTTTGAACCTGAATCCAATCTCCACCTCTCATATATACTGACATATAAGATATGTTGTTGACCTAGATAATATAAAAACTGTCAGGCAAAATGCGTAATGCATTCCCACATCTGGACCTTGATATTTTTAAAGCTTAAGTGAAAATTATTAAACAGTTGGTGTACAGTTGGGATAAGAAAATAAAATGATAAAATCCTTCACAGGGCTTATCTTACACAGAAATTAATATTCACTATTGGAAACGCGTCGTCCACGAAACTGTTATGGTGGACGACGCGGATGTAACACTTTGTTTGTGGTCATGTTCTAAATGAAGAGATTTATGGAAAGCTGTCCAGGAATTTTCTCACAGACACTCTAAACTTTTTATTTTCAACAGTCACAAGTAACAATTACACATAGCATACAACCCCTTATCTGTGTGGAGTTTGTATGTTCTCCCTGTGTTTGCGTGGGTTTCCTCCGGGTGCTCCGGTTTCCTCCCACACTCACAAAAACATACTGGTAGGTTAATTGGCTGCTATCAAAAAAGAAAAAATTGACCCTAGTCTCTCTCTCTATGTCTGTCTGTGTGTATGTTAGGGAATTTAGACTGTAAGCTCCAGCGGGGCAGGGACTGATGTGAATGGGTTATCTGTACAGCGCTGCGGAATCAGTGGCGCTATATAAATAAATGATAATGAAAATAAAATACAAGTGCAATTATATGGGCAAGAAGGGGGGGGGCAGAATGGGTGGGGGTGTAACAGGGGGGGTCATGGATATTTAATGGTTGCTAGTGAAGAGAGTTCCAGGTCAAAGGATTTGGCTGAGTTGGACAATTATAGTAAGATGAGGCCAGGGGAAGGATCTAGGTGTCATCTTACCAACATTATGGGCCCCCGGGCAAAGCAGTGCGCCGGGGCCCCTACCTACACAACCAAAGAAAATATATATCTCAATGAAAATGTCGGGCGTGATGACGTAACGCCGGAAATTCAGTGCGAGCGCAGCACAGAGGTGGGGAAGAGGGAGGGAGCCGGATTGCCATGTGATTATTATTAATTATTCTAATTAAGAAAGAGCCCTGCCTATGGGGCCCCCTTGCCCGTGGGGCCCCTGGGCACTTGCCCATCGTGCCCAGTGGAAAAGACGGCCCTGCATGGAGCCCATACTTTTGTATAAAGATCTGACCTCTCATGAAGATAATATATGATGTTTTGACTGCAGAGAGAGGTAACAAACATACTCTTAAAATTACATTTACTAGAATTAGTGATTGGATATTCTGGAATATTTATATCCAGGAAATACATCAACAATTATCAGTGGGGGGGGGGGAATTGTTCATAACGATAACCGGCCTCAAAAAAGGCGATACTATTCCAATGGATATCACCAGATTCTCCAAATGTAAACCCGATGATCAATCAAATTTATTTTCTTTTACATATGGATTGGGTGGAAGCTACTAGTGATAAAGAAAAATTAGCGGACACCTTATGTTCACACGTTATCCATACATATAAAATATACCCTTAAATCTTGTATTCAGCTTACTTCTTGGTGCAACCTGGAATTACCAGCAGGACCGACCCTTTCCTAAGCACTCCTACTTTTCACTAAATTATTACACTCCTGTAAAGCACTTATATAATCATAAATCTTAATGGAAAGTCGACACTGGAGCAACAAAAACTGGACAAAACATGTTCAATTTACTTTACACCAACATGTTATTACAGTTTTGGTTATTAAATCAGATGACAAAAATAATATTATACAAAATGCAACATCCTGTTTTTATGTTGAAGAATTTCGACTGTATGAGAATATACTTGATGCGATACTACAATGTGACTTCTAATTAAAATAATATTATTTTAAAATTGTGTGTCTGGAAAACACCATCAGACTATTCATACTACTTTTGTTTTGTTTTACCAAGATAAGCCACAGAGAGTGAAACGCGTCAAGGGTAAATCTACATCAAACTTGCTGCTACCAGTTGCCAGACACTCCTTAACAAATGGCACTCTTGCTACCAAACTGTATTACAATAAAAAAAACTGGATTGTAATAACCTTCAAGCTGTCACCCTCAGGTATTAATTAATGGTTGACTTGAGCTAGAAGTACAATAACTAATAATAAGTTATATACTAAACAAGACGGTAGATTCGGCCATTTGTCCATAGAGGTTATGATAGAAGTGCGTATAATTCCATCGTAGATCACGTGCCGTCTCTCCCTAGGAGGTATATACCAAGAGATGTTCACAAAGGGACAACAGATTGAGGTTTATATCTATAATGCTCACTCTTTTTTTGTAAACTGTATTGACCTACTGGGCAATCGTACAAGTTAACCCAACCATCAGTAACACCTTTTTGGGACTCCCCGCGGTTTGGGTGATTTCATTAAAGCTGACATCAGAGACGTGCAGATGAGAGGCACACACATATTTTTTTTTTAAATCTGTTTATTTTTGACATCAACAATCAAATGGAGAAATATACAATTATTCATTCGTTTTAGACAGCAATCACAACTACACATAAAACCTATGAAAACAGGAATTGAGCATACATAAGTAGCACTAGGGGGTAAATGTATCAAGCTGAGAGTTTTCCGGCGGGTTTGAAAAGTGGAGATGTTGTATATAGCAACCAATCAGATTCTAGCTGTCATTTTGTAGAATGTACTAAATAAATGATAGCTAGAATCTGATTGGGTTTTCCAACCCGCCGGAAAACTCTCAGCTTGATACATTTACCCCCAGGTGTCTAAAGTTGGGTATATGATCTGGTCCAATAAGCACACACATATTTTATCTACACCTTTGCAGTAAACATTCCCTTGCAGGTCGTGTCAGAACGGCAACATTATTTAGATATTTTTCCTGTCCGTAATCCTACTGAAACACATGGCGGACAGCCTCTGAAGTTGATGAATAACAGAGAACAATACCTTGCCCTCAGCTACACAGCAATTTACTGCCAAACATCTCAAGCACTGTCAAAGTATAACTTTTACATACTATCTGTGAATGTCAACTAAGACAGCTTGTATTCCAGGTGTAGTTGCCTTTGAAGATCGCCATGCTTCCCAACACTGGCCTAGAAAATATAATATTCCAGACAAAGCCCTTAGTATCTAAGCAAGATCTATTTCCAGGCAGTAAGTGATCGTTGTATCACTGGCCAGAGTCCAGCACTTAGCCTGTGTTATACAAGTGCAGTTCATCAGCTGCAGATAGATGTTTCAGAGCTGAACTGAAGCAATGATAAGACGCTGGGCTCTCTCAGAGTTCTAAATCGGAATTTTCAGTTACAGGTGCGTCCCTGCCAGGTTACATGATCAGCAGTTTCTCATCCCAACTTCATACTACTACTCTCTATATCTCTTCATTGATGTAAAACATTTTTAGAGGCAATTAGTAACAGGCGCCAAACTGTTATTTGCTGTGAGGATCAATAACAATGCCGGTGCAAATAAAAGTCCAAACAACATAGTCTAGGTTGCCAGTTTTTCCAGACTCCATACTGGCAGTTTGACAATTAGGTCAACATATCATAGGTGATTCTGATCACAGTTGCCCTGTTAGGAAGACAGTAATAAATTCTAACCAGCGCCAGCATGCTCCAAAATCCTATTTTGCTGCCAAATGGGAACAGAAAAGTTCCTGAAATCACTCAATTTTTTTTTACAGATTTTCATCTAGATCCGTCGGTGCAGGTCAGGGCTCGGAACAAAGAAAAACTCTCCAAGGGGTATATTTACTAAACTGCGGGTTTGAAAAAGTGGAGATGTTGCCTATAGCAACCAATCAGATTCTAGCTTTCATTTATTTAGTGCACTCTACAAAATGACAGCTAGAATCTGATTGGTTGCTATAGGCACCATCTACACTTTTTCAAACCCGCAGTTTAGTAAATCTACCCCCAAAAGCGTGTTTTGTTTTCCATCCAACTTCAATGAAATGTTGAAAATGTGCTCAACTGTGGGCAAACTTCAAAAGTATATTTCGAGTATACGCTCTGTGGTTTTCTCATCGGATATTTCCCAGTCTGCTTTTAGAATAGGAGCACTCAGGAATTCAAAGGTATTGTGGAAACAAATTTTCATTCTCCCAGGTACGGGGGCTTACATCTAGCAAGAGCTGACCTGCGCCGGCGGATCTATATGAACATAGGATTTTCTAGGAAGATGTCAAAGCCTTTCTCCTAATGTCCGTTCTTGTGGGAGAACATGTTACAGATTCACTGCTCTTACCGTAAAGAACACTTTTCACAACATAATTGGGTGGCCTTATGCAGAGGACTGACATTGAACATATTGCCAGGGTTTTTCCGTATGGTCCATGAATGTATTCATACAACAGGAATATATTTAAATAGTCTCTCTTTCCTAGTGTAAGTAAATATAGTAAGACGGTCTTTTCACATAACTGAGGTCGTTCATACCCCTTATTTAGGTACGTTTTACTAAAGTGTTCATCATTTTCGGATGTGTAAACCTAAGTGCAATTTGCTCTCAGTGCAGAGAATGGTGCCCAGTGAGTGATTTGCATACTAGTCATCTGTCTTACTGAACTCCAGGGGGTAAATGCATTAAGCTACGAGTTTCCAGCGGGTTTGAAAAGTGGAGATGTTGCCTATAGCAACCAATCAGTTCGTAGCCATCATTTGTTTAGTACATTCTACAATAGCTAAAATCTGATTGGTTGCTATAGGCAAAATCTTCACTTTTCAAACCCGCCGAAAACTCGCAGCTTGATACATTTACCCCCAGGTGTACAATTTTAGTTTTTTTACATATTTATTCCACATTTTCTATTCCTGTGTTTGTTTAGTATTCCTTATGCCCCACAGAAAATATCTGTCCTACACAAACGAGGCCAAAACATTCTTTATGTAGGTGGGATTGTTCCTCACCACATACTTAAATATCCAATGAATGCATTAACTCAAAGGGCATGCATGTCAAATGTATTCTCAAAAATGACGACCCTTGCAAATGAAGTTGAAGCTTTGTCTATTGTAGTTAGAACAAGGTTACGAACATGTTTAAATCTCCTTCCTTTTACAGTGAACTGAGCAACTTGTCTCTAGTGTCTGGCTTTCAAATCTTAACCACTGTTGTTCATTCGTCCATGTTTGTGGACATTGGTCATCCAGAGCGTAAGTGTCCCCTTATGATTTGGTTGTAAGGCCCAATCACACAATGAACAGATTTGCAAAATACGTTTGTCCTGTGTGACGGATAATGTTGTCTGGTGAGGGGGCAGAATGACCAGTTTGTGTGTATCAACTTTAACCCAAACATCACAATCAGAAGTTTAATAACTGCTGAACTGGTACATTTTCTAGTAAACAACTGGTGAAATCAACAATGTGACCTACAGTCATGTGCGATATATTGCTCAGTTTTATGTTTATTTGTGTTTTAATAAAAGTGTCTACAATTAGTCAACATAGACTTTATGAGCTCTTTGGTAAAGGCACTTTTACACTCTACATCGGTTAGTTACACCCTCACTGCAATAATAGCCCAGATGTCTTACGGTCAGCAACACGTGTCCACACAAGCACTATAATAACCAGCAGGGAGGCTAAGCCCAACCTGCCTTAAATACACAAGATGGCCACTGAAGAAACAGGCACTCAGCCTAAATACAGGCACTACAGGTACTATTGTACCTGTAGTGCCCGTATATGTGCTTATTCATACAAGCAGGACATGGAGACCAGGAGCTGTGCTATACATGCTTTAAAACCATACTTGCCGACTCTCCCTGAAAGTCAGGGAGACCCCCTGAAATAGAGGTGATCTCCCTCACTCCCTGAAGAGTCTGGCATTCTCCCTGATGCTGAGCCAGTACAAGACCTGGTTGGCTTCGCCATCTGTGGCATGATGACACACAGTTCAGAAATTGTGTCCTATGTCCATGTATTGATGCCTATGTAGGTGGCCATTTTCATGGAGACCAAGATTTAATCAAAGACTGACAGGTAAGACAACATGACTTTAGTAATGGAGACAGAAATGTAAAAGACACTTCAGTCTCTAGAGATTCATTGGCTACTTTTCCTTAACGCATAGTTGTCTACTATCCCGGAGTGTCCGGGAGACTGCCGCATTTCTGGGAGACCTCCCGGGCGAGCAGGGCAACCTCCTGGTTCTCACCCCCACAATACATAAGTGCCAGGGGGAGGTGGGGATCTTAATGACGCAAATATCTTGTAATCTTAGCCCCACCCCCTGCTGTAATTGGCCAAACTTGTGACAATTGTTTAGGGGATGGGGCCAAAATCATTCATCAAGCCCCGCCCACGCACTCCCACCTCCCACAGGATCTCCGTGAAGCAAACGAGGAAAAGTTGGCAAGTATGTGTAAAACAATTTTACTAAACTGAAGAACAAACATAAAGCAACACGTTTTACAGCAGGCTGCACGGCAGCACCATAAAACAACACAGTGGTGAAACATGGTATTGCAGGTATGAACAGCAATGTGGATCTGGCAGAGATCACAATATCTAACAGTACCTTCCTTCTTTTACCCTCTGGCTGCCTGTGTGTGATAAGGGCACAATTCTTACATTTTATCACTAGGAACGCTCTTCCCATTCTGCCTAATGCCAGGTGCCCTTCAATACATCTGCCACTGCTCAGTGCCTATCATTACCATGTTTTATTTAGATTTCAAGCACTGTATATAAACTGTGTAACTTTAATTTGTGGTAAACACAACATATGCTTTCATTTGCCTACAGCCCTTAGTACAATCCTAGAAGTTTTAGAAGCTGCACACTTCATACACATCACTTTCCACATTGGGTGCATCCACAAATCCAGCCAATCGTTCTTTTCCATTTTTTTTATTGTAGATTAGAACAATATTGTACTCTACGTCTGCTGGGCCTGTTATTACATGCCAGACGTTTACTATATATTGGGCAGACAAAGATGGCATTTATTCTGGTCCCCTGCAGCTCCGATTCCATTTTCTATATAATTAGAACTGTATTTAAATATATAATGCACTTTTTGTCAACTAAACTTAAAAGTTAGCTCTAAAATATAAAAATTATAAAGATAAACAAAAAAATAAAGCATCTTGGTCGGCCCTTAGATTCTGTCCTGCTGTCAAATGTTATGTTTCTAAGTCAATGCTTTAAATTTTATTTGATTTAATACTTGGAGATTTCCAAATAAATGATTTAACTTTCAGTGTAGCTGAATATTAGGTAGTGAATGATTTATTTGCTATGGCACCATTAGGATTACACTTACAGAATCCTTGATCTCTTGCACCAACAGATTCAAAACGAAGTTGTTCAGACGATAAACAATTGGTAGCCAAAGGACACTTCATATAAAGGGAGATCGTAGATCCTTCAGTAGTACAGTGGCCAATACAGCAGCTTGTGTAATGTGTTCGTGCTACTCTGTATTACATAATTTATGGTATCTTTATAAGTGTTCCCATAGATTATCAGTAACACAGATACTGACAATATAATCTGCAGCCAGGTTTAAAGGTAAAAGTACAGGTGACGTTTAGCTAAAACTAAAGGAAAGTGGATTAAGGTATCTGATTCCTGGAGAAAGTTGCTTTAATATTATATATATATATATATATATATATATATATATATATATATATATTATTATTAAATTTTATTTATAGGGCGCCACTAGGTGTCCGTGGCGCCTTACAGGGACAAACAAAACAGCGGCACCTAGGGAGTAGGGCACGGAAAAGAGGGAGACCCCCCAGGGGGAAGAGGAGGGAGCGAGAGGGGACGGGGGTCATCGAGGAGGAAGGCTAGGGAGCTGGTGAGCAGAGTTAAAAGTGGTGGAGACAGGAGGAGAGAAGACCCTGCTCAAAGGAGCATGTGTGTGTGTGATATATATATATATATATATATATATACACACACATACATACACACATACATACATACATACATACATACACACACACACACACACACATAAATAAATATATATATATATATATATATATATATATATATATATATATATATATATATATATATATATATATAAATAACATACCTAGAGAGGTTTGACAGTCGGTCTAATTTCATTTAGGTGGGAATTTTGCAATGAACCATAGAAAGTAACATGCAATTAGCTTTTTTCGGACTAGTGAAAAAAAAAGTGTGAGTGGCTGATTGTTACTTGAGCATCGGGCAAATCTTGCACCCAAGTGCAACGCTAATAAATGAGTCATTAGTTACCAGATTTCTAAAAGGTGCACATTTTCATAAAACTATAGCTAATAACCAGATGATCAAATATTTCCAACAGTTATCTACTCACCTATATTATAAAATGTTTATATATCGCACATAAATGTATATATATATATATATATATATATATATATATATATATATATATATATATATATATATATATATATATAAATTTATGTGCGATTTTAATGAGAGCAGTCTGATTCCTATCAATACTCCCTGCAGTTTAAAAGCACTAAATGAGGTAAATCCCATATTATAAAATTATAATTTGTTAGTGTAGGCAGTGGCAGAACTACCGTCTGTGCAGGAGGTTCTGTACCCCGGAGCCCATGTAGATAATGGGGCCCGCTGCATGGCAGATGCAATGGGTCAGGGGCCCCAGTCCCCCCCCCCCCCCCACCTCCATGCACCGGGGCCCACAGCTCGCTAGTTCCGTCTCTGAGTGTAGGTATCATCTGAGGTCCCCTTTACGTGGTAGGTGGGCATCCAGTTTGATCAAAATGTGCACCAAGAACCTCATGTTTATTCTTGACGTCATATTATAGAGTTTACATTAATGCAGTTTAACATGTATTTGTCTCTATGTATAAACGGGGTCCTAGTGCCTAAAGAGTGCACCTGCGTCTGTGTTTTGAATTTTATTTTCAGTGTAGAACCTTTAATATAGGTAGATAGGGTGTGCGGACCACCACCCCTTGAAAAAAATAAATAAAAAAAAGATTATATACAGTATATAAGTTGAGGAATACCTTGGGCCACGATTTCACCACAATTAATGGTGATGATTAAGCAGGAAGCAGAATCTCTTACAATTAGACATGCTCACTGGCCTCCGTGAACTGGTTTTGAATCTGGATTAGCTTCAGATTTTGGTTTTGGCAAAACCACCCTCGTGTGTTTTGGATTTTTTAGAAAAAATCCTAAAATATGCTAAAATCACACAATTTTGCTCTTTTTTTGTTCCTACATTATTATTAACCTCAATAACTCTAATTTAAAGTAATTTGCAGGCATTTTTAGCCACCTCACAGATAACAAAATTATTTTCATACACTTTCGGACAAATACTGCAGTGACCTGGCTGGATGGTAAGCGACAGAGCAATGACACAAACACACGGCAGGTCCTACCACATCTAGGACACATTGTCACACAGCAGTGACAGAAAAGAAAAATGGGGGTCCGCCCTCCCTCCCACCCCTCGCTATGTTGGATCTTAAAAAGAAATTCAAAACTTGTGAGATCAGAGATCCGACGACGACACGATGACGTTTTGCCTTGTTTTCAATTCTTGGAACCCTAAGTTCGGGCGTGTTTTCCGGTCCCGAGGAACCGAGCCTGAGCATCTCTACTTAAAATAGAGAATGGCGTCTGGTTTATATGCAAGAGTCACAGCGGTGGTGGGAGGGGGACTTCCTAAATACCGGACCAGAGTGCGGAAAGGTCCTGACTGGCAATCAGATTTCGGGCTTTTTCGGTTTTAAACTACAACCGCCAGGAAAGCACTCAGTGGGGGGATTTTCTCTTAGCTTTTTAACTGAAATCAGAATCCCTCATTACAATCCACCAACCAGGTAGAAGTCAGGAATGTAGACAACAAAAAAGCATTTTTAAGTTTTATATCATATTTCTGCTTCCCAAAACCTGCTGCCTGTGACAATTACCTTAATTTGCCTCGTAATAGACATATCTCCAATTACAGATAATATTTACTGAGCCTGATGCGGGTTTACGGGGATACCGGAAACCTCAGCTTGTGTTTTGGTTTGTAGGGAAGTAGTCACTCAAATTAGGATAACACCGCATAAATATACCCGAAAATCAATATAATCAGAAACATCCAATGTTAAATCACTTATGATTCAGGTAGAGATGCCGGTCTGCAATTAGGGATTATGTAAAATTTTTAAAATGTATAACAAGTAATATGAAAAATAGTAGTAAGAAAAATGTATCAATTTTGGGATGTGCTGACTGGTAAATATTGAGTATTTATATTTTCAGATGTAACTTTTCTATTTAAAATTTGTTGTTTTATTCCTCTGGCTCTTCAGCTGCGGTGAAAACTACAAGACCCACAATGCTTTGCCAGCCTCTCGCTTTTCAGCTGCAGTGGGAACTACAAGACCCACAATGCCCTGCCAGCCTCTGGCTCTCCAGCTGCAGTGGGAACTACAAGACCCACAATGCCCTGCCAGCCTCTGGCTCTCCAGCTGCGGTGAGAACTACAAGACCCACAATGCCTTGCCAGCCTCTGGCTCTCCAGCTGCGGTGAGAACTACAAGACCCACAATGCCTTGCCAGCCTCTGGCTCTCCAGCTGCAGTGAGAACTACAAGACCCACAATGCCCTGCCAGCCTCTGGCTCTCCAGCTGCGGTGAGAACTACAAGACCCACAATGCCCTGCCAGCCTCTGGCTCTCCAGCTGCAGTGGGAACTACGAGACCCACAATGCCTTGCCAGCCTCTGGCTCTCCAGCTGCAGTGAGAACTACAAGACCCACAATGCCCTGCCAGTCTCTGGCTCTATGGCTGTTGTGACTGACAAGTCAAGCTGCATCTCGTAATTCCACAACAGCCAATCCGATCTCAGACAGCGAATAACCTGTCTAACAATACTGGACTATTATAATTCATCAGCTCCCAGGTCATTTCCTCCTGGCACATCTATATCACGGCTCATCACAGGTCTTACTAAGCTTTGCTTCATATTCGTAAACACAGACATCCAGGTCTGCCAATTATTAATTTGACATGGCACTCAGACGATCTTTATGCAACTTCCAGTTAATGCAATATCCAGTTAATGATCAAACATACACAGCAAAATACTAAACTAATGGAACACTTTTAAAGTGCACCTGTCACAAACACAATGGAGGTAGCCATTTTGTGGGCGGGGCTAATATTGATGAGAATGCAGCCTATCCATTAGGTAGGAACCTGTGACATCACTAAGACACATCCTCATATATACTGGGATGGACAAGAAAACAGCTGCCTCTTATGTATAGGCACCAAAACACTGTAGATGATGAAGAAGTAACCTGAGCCATCTTGTCATGCAGAATATTACACTAACATTACGGATTATTGTTGGGCAGCGTCTGCTGACTTCTCCTCACCCTACTTAGATGATCAGACTAATGGTGCCCACGCACTTGTCTGGCTGCTCAGGTGTTGGCCTAATGATTCGAAGGCAAAGTAAATAGGAATATTTTATTATCAGATTGGATACAAGCAGTCATGTGACCAGCTGCTTTAGCCATACTTGCCAACTTTCTAAAGTTGGCTTCTAGGAGCCTGCCGGGGGAGGTGGGCGTGATGGAGGGCGGGGCTCCAAACTTTGCGTCATTTTGGACCCGCTCTGTTACGTAATGACGCAAATGCGTCACTTTACAGCGGGGGGCGGGGCCAAACGCAATCGCTGTGTTTTGGACCTAATTCTGCCCACTTCACTAGGAAGTGGGCAGATGTAGGGAGATTGCCACACTCTCCCGGACATTCCGGGAGAGTTGGCAAGTATGGCTTTATCCCACACACACTAATTATACCATGAGTGACTCCCACATGTGGGCCAGGACGGCAATCTCACACAATATTCCGGTACAATGACGGCATGATGCAGACCGTATCTCTAGTGGTTGGTGGGCAGTACAGATTATATTATATGATGAGCAGTGTAATACACACAGCGCACATTCAGGTAACTAGTGGAAATTTACCTCCGTGCCCCCACTGGGTTTGTGAGCAGCTACCAGTCTCTGCTATTGGCTGTTAATAGCTGCTCCTCTTTTTCCACTGAACTGCAGCAGTTAAAGTTTAGTGCAAGACATTTAAGCAATAGAACAGGCTGATCGTGGTCACTTTTCTGTCCAGCACTGATCTTCTGGAGCTCAGTGAAGACAACGGGATGTAGTTGAAAAGTCAAGTGAAAAGGTCGACATAAATCAATATTTTTAAAAACACAATACAGGAGAGAAAAAAAAAAAGGAACTAAATATAAACAAAAAAACCCAAGGCTTCCAGTTCAAGTCCCCATATTATAAATATGACTAGTGCCGTAAGACATTATTTTGCGCTGGGAGCTCTTTAGAGCTAGTCTTGCAGTGTTTTTTTTTATTACATTTAGTTCCTTTTTCCCCCCGTATTGCTGTTTTAATTATAGTAAGTTACGTCTACATTTTGACTGTCAACTTTATAACCTGTAAACATTTTAACTGCGTTGACCTAATGAACATGTAGACCAGGCCTGGCTATTTGGTACTTATTATATGTACTTGGGTACATATAACACAGTATAAACGCCTAGTTCACGCTGATCACCTCTGCACACCGCTGGCAGCTTTCATAGAGCATGGCAGTAACTGTGTGCCAGGAATCTGGTGCATTCACAGCCTATGTATAGACATAGGCAGTGTAAGCACCAGCAGGATCCTGGACAAGCAGCAGGTTCCTGGGGCTTATGTCACTGCTCCAAAAGATAACTAGACTTGATTTTCCTTGCAAACATTTCACTGCTGAGTCACTGTCAGTCTCTACATCGGTTGCCTGTTTTTCACTGAATCCAATATAAAATACTTTGAACTTAAAAGGCCATCAACAAAACTGCACCAACATACATCTCCTCACTTGTCTCAAAATATCTCCCAACTCAACACCTCTGTTCTACACAAAATCTGCGTCTCTCATCCACTAATTATCTCCTCCCATTCCCGGTTACAGGACTTTGTTCAGGCTGCACCCACTTTGTGGAAATCTCTCCCTCGCAAAATAAGACGTTCCTATAGTCTTCAAACCTTCAAGTGTTCTCTGAAAACCCACCTCTTCAGACAAGCTTATAATATTCCTCAACCATCATATTAACCTCCCTAGGTTACCCTATTACCACCCTTTACACAGTTCACATATGACAACAACCCTCTGACCCCCTGACCAACATTACTGTGTGACTGGATCATATCCATCACTAAGTGCTTTTTACCTTTGGAATTTGGCTGGACCAATATGCAGTATGTAGCACGTACCCTCGTGCATCAAATTCCCATTGTCCGATAGATTGTAAGCTATGCGCCATTACCTTCTTACCTCTCTGTCTGTATTACCCAGTATTGTTTCATTACTGTGTTTGTTCCAAATTGTAAAGAGCTAAGGAATTTGCTGGCGCTATAGAAATAAATGTTGAAATTAATTATTTATTTTAACACCTCCGTCTTTTTTGCACCCAGGAGGCCAAATACATTTTCGGACGTTAATAAACTACACTAACTACACTAAGCTTAAAATTGCCCCTAAACACAAATTTGTAAAAACAAAAAATCCCAAAACAAAATAAGAAAAAAGTATTAATGCAGAACTGGGCTTGCTTGAAAGTTGAATAAATTATGTATTATATTTGATGCTTTCAACAATTTTGTTTTGGAAACCACGGTGAAACAATTATATTTGTGACAGATACTAAAATGACCATTCAGTATTGTCCGTGTAATGCTGGAGCTGGAGGACATTCCTTAGCTATACCCTGAATGAAAAAAGAACAACACAACACTGATGTATATTATACAGATGTTTTATATAAAAATTCCAAAGTTTAGAGAAAAACAAAACAAAACATGGAAACCAGATGGATCTGAGATAACGAATTTGACCTTAGATGAATTTTTCCTGCCACTGACCATGTTAAAATCGCGAGTACGCGTTTCGTTGCTGCTGCTGAGGCGGCTGCTGTTGCTGGAGCCGCACTTGTTGAGTGTATGGGTCTTCCAGAGACTTGACGAAGATGGTTGTCTTCGGGCCAGTCTTCCACAGTATGCCGTTGGAGTCCACAACGGAAGATTCAACGGTGATTTGGTGGGTTCCAAGGACAGTGAGGTTCAACAGGAACTGAGTGCTGAAGTAATCATTGTGAGGTTCAACTCGTTGCTCCATCTCGCTCCTCACAGACTCCGAGGGAATCTACAAAGAAACAGCCACAAGTTTTAGCTGAAAACTTTTTAAAAAAAATACATTTTGTAGTGAATCCCCAACAAAAAAACCTACAACTTATTTAACTACAAGACGCAAACAGACTTCTACAAGGAAGTCCAGAAACAATATTATTTATAGCTTCTTGAGAACTCGTGCCTGCATTTACTGTCAGCTAAATTAGATTTTTATTGCAGGTTTACAGCTGTCAGAGACATTACTTATGATTCTTAAAGGGATTCAATCATTCATGTCATCATTGAAGGCAGAGTTATTAATTACAGGTAAGTGACTTTTCTCCTCAAGCAATCAAGACTCAAAACATTTTCCCACATGTGGCCCTCGATAAAATGGACACAAATATTATTACGAAGAATGGGGAGGAGAAAGTGTCTGAAAAAACCTTTATAGTAATAAAATTTTAAAAAAAAGTTTAATGATTGAGTATTTTTTTTTTTTTTTAATCAGACAAGACACTGTTAAAAGCACATTATTATTATTATATATTAAACACCTCATTAAACCTTTTACTGTGTGCTCAGAGAAGTTATTTGGATCAATATGCTCAGTTCATTAATATAATCATAAAACACGTTCAGATAACAGGTCACAATACAACCTTCTAGACAGCAACAATACAACCTTCATAGGAAGAAACAACACAGCCCTCAATTGAGTATTTCCTATGGATGACTTGTGTACCCAGTGTAACGTACAATACTGGATGGATAGGTAACTATCTGCTATGAGCGTTCTGAAAGGGGCATTAAAAGCTGTAATCTCTAGTGGTTACAGACATGTAAGGTGCCCAAGTCACCTATTCTGGACTCATGAGATGAGTAATGAGAGACATTTCACACCAGTTATGTCCACTTGTTGCCGAAACGGATAAATTCAGATTAAAATTCCTTTATAGAGTCTTTCTAGGCCCTCCTAAGTCTTTAGTTTTGTCCTCATATCTACCAACACTTTTGAGCTTTAGATATATTTCTGATTCCAGGTACCCACTGGGCTGAAATCCTAATGAAACTGACATTTAAGGTAGTGATGGGCTATTAGCCCTCAGGGGTCACGTGCTGAACTCCTCCCCAGGGTAACCCTCATTGGTCCCCCATGTCTATATATCAGACTGTATGGTGATGTCACAGTCTATATAGCAGGTTAGTGTGTGATTGGATGGTGATGTCACACAGTGAGCACAGTACAGTCACACAGTCTATGTAGCAGGTTAGTGTGTGATTGGATGGTGATGTCACACAGTGAGCACAGTGCAGTCACAGTCTATGTAGCAGGTTAGTGTGTGATTGGATGGTGATGTCACACAGTGAGCACAGTGCAGTCACACAGTCTATGTAGCAGGTTAGTGTGTGATTGGATGGTGATGTCACACAGTGAGCACAGTGCAGTCACATAGTCTATGTAGCAGGTTAGTGTGTGATTGGATGGTGATGTCACACAGTGAGCACAGTGCAGTCACACAGTCTATGTAGCAGGTTAGTGTGTGATTGGATGGTGATGTCACACAGTGAGCACAGTGCAGTCACACAGTCTATGTAACAGGTTAGTGTGTGATTGGATGGTGATGTCACACAGTGAGCGCAGTGCAGTCACACAGTCTATGTAGCAGGTTAGTGTGTGATTGGATGGTGATGTCACACAGTGAGCGCAGTGCAGTCACACAGTCTATGTAGCAGGTTAGTGTGTGATTGGATGGTGATGTCACACAGTGAGCACAGTACAGTCACACAGTCTATGTAGCAGGTTAGTGTGTGATTGGATGGTGATGTCACACAGTGAGCACAGTGCAGTCACACAGTCTATGTAGCAGGTTAGTGTGTGATTGGATGGTGATGTCACACAGTGAGCACAGTGCAGTCACACAGTCTATGTAGCAGGTTAGTGTGTGATTGGATGGTGATGTCACACAGTGAGCGCAGTGCAGTCACACAGTCTATGTAGCAGGTTAGTGTGTGATTGGATGGTGATGTCACACAGTGAGCACAGTGCAGTCACACAGTCTATGTAGCAGGTTAGTGTGTGATTGGATGGTGATGTCACACAGTGAGCACAGTGCAGTCACACAGTCTATGTAGCAGGTTAGTGTGTGATTGGATGGTGATGTCACACAGTGAGCACAGTACAGTCACACAGTCTATGTAGCAGGTTAGTGTGTGATTGGATGGTGATGTCACACAGTGAGCACAGTGCAGTCACACAGTCTATGTAGCAGGTTAGTGTGTGATTGGATGGTGATGTCACACAGTGAGCACAGTGCAGTCACACAGTATATGTAGCAGGTTAGTGTGTGATTGGATGCAAACTTTCTCCAGCTTGACTAACCAGCCTTGCACCCATACTGCTGGGGGAGAGGGGGGGGGGTTGTTTGCTTAAAAATGTGTCCAACATACTGTATTTGCATTGACACAAGCTGTGCCCTGAGACTGCAGCAGAAATATAAGGTAACGCACCTCTTTGGTCTACACACTACATTTAGTTAAAGCTGCAGGTGCTGGACACAAGCACGCATTACAGTGTAAACGGATGAGGTGTGCGGTCATATGTTTCAATGATGTACAGAGGTAATATGCAGTGTTTGGTTGGTTAGACTCCAGAATCATGGTCCTCACCACTGATCTGGTGGTGCCCTGATACATTTAGCAATATAGAGAACTGCAGGGTAAAGTGTGCCCACACTGACTAACCCACAGGAAGAGTCATTGCTGTGATGTTGTGTAGTGTCTGGTTCTACGTCCGATCCTTGTACTGCTAGAATAGTGATTGTTAAAACTCAGTAAAGAATGTAATAAAAATGTAGACACAGCGTCAGGATGACAATCTGCGACGGCTGTACCAACACATTACCCATTACTACAGCTCCCAGCTAGGTGTCTGCGGCACTGTGCCTCCTTACACTACGCTCTCTAACAAGGTCTCGCTCCAAGGCGTCTACAAAAGGAATTCATCTGTGACCTTTAAATATATGAAAGTGAAATGAGGCTTCTCAGCATTAGTGCACTTGTAGACTGGAGACTTATTAGAATTTAGAAATGAACTGAAATGTTTTTGCCACAGAAAATAAATAAATAAAAAAAGCAGATATTTCTTGTGATACTTATAATATTTACTGAGCAGGTTAATAAATCACCTGAAACATAAGGTGCCGGTAATAAGTACCTGTTATTTGCACACAGTAGAGAGACATTTTTAAGTCTTTTAATTGACTAATGCTGAGATAATGCAGAAAACAGATTGTGGCTCAAAATAATGTTAAAAATAAAGAGTGAAAGAGGAAACAAAGAACAGACTGGTGAGATAAACAATGGAACACTAACATTTCAATATTGTCATTCTAGAATAGATCAATAAAACAAAACATCACCCCCAATACCTAAGAAAAGTGAGTTTGTGCACATGGGACCTTTGCAGTTAAACTACATCCATGAGGGTGTTGGTGGGGGAGGGGACAGGTTATATTTTAGTGTCATTCTGCCTTAACAGAAATTTCAAGTTAATTTTTTTTCTCGGTTGCATAATTATTGGGGTCTCACAGCAGTCAGGTTCCAGCTGGAGAGTTGTCATGTTCCTTATACTCCCATAGACCTGGGTATACTACAGTGTTTGTTTTATCCGCGCTAGAATGGAATTGAACTCTGTATCCAGTATGCTGCCAATTCATATAAATGGGGGTGCTAGTACTATCCTGCTATCCCTGGTTATAACTGGGGGTGCTAGTACTATCCTGCTATCCCTGGTTATAAATGGGGGTGCTAGTACTATCCTGCTATCCCTGGTTATAAATGGGGGTGTTACTACTATCCTAGGTTATAAATGGGGGTGCTAGTACTATCCTGATATCCCTGGTTATAAATGGGGGTGCTAGTACTATTCTGCTATCCTAGGTTATAAATGGGGGTGCTAGTACTATCCTGCTATCCTAGGTTATAAATGGGGGTGCTAGTACTATCCTGCTGTCCCTGGTTATAAATGGGGGTGCTTGTACTATCCTGCTGTCCCTGGTTATAAATGGGGGTGCTTGTACTATCCTGCTATGCCTGGTTATAAATGGGGGTGCTAGTACTATCCTGCTATTCCTGGTTATAAATGGGGGTGCTAGTACTATCCTGCTATTCCTGGTTATAAATGGGGATGCTAGTACTATCCTGCTATTCCTGGTTATAAATGGGGGTGCTAGTACTATCCTGCTATCCCTGGTTATAAATGGGGGTGATAGTACTATCCTGCTATCCCTGGTTATAAATGGGGGTGCTAGTACTATCCTCCTATTCCTGGTATAAATGGGGGTGCTAGTACTATCCTGCTATTCCTGGTTATAAATGGGGGTGCTAGTACTATCCTGCTATCCCTGGTTATAAATAGGGGTGCTAGTACTATCCTGATATCCCTGGTTATAAATGGGGGTGCTAGTACTATCCTGCTATCCCTGGTTATAAATGGGGGTGCTAGTACTATCCTGCTATCCCTGGTTATAAATGGGGGTGCTAGTACTATCCTGCTATCCCTGGTTATAAATGGGGGTGCTAGTACTATCCTGCTATCCCTGGTTATAAATGGGGGTGCTAGTACTATCCTGCTATTCCTGGTTATAAATGGGGGTGCTAGTACTATCCTGCTATCCCTGGTTTTAAATGGGGGTGCTAGTACTATCCTGCTATCCTAGGTTATAAATGGGGGTGCTAGTACTATCCTGCTATTCCTGGTTATAAATGGGGGTGCTAGTACTATCCTGCTATTCCTGGTTATAAATGGGGGTGCTAGTACTATCCTAGGTTATAAATGGGGGTGCTAGTACTATCCTGCTATCCTAGGTTATAAATGGGGGTGCTAGTACTATCCTGCTATTCCTGTTTATAAATGGGGGTGCTAGTACTATCCTGCTATCCCTGGTTATAAATGGGGGTGCTAGTACTATCCTGCTATCCCTGGTTATAAATGGGGGTGCTAGTACTATCCTGCTATTCCTGGTTATAAATGGGGGTGCTAGTACTATCCTGCTATCCCTGGTTATAAATGGGGTGCTAGTACTATCCTGCTATCCCTGCTTATAAATGGGGGTGCTAGTACTATCCTGCTATCCCTGGTTATAAATGGGGGTGCTAGTACTATCCTGCTATCCTAGGTTATAAATGGGGGTGCTAGTACTATCCTGCTATTCCTGGTTATAAATGGGGGTGCTAGTACTATCCTGCTATTCCTGGTTATAAATGGGGGTGCTAGTACTATCCTAGGTTATAAATGGGGGTGCTAGTACTATCCTGCTATCCTAGGTTATAAATGGGGGTGCTAGTACTATCCTGCTATTCCTGGTTATAAATGGGGGTGCTAGTACTATCCTGCTATTCCTGGTTATAAATGGGGATGCTAGTACTATCCTTGGTTATAAATGGGGTGCTAGTACTATCCTGCTATCCCTGGTTATAAATGGGGGTGCTAGTACTATCCTGCTATTCCTGGTTATAAATGGGGGTGCTAGTACTATCCTGTTATTCCTGGTTATAAATGGGGGTGCTAGTATTATCCTGCTATTCCTGGTTATAAATGGGGGTGCTAGTACTATCCTGCTGTCCCTGGTTATAAATGGGGGTGCTAGTACTATCCTGCTGTCCCTGGTTATAAATGGGGGTGCTTGTACTATCCTGCTATGCCTGGTTATAAATGGGGGTGCTAGTACTATCCTGCTATTCCTGGTTATAAATGGGGGTGCTAGTACTATCCTGCTATTCCTGGTTATAAATGGGGGTGCTAGTACTATCCTGCTATCCCTGGTTATAAATGGGGGTGCTAGTACTATCCTGCTATCCCTGGTTATAAATGGGGGTGCTAGTACTATCCTGCTATCCCTGGTTATAAATGGGGGTGCTAGTACTATCCTGCAATCCCTGGTTATAAATAGGGGTGCTAGTACTATCCTGATATCCCTGGTTATAAATGGGGGTGCTAGTACTATCCTGCTATCCCTGGTTATAAATGGGGGTGCTAGTACTATCCTGCTATCCCTGGTTATAAATGGGAGTGCTAGTACTATCCTGCTATCCCTGGTTATAAATGGGGGTGCTAGTACTATCCTGCTATTCCTGGTTATAAATGGGGGTGCTAGTACTATCCTGCTATCCCTGGTTATAAATGGGGTGCTAGTACTATCCTGCTATCCCTGCTTATAAATGGGGGTGCTAGTACTATCCTGCTATCCCTGCTTATAAATGGGGGTGCTAGTACTATCCTGCTATCCTAGGTTATAAATGGGGGTGCTAGTACTATCCTGCTATTCCTGGTTATAAATGGGGGTGCTAGTACTATCCTGCTATTCCTGGTTATAAATGGGGGTGCTAGTACTATCCTAGGTTATAAATGGGGGTGCTAGTACTATCCTGCTATCCTAGGTTATAAATGGGGGTGCTAGTACTATCCTGCTATCCCTGGTTATAAATGGGGGTGCTAGTACTATCCTAGGTTATAAATGGGGGTGCTAGTACTATCCTGCTATCCTAGGTTATAAATGGGGGTGCTAGTACTATCCTGCTATCCCTGGTTATAAATGGGGTTGCTAGTACTATCCTGCTATCCCTGGTTATAAATGGGGGTGCTAGTACTATCCTAGGTTATAAATGGGGGTGCTTGTACTATCCTGCTATCCTAGGTTATAAATGGGGGTGCTAGTACTATCCTGCTATTCCTGGTTATAAATGGGGGTGCTAGTACTATCCTGCTATTCCTGGTTATAAATGTGGGTGCTAGTACTATCCTGCTATCCTAGGTTATAAATGGGGGTGCTAGTACTATCCTGCTATCCTAGGTTATAAATGGGGGTGCTAGTACTATCCTGCTATTCCTGGTTATAAATGGGGGTGCTAGTACTATCCTGCTATTCCTGGTTATAAATGGGGGTGCTAGTACTATCCTGCTATCCTAGGTTATAAATGGGGGTGCTAGTACTATCCTGCAATCCCTGGTTATAAATAGGGGTGCTAGTACTATCCTGCTATCCCTGGTTATAAATAGGGGTGCTAGTACTATCCTGCTATCCCTGGTTATAAATGGGGGTGCTAGTACTATCCTAGGTTATAAATGGGGGTGCTTGTACTATCCTGCTATCCTAGGTTATAAATGGGGGTGCTAGTACTATCCTGCTATCCCTGGTTATAAATGGGGGTGCTAGTACTATCCTGCTATCCCTGGTTATAAATGGGAGTGCTAGTACTATCCTGCTATCCCTGGTTATAAATGGGAGTGCTAGTACTATCCTGCTATCCCTGGTTATAAATGGGGGTGCTAGTACTATCCTGCTATTCCTGGTTATAAATGGGGGTGCTAGTACTATCCTGCTATCCCTGGTTATAAATGGGGTGCTAGTACTATCCTGCTATCCCTGCTTATAAATGGGGGTGCTAGTACTATCCTGCTATCCCTGGTTATAAATGGGGGTGCTAGTACTATCCTGCTATCCTAGGTTATAAATGGGGGTGCTAGTACTATCCTGCTATTCCTGGTTATAAATGGGGGTGCTAGTACTATCCTGCTATTCCTGGTTATAAATGGGGGTGCTAGTACTATCCTAGGTTATAAATGGGGGTGCTAGTACTATCCTAGGTTATAAATGGGGGTGCTAGTACTATCCTGCTATCCCTGGTTATAAATGGGGGTGCTAGTACTATCCTGCAATCCCTGGTTATAAATAGGGGTGCTAGTACTATCCTGATATCCCTGGTTATAAATAGGGGTGCTAGTACTATCCTGCTATCCCTGGTTATAAATGGGGGTGCTAGTACTATCCTAGGTTATAAATGGGGGTGCTTGTACTATCCTGCTATCCTAGGTTATAAATGGGGGTGCTAGTACTATCCTGCTATTCCTGGTTATAAATGGGGGTGCTAGTACTATCCTGCTATTCCTGGTTATAAATGTGGGTGCTAGTACTATCCTGCTATCCTAGGTTATAAATGGGGGTGCTAGTACTATCCTGCTATCCTAGGTTATAAATGGGGGTGCTAGTACTATCCTGCTATTCCTGGTTATAAATGGGGGTGCTAGTACTATCCTGCTATTCCTGGTTATAAATGGGGGTGCTAGTACTATCCTGCTATCCTAGGTTATAAATGGGGGTGCTAGTACTATCCTGCTATCCCTGGTTATAAATGGAAGTGCTAGTACTATCCTGCTATTACTGGTTATAAATGGGGGTGCTAGTACTATCCTGCTATCCTAGGTTATAAATGGGGGTGCTAGTACTATCCTGCTATTCCTGGTTATAAATGGGAATGCTAGTACTATCCTTGGTTATAAATGGGGTGCTAGTACTATCCTGCTATTCCTGGTTATAAATGGGGGTGCTAGTACTATCCTGCTATCCTAGGTTATAAATGGGGGTGCTAGTACTATCCTGCTATCCCTGGTTATAAATGAGGGTGCTAGTACTATCCTGATATCCCTGGTTATAAATGGGGATGCTAGTACTATCCTGATATCCCTGGTTATAAATGGGGGTGCTAGTACTATCCTGCTTTCCCTGGTTATAAATGGGGGTGCTAGTACTATCCTGCTATCCCTGGTTATAAATGGGGGTGCTAGTACTATCCTGCTATCCCTGGTTATAAATGGGGGTGCTAGTACTATCCTGCTATCCCTGGTTATAAATGGGGGTGCTAGTACTATCCTGCTATCCTAGGTTATAAATGGGGGTGCTAGTACTATCCTGCTATCCCTGGTTATAAATGGGGGTGCTAGTACTATCCTGCTATCCTAGGTTATAAATGGGGATGCTAGTACTATCCTGCTATCCCTGGTTATAAATGAGGGTGCTAGTACTATCCTGCTATCCCTGGTTATAAATGGGGGTGCTAGTACTATCCTGATATCCCTGGTTATAAATGGGGGTGCTAGTACTATCCTGCTATCCCTGGTTATAAATGGGGATGCTAGTACTATCCTTGGTTATAAATGGGGGTGCTAGTACTATCCTGCTATTTTTAATTTGTATGTATTGTTAAAATTGGATAGTTTAGTGCAATAAAGTGAAAGAAAAGGTGATCCGATAGTTTTGTTAAATCAGTTGCTGTTAAACTCGTATTTTAAAAAGTTTCTAATAAACTCCTATTATCCCCTGTAATTAGCCTATGTTATCTGCAGGCAGCACAAGATGTGAGGACAGCTCTAGATGTACAGATATTACTGTGTAATGTTTACAAACTATGAATGACATGCTGAGACTTAAATCTATGTATAAATAAATATGCATTATACAGTTCTGATGATAGTAGTTTTTGGCATTTATAAAGGGCACTTCCTCACTCCTCTCCGTGGCCCGGAGCGCAGCAATAGAGGTCAGTAAGTGAAGACGACAGTTGGGCCATTAGAATATGCCTTGCTGCAGGCTTTCCATATGGTTCTATCACAGTCCTCTCTGGCCAGGAATCTGTTCCCCACACGTGACACAGCCAGTACCAACGTCCTCACATCTCTTATGCACCTAATAAGTGGCTAAAGCAGAAAGTGCCCTGAAATAAATCTGAATTTCTAAAACACCTAACCCATAAGGTGAGGCCTTCTTGTTGAAGCACATAGCTGGCTCCTTGGGTGTTTAAAGAGCACTGTGACCGCTGCAGTAGTCACACCGGAGCCAGAGCCACGAGCTCTCCAAACACATTAATTCCCATCCTCAGTACTGATTCATCTAACCAGACTTAATCTATGCAAACTACACCTTTCCCACACCTCCAGAAGCACTGGGACTCCACTGTGCAGCTGCCAATCCCCGTCTGTGTGCCTCTTTCCCCTTTAGATTGTAAGCTCTTGTGAGCAGAGCACTCTGGACCTTTGGCATCTGTATTACCCCATATAACCACATTATTTTATTATTAATGCAAGAGAATATATGTTAGTGGTGCAATAATATCCCCACTAAACACATAAATAACTCTGAGATCAGTGACTGCTTACGATGTGTATGTAAGAAATAGTCCTATATAAAAGTTTGGATTATAAAGATTACAGACTGGCAGATATAGAAGGGAAATTCAAATGCAAAACATATTTAATGGTTATGTGCCTCTAACTTTTATTATAATAAAGGTTTCTGTCATTCCTGCATTTATTAGTGTTGGATTTTTTGGGTGGGGGTTTTATTTTGTGGAAAACCATGAAGTGTGCAGACTAGCCGGGCCGTTCCTCAGAACATCCGCTGATCTAACCACTGCCATAAATAAGTGATTGGTAGTGGTGCCAGCTGTCATCTCCGAGACCTGCGCTGTAACTACGGAGATCCTACAACATGTACAGAGATACACACGGTACTTTAGTACCATGATAGGGGATAAATGATCATTCTCAGTATGTTCATGCAAACGGCACACTTATCATCCACCGGACAGAGCAGTAGATGTGTTTTCAGATGGTCACATACATTATAATCCGCTCATTGAACCCTATGTGTATTGGACTGAAGCTAATGTGTGACCTATGCATTACAGGCCGCCATCCTACATTTACTGCAAATGTCTTTCTGCTCTTTCACATCAAAACGGTGTGTGAGAGAAAGAATCACTTTATAAATTAATTAATGGGCTAAAACCAGAAGGATCGCAACAGTTGCCTCATTTATATATTTGATCATTTAGTTTGTTCGTAAACAAAGACAAAAAAAACTTGACCAGCTTTAGTCAAACACCTGAACAAAGGATGACAGAGGCACCCTGCCGCTACGGTACACGGTTATTAATGGGCCATGCCTACGTAGTTACAGTATAAATCCAGGCTCCAAACAAAAGAACACGCTGGTCTGATCAGTCTAAGATAACGCAACACAAGAGAGCATGTAAAACGTGTCTGGACTTTAACCAGTGTTTGTAAATGATTCAACAGGAAGGTAAAAAAAAAAAAAGGAAGTTTGTTTTACTTTGCTTTTAAAACTGGCTTTAAAAATGAATCAGTTAACCCCTTATCATGCCACAAAGCCAGGGGGATAAGGAGTAGATATTATCTTGTGTCGGCAATGTAATACAATGAAAGGGCACCTGTATGCAGACACCCACTATATGCCTTGACAAGTGAATCCACTACGAAACGCGTTTTGGCGTGTACGCCTAATGTGTTATCTTCTCTGATTATGTATAGATTTTAAGAGGTGGCTTTCCCAAATTATATTATAGATTAGGTAGTGCAGGCTTAGAGTGCAGCATCGTGACCGCGAGGATTAGTACAATTAGCACTTCATTTAACGAATCTTAGATTCTGCAATCAAATTTTGCCCTAATGAGAGATCTGTCGAATAGGACCTCCTAATCCTCATACAGACATCACCCTGTTTTTAAGGATTGCAGCTGGGACAGAGAAACTACACTGTCATTGATAGAAGGATTATAACACTGTCAGTCGATTTTATATCCAGTAACTTTTTATCAAGGTCTATAGTTACAACACAGGAACGATTGTTACAGCTTCAATCTCTCTGCTCCATTCATTTGAATATGCCATGGAACATCCAATGAGCAACAGAGCTGAGAAAGTAAATGCCAATCATAAACAGAGATCTGTCCTGTTCAGGTACAGTAACTGCTGCAATAGTAATCTCCTGACCATCATCCAAGAAGAATAAGTAGCTGGTTTCTTTTATAATTTGCAAATTATAAAAACTCTTTAATGGACGATAAGTTATTTTTTTGTGAAAAAAGAATAATGGATCAAAGTCTGATGCAATAAAATGATTACCATATCAGTTACTATTCTGCTTAGTGCACTGCACATCCCAGCTCTAGCTTACACTTACTTTATAGTCCTGCCCAGCTTTGATCTGCAGAGTGGAGGAGACATTGAGGCAGACGGACTGGATTTTACGGAACAGTCCTGGTTTGGAGCCGTGCTGAACTACTCCTTCCACCTTCAGCGCCATCTGCTGGTTACTCTGTACGGCTATGGGCTCGCTGGGATTACGGGGCGATGGAGAAAGCGCCAGCTATACCAGGACAAAGAAGCTGCAAGTTAGTTTTCTGCACAGTATTAAACATGCAATGTATTATATTACAAGGACACATTATTTTAGAGTGTTGCATAAAAACAACGTAATCGCTGCCACATTTAGTTCTTTGTTCTGCCCCCTCTATTACGTTATGTGTACCAGATAAACACAGTCATTGACAGAAGCACAACAGCAACAAACAAAATCCTAAACACATAATTATAACACACTATGTCCATTGTAGAACATATTATACTACTACGCTTTTTATTTGTTATCTATTTAAGTGCCCCTGTTGCCTGCAAACAGCAAAGGCAGTTATTTTAGCTGAAACAATACATATGACAAAGCAGCCTACCAATACTCCAAGCACTAGTGACTTCATTAAGTGCACTTTGTACAATCTCGTGAACATTGGTGCCTCTTTGGGCTGAATTTTTTTTTAAAAAACCCAAACAAAACCACAACATACACCCGAAAAAAACAGTGGTTAATGCAGTCAGTTTTGTACGGTGAGCAAAAAATTTCATATGTTGGCTTGAGTGTAAACAAAAAATATTAAAAACAGAAGGAATAGTGTGTGTACTGGAAGGAAATTAAATAGAAACAAATGGCAAAGTGGAGATGTTGCCCATAGCAACCAGATTTCAGCTATAATGTATCTAGTACATTTTAGAAAATGATAATATAATCCGTTAGGTTGCTATGGGCAACACCTCCACTTTTCCTTTTTGGAAAGTTTGAAAAACCTACCCCCAGATCTTAAATGTAAAATGTCCTTAATGTGGTGAGAGCACAATACTGAGATCCAGCACCAGTGGAACGGATGAGCATTGTGATGCCATACACACATCCAGCATCAGGGTACAGCGGAGTAATATAGGCCACTATGTGACCTGACAGACAGCTGCTCAGGCTCCGCACTGCTGGGGAACTAGCTGGTGGTCATGTTTCTCAGCAGTCAGGATATTTTAACTTCAAACATTTCAAATTCAGCTGATGAAAAGAGATGACCCAGCTAGGAACCCGCTTTCATGTTCTCTCTCTTTATTTCATAGAGCTTGTTAACAAACCAAGTTTCTAAAGAGGTACGTGCTGCAGTGAACCTATGGGCTGTCAAAGGACAACACATAAAAAGTAGCAGTCATTAATTACTACAGCTACAATTATATTTGTTATGAGAAGTCATGTTAATTGGGAAACACACAATACTATATTTTTGAGACAATGTGTCGTAGCCAAGCTGCAATCACAGACAAATGTGGCACAACAGCGCCACCATGAGACAGGGAGGCTGTAAAGTGTACTGCACCAATTCATTATATTAACACATATCGTGTATAGTTACACCTACAGTCGCTTTTCACCCTAGGTTTCTGAACTGCTGCTTTTGGACAACTCAATAGGACTTTATTTAGCTAAATGCTATTTCGACAATGTAACATCTGTTTTAAAAAAATAGTTTTTTTTTTTACTATGTACTGTTTTGGATGGTGGTGATAACTTTTATGCTTGTATATGTATACATATATATCTATCTATCTAGATCTATATCTATATAGATATCTATCTATCTATCTATCCCTAGAGATAGATAGATAAGTAGATATGGGATAGTTATCTATATATGTAATTTGTCTTTTTTGATACATATTTGTATAAATTGAGAATTGTTCACAAAAATCCAATAATAGGACACTCGAAGGATCCATTTCCCTATTTTTTAAGTATTTTTTGAATTGTTTTGATATTTTCCATTCATTAGCACCTGATCGAAATCCCGAGAGACTAGTTGTTGTTTGTTCTTTATTTAGGAACATTTCATTTAGGTGCAATATTTCTACAGCCAGACATCTGTTTTCATTTACTTTACAATAAACGGATAAAAATAATTGCTAAATCTTAGAGGTGAATTCAATTCGAAGCGATGTGCTCGGGGTGTCCCTGAAATGGTCTATAAGGCGCTTCATGGCGGTGAATCTCCGCTTGTTTTTTCCTCACACCCCACAGACGTGCGCAGGAAAATGAGTGGAGATACCTTCCCGCAATAAGCGATACTATGCGCTGCCGGTCTTTGCTGTGATGTCTGGCGGCACATCTCTGAATTAAATCCTCCCCTTAATGAAAGTGAAGCGATTAAAGTGATTTCCCATCTTAAAAAGACTTTATGGGATTGCACAAAACCCTACTGCAACACTTACTAACCACACTAATAGTGATCAGAAGGTGGAAACCCCCTTTTAAACTTCAATAGTATTTTTATTATTAATTTTTCAAAAATTATGGGTTACAGAAAGTAGAAAGGGATGTGGGGTAAGGAAAGGACACAAAAATAAAAGGGGGAAGGGTTGAAGGGGTACATAGTGGGGGGGAACACATTAAACAATTCTGCTGTTAAACCATATTGAACACGAGGGAGGGAACCCAATAGGTTCCCTTCCAATTCGTGAAAGTTACGCTGGTCGAATGGTCACCAGGGAACTACTAATAGGAACCTTGGGGAACTTCGCTAAGTGTAGGTAGTAAATCAGAATCTATTCGATTTGGACGCGCTCCCTCTCCGTCCGTAACATACACGGAAACCCCTTTTTAATAATTTGGGCGCCCTTTAGAAATAGCTATTTATATATCACTATAAAAGTTATTAGCAATTATTCCCTGCATTATATATTAAAGGTAAGACCATGTTTCATGGCCTGGGGGGATGAAGAATTCCTCTCTAGTTTTGGCATTATTCAGGCAGCGAAATAATTTTGCAATGCTTCTAATATTAGAAGCTACCCAAACTCTACATTTAATGCTGGGCCTGTAGAGGCTTTTGATCAATATCACTGCTCTCCATCTCCATGCTGCTACTGCTGAGAGAATTGCTTTTTATCTCTCCTGTAAAATATGCAGCTCGACTCGACACATTAACATATATATAGAACTTTCTAAGGCTTCAGTTCTGCACAGTGGTCCAGCGCAGGCTCTGTACAGCGCACAGAACACCGGCAGGCGGCTTACCTTGATACTTGTAGATTGCAGCTTCTGGAAAAAATACCTCTGAAAAGAGAGGGGCACTTTCAGGAGGCTGATGGCAGCGTTGCACAGGCAGGAGGTATGCTGCAAAATAGATATTTCACACAATTGATAATCCATCAGATTGGCAGCAATAAGCAAAATTATATGAATTTTTTTTTTTATAACTCCTGCATTAAAAGGTCTATTAACGTTCAAAAGATATTTTCAGATATGAACCATAAAATACATTGTTCAACGTCAACCGGACATTGCCTGCAGCTCTGATAATGAATATAACCTGCTAATTCCATTACAGACAGCTGAAGCCCCTTAATCAGGCAAAAAAGCTGAGGCTACAGTCAGTTGAGCTGCTGTGACTTTACGGGCTTTGCTCCTACGTATGCATCGATACACACCCTGTGTTCCCTGTGTCCAGTGCTAAACCCCAATGGCAACCATTAGTATGTTGTGTCACTTCGTTGGAAGAAGAAAGGATTCCATGTGGATGGCTGTGTACTCTAGCCGGGTTTGAGGATAAATGAAGCACACACAAGCGGTGGCCATTCAAGTTTTCACTGGGTCGCTCAGTGCTCAGATTACTGTCCCTGTGCTCACATCGCCCTCTAGGATTAGTCAAGTATTTAAATGACTATTTAAACTGCTTTTGGCTTCATATAAGGAACACTATGATGTGGTGCAGGGGTAGGCAACCTGCGGCTCTCCAGGTGTTGTGAAACTACAAGTCCCAGCCTGCTTTGCCAGTAGATAACCAGCAGATAGGTGGCAAGGCATGCTGGGATTTGTAGGTTCACAACACCTGGAGAGCCACAGGTTGCCTACCCCTGATGTGGTGTCTGTGTGTGCAACAAGTTCATTTTGGAGCCAACATTGAGCATTAAACCACTATTACTAAAGATCACTCTCTATTCCTGCAAGACGTCTATAGCTGCAGTATTACTGTGACCTATAGATAAGAGCTAACACTAGATTCCACCTGCTGGCTGTCCTGTGTTAAACACAGAGTAACCAGCAAAGAGGTGCTGCAGCAGCTACACACCACCCAGAAACAAGCAGCTCCTGGTGTCAGTGAAGGAGCCTGGTGGTGGCAGCGACTGTTCTTCTACAACTTAGGGCATCACAGCGGTGCGCAGTTGACACCTGCAGTTGGCGAGTGTTTGGTGGCAAGGCAGTACCAGCCGGAGGGGTCAGTAACGGCAGGTTGCTGATGGTAAGTGAAACCCCAGGACAGTCTGGAATCTCTTAACATTGTGGCAAAGCAAGCCTGTCCTGTCACTACCAGCATTTAAGGTTAGTTGGCAGATACAGCTCTAATCCATGACGGGCTCACTGCACACGTTTCTTCCGGATGCCAGCACCAGGATGTGTGGGAATTACGCCCCTATTTATCACACAAGGAGGGGGGAAAGATATACTGAAGGGACAATAGACAATTCTTCAGGTTTCAATCTACATACAGTAAATAGGTCTGGTTGCATGGAGACTAAAGCTGGGTACACACTACACGGTTTTCGTCAAATAATCGGCTCAATCAGCAGACATACGACCGCTCGTTCAAAAGTCGGGTCAGTGTGTGCAGTGACACGATGGTCAAAAGTCTGCCCAAATGGACGATTGTCGCCTCATTTGGTTGGTCGTACCGTTTAATATTTTCGTTCCAATCTCGTTTCCGTTGTGCAGTGTGTATAAACTTCCGACTGATCCACGACAATCCTCCAATACTTCCTCGACCTGGGGGGCGTGTGTATGTAAATTTTTTGATGTCTGTCCCAGTCCCACGTGGTGCGGAATCTGCACATCACTGACTTGTGTTTTGTATCGATGTATATTGCACCTGTCTGGCTGCAGACCATTACACTTGTATAAAGCACGTGTGCTATTACCCTTTGCATCTATGTTGGCAATGTATTCATATTTACTCTTTATAAACTTTAACCTTTATAACAACCTCATTTTATACACTCAGACATGGGCGTTCGTTTCTGCTGTGGACTAATCAGCGTTGATGTCCGCCGAGAATGGAGCATTCCATTACATACGAAGGGTTTTTATTATTAGGGAATATTCATTGCATTGCACTTTAGCAATTTAATGTTTTTCTAAATTTTATGTATGTTACTAAACTTCTATTTTATATGAATGAATGGACAGTGTAGCCTTCTCTTTTTATGCAGCTTTGGGTGTTAACTATAGCGAAAGCTTTGCCCCTTTATGCTAATGTATTTGGTATCTCGTTGCATTTCCCGCAAATGTCGCTGCACTGTGTACGAAATTACAGTCATTGCTCACGACAACATGGCTGTAAAAAGTCGCTAAAGGGACGTCCGCTCTTCTTTTTATCGTCCTAAACAAGGCTAGTGTGTATGCAGTCCGTGGACCGAGCGATCGGATCATTGATCGCATGTAAAATTGGCATAAATAGTTGGTAGAAATTTCTGTAGTGTGTACCCAGCTTAATATAGTACGAGCAAAACATGTTAAAATAAAAACTGGACAGTAACATGAAACATGATGTTATAATATAGACTAAAACAGATTATACATTGCAAATAATGCATAGGCTCCCAGCATATAATATCATCTGTCTACAGCCTACCAGGTGACCTAGCCTGTACACATCTGTCCTGCGATCACATATTGGGGAGTTCCTAGGTTCTGTTTTCCCTTTAAGCATTGCAGTAATATCTCCTCCAAGAACTCGTTATCTCATTATGAATAAATATGCAGACGGATAAGGCCGATAATTTGCAATGTTTAGAGAACAAGGATTTGCATTGTAAGCAACAAAACAAGCGCATATCTTACACCTTTTCTTTACCTCTATTAGAGATTTCTTTTGATGAGTTTACATATTTCTGATGATTCAGGCAATATTTCTCCACTTCAATTTTTGGTAAATGAATAAATCACAGCTGTAATCCTAATGATATTCATAGGATTCTGCTATAAATGATTTATAAATGTATGTTTATTTTTCATTCTCTAACAGGCGCCGCTAAATAATGTTTAACTTTAACAATGGGCTTCTCCCGTTATCCCAATTCTAAAGACGAGAAAAACAGAAATACACAGAGCAGCGGGACCTGTGTCAAGTCTACGGGGGAATCCAATCAGAGTCATACCGAACCAAACTTTATGTTCTTAGTGATGTCCAACCGTTTTGGGGCGAAGCTGAATTATTCACTTTGCACAATGGCAGAGCAGATGCTTTATAATTTATACAACCATAAGAATATATTTACTAATTACTTTTACCATTCAGCATGTTATATAACCTCAGAGGTTCAGCATATGCTCAAAATGAGGTTAAAAAAAACCCGGAGTCTGACATCATTAATACTGAATTGTGCCTCTATAATTTACCCAATTACCAGGATTAGGCCTGACAAATCTTGTTCTGTGAATCTCCATGGGAGCAGTGTGTAATTAATTCTGATATATTACAGGTAGGCTCTGTGGATGGCTGGTAAAGTATTGTAGACTCTTAGTTCCACTGATGGTTAGCTGCAGGTAACACATACATTATTATGTTCCATATAAGACGACACAATAAACTACAACTTTAATTTCGGTTGGAAATAGGGGAGATGGTAAACATGTCATATGGGAACGGCTTTTGTGACATTTCAAGCAGCGTTGTCAAGGACAACCCCCACCCCACACGTGATTTAGAAAAGCTGACTATGGGTTACCCCATAATACCGGTCTATTGTCACCTTCTTGATCAGCTTAATCGCTAATTAAATGGAAAATTTCAGCTTTGCACATGACCCCTCAAACAGGCCAAAGTTGGGTAGAAATAACTACTTCGTTTCAAGGCTTTGAGCAAATCCACGTTCTGTATATATTCCATATATTTTAAGGAATGTTTGTGAAGACTCCTGTTCAAACTTCTGAAAGTAACAAAACAACTCATATTTGTTTTCATATCTACATTTATATTGTCTGCCTTGTATGTCCCTGTTTTATGTATGTCCCCGTTTTTCCTACTGTACAGCGCTGCAGAGCACTGTGGTGCCTTACAAATCTACGATAATAATATTATTATTATTGTCAATGATGTACAGCTAAAACAAAATATAAAAATAAAAGTAGGAAAAAACAAAACAAAACTGATCTTGGCTGCTTCCTTCTACTAACACATTGCACTTAGTCGGTATTTTACCCATATGATATACTCAATAAAAGTTCAGTGAAACTCAATACTACTTACATAGCTATACTGGTTTAAAAGTTAAATCAAATCTGTACACGAGCCATGTAAAAGGACATTTAGAAAGGTTTGAGAGGTTAATTGAAGAAGACCTGACTGCCATATCCATATAAACAGAAAATCACATTCAACCTTATGGCACAGAAATCGTAATCCCTTTGGGACTGTAATCCTTAGTTGGACAGATTACATGTCAGAAACAACTAGGTAACTGTCATATCCACTTACCCAATAAACCATTCAGAGCAGATCCTACACAGGAATATCATAATAAATTAATGGAGCATCTCAACAAAGGCTACGGCATTACAATCCTCTATAGAAAGAACACACATTGTGTGCAGAGAAAGATCTCAGGATTCCAGTTAATTATATTTTTCAACCCAAAGATTCATCAAAAAAGAGGCATCAATCTCACAACTAAACGGTCAGGATATTTAGACTATATTTGGTGACACTACACAGGATTTACATATGGCGTTAGATCCATTGGCAACAAAAATACACTCTAGCCCAGCGTTTTCCAAAATTTTTCAGTTCGCGGCACCAATGGGGCACCCCTCCGAAATAATTACCGAGCAGTACCGTTTTATAAGTAGTTTGGTCAAAATAACAAAGTATTTAGGTCAAGACAGACATAATAAGTTGTTTGCAAAAATAATCCTAGGAAAAAGAATATTTCTATTTTTTTTTTTTTTTAAATTATATCTCTGTCAAAGAAGAATTTACAGCTGTCACAAAGAGGACTAAGATCAAACAAAATAAAACATCAATATGTACAATAATCATCACCGCGCCCCCTGCATGCTCAAACCCCGCCCCTTCCTCATTACACTGCGCCTTGCCGCTTTCTTTTGTCCCTCCATCGCTGTTTCTCATCAGTATTTCCTCTCCGTTCCTTTACTTACCTTAATTGGCCCTCTTGCTTCTTTTTCTTCTATCTTCTTTCTTCTGTGTCCTCTCTGCACAGCTCCTCACTGAATATGTCAGATGTGATGATGTCACATCCGACATTCATTGAGAAGGGAACAAGGAGGAGTAAGGAGAATGCTGGATCACAGGTGCCGCCAGATTGGCAAGTATTTTTGTTTGCCGTGGCATCCTGAGACAGTGGCGTGGCACCCCAGGAGCCACAGCGCATACTTTGGGAACCGCTGATCTAGCCATATACGATATTAAATTACTTTTCACCGCCTACATTGCTCAGTCATCAGGCTGTGATCCTGGATTTCTAAACCGATACAAGACATAGTACAACACAGGTTGACTTCTTGATTCAAATGATAAAATATTTCATCAAAACTATTTTTGGTTCGAAGTAGATCCCTCAAATAAATGCGGGGGACAGCAATGGAAGCGACAAATATGCCAAGTCACGCAAATCTATTCACAGCCAAATGTGAGGGTAACACAATTTGGAACATTATTTTCACGTGGATCTAATACTTTGGCATCCAGATGTAGACGACCGCCTCAATTTGGCAGCAGGCAGAGACTTGAAAAATATTTATTAGCTACACTGACAACCAACAATCTGAATCTAGAATTTACAGAGGAACGAGGAAAAGTGGTGTTCCTGGGTCTAGCATTTGTCATACAAAGCAAAATAATCAGTACTCAGACCTATAACAAACTGGTTCACTCTAATAACTATGTCCTAAGCCAATGATAACCATAACTGAAGAACATTCCCGGTGGCCAGTTGAATAGAATCAAAACAAATGCTTTACATTAAGTCTACTATATAGAACAAATCAGGGCCCTTGAAGAGGACACACAATGTTACAGAAATGCCTGTGTCTCAGGTAAATATTTCCTCCCAAGACGACAGAAATGTTATATTTATCACCCAATTCTACTGTCCTTTAAAAATGATCGAAAAGGTTCTCCAAAGACATTGGCCTATTTTGCTCAAGGATGACACCATAAAACATCGGTGGGCAACAGCGTTCCAGATCAGGATGGTCTGGCCAGAAACCCCCAAGTACAAACACCGCCTACACCCATATAACCTGTACGGCATCTGCAGAATACCACCACCACTAGGAAGCCTTTACAACCCGTTACATATGTTCACACAGCCAATAGTAGGGTCAACAGTACATCACATGACCTAACCGTTCCCGTTAAAGGGACACACGCGCCTCTCTTACCAGGTAAGAAACCGGTGGATTCTTTCTGCCCAACAGCTCCACTTCCTCCAGAACCTGATTGAAGACGGACATCATCCTGCGCTCATACTCGCTATCTGCTTGTATGGATCCACTGAAACCGCATTCCTGAAAACTGGAGGTTAAAGCAATATAACAGACGATAACTCAGACAGAATACGTAATCAGCGGGCACAAGCAGGACTTGAGCTGGTCACTCATCAGCTCAGCATTGTAGAGTAACACTAGTGTATCCCCTTGTTAAGCAATTCATGATTTATCTTCCTATATGAAGTGCGTAGATTAGCAATAGACTTTGTTGAAATGGTCACTGTGCCTATTACTTCTCACCCCCATCGGTAACTGTCCACTTATGTCCAAGTCCTTTCATGATCTTACAGGATTGGCTTATTCCTCAATGAACAACATCTTGCCGGGAAAACCATTAGACAGTACATTAAAACTATATAGTTGCACAGTGAGCATAAAGTTTCATGACGACACAAAGGGACTTCTAGGCCTTTTCCAATGAGTCCCTGCTGGTTCACATACGACCCTAATTGTCACAGACAATCCATATATTTTATGTTATCAAAGGTCACCCTATATACCATGGTGACATAAAAGGGAAGAATTGCAGAGAACAAAATTACTTCTTTATGTACCTGCAAGAATCCGGATCCAAGATGAGAGCTTCAATGGTATGAGATATTAAAAGGCAACTCTGCTGTTGTCTGGTGTAAGTGGAGAATTAAGGTAGGTAAACACTATCTTCCATATAAATAGACATCCCATATAGATATATTCAATATACATACACCCATATTGTATACACCATTTTTAAAGCAACTCCACATTACAATTGCAAAAGATGTAAACAATGAGCCACATATTGTAAAATATCATTGACAATAAAAACCTTACATTATTGACCATTAGGTCGTTGCCCATTTAAAGCTGGATCAGGTCCCTGAGCTCCCAGATCATTCTCCAAATTGGCCACACGTGTAGATTCTATGAAGCCCACACAATAGAGATGGTGAATGAACACAGTCATTGGGCAACTAGCATTTCCGCCAATCCTGGGCAGACATTGACTGGTATTGGCTGTTGTTTTTGGGCCCACACATGCAGTTATTTGGGGTCAGTTTGGTTTAAAACAGAAGTGTCCAAAAATCAGTCCTCAAGTGCTATCTACAGGTCACGTTTTCTGAATTTCTTGAGTTAGTCTATTTTCCTGGACCAGTAATTATCCCACCTGTTTCTACAAACGGAAACCCTGAAAACATGTCCTGTTGGTAGCTCTTGAAGACTGGGTTTGGACATCTCTGGTCTAAAACATCCAGACCAGCGGTCTATATTGCTGCATGAACTTAAGGGTTTCTCAGCTATGAGTTTATTGAGCTACTTCAAGATCTAAAACAAGTGTGTGCGTCAAAAATACACTATACACATTTATTGGATACAACTCAATGTTTCTCAGTGTCGCAGAATCAGCATCAAAAGACGACTGATACAGGTCTCCGTAACGCGTGGCCAGGTTCTTGAACTCTTCCATAGACTGTTTCATCTGCAAGACAGCCAAGTTGTCAAGATGTAAGTACAGTCTTGATCACTGTTTACAGTAATAAACATAACAATATATATATATATATATATATATATATATATATATATATATATATATATATATATATATATATATATATAATAATTATATAATAAATATACACACACACACACACACACACACACACACAAATGAAACGGGTTAGGGGCACTGCTCGTAGTACCTGGGTGGAAATGCGGCCACATCGCTGGAGGTCATTCCCGGAGGTCATGGCTATAGTGGAGGCGATGGCCGGAGGGGGGCTGGTCTTCAGACTGTTACATGTGCAGATCAGCTGAGAGAACGCTTGGAGGAGATCGATCCTCAGCTTCACAAACTCACACTGGAAGCTGAGAGGACTCATGGGTGTGCTGGCAGCCTGGAGGAGAGAAGTTACATGTTATAGTGCAGAAAATACTCCAATATATTATCTGTTCACTATAAAATACTAACACCCTAAGGAGCTCTGCACATTCCATGCAAGAAGCAGTAGCACCATGTTTACTAACTTAGTGGGAAATACTTAGGTCGTAAGTTCTGGCCTATGAATGCTATGGATCCTCGATCAGCCTGAAACAGGCTACTTGCATGGAAATAGACACTCGGTGGTATATTTACTAAACTGCGGGTTTGAAAAAGTGGAAATGTTTCCTATAGCAACCAATCAGATTCTAGCTGTCATTTATTACATTCTACAAAATGATAACTAGAATCTGATTGGTTGCTATAGGCAACCTCTCTACTTTTTCAAACCCGCAGTTTAGTAAATCTAGCCCTTAGACTCCCAATTTGTAATAAAAGTAGCTTATCTGTGCAATGTGACTCTTTCAAACCCTGGCTGAAAGGTCAAACAGAATGAAAGATACAAATTTCATATTACTCCCTTCTCAGAACATAATCCCAGTTCTTGTTAAGAAGGCGAGACATTGTAGGAGTAGAACGTGCCCTCAGGGTGCAGAGACTTCCGAGCTAAAAATTACCAAAGGTTTAAAAACAGCTACAGGGCTTAACGTCCTGTTAATTGTCAAGTGTTCTTGGCATACAAGCTTATTACCAAAATCCAGGCCAGGTTACACAAACAAACAAAAAACTATGTAAAAAAATAAAACGAACATGTTTCAAACGACTAAACAAGATCTACCAATGTAAGACAAATAAAGCAGCAGGAAGCAATGAACAATCTGTACACTTTGCACCCAACGAGCACAGCAGGAACATACTGACCGTAAGGGAAGCGATGCCTTTGTGGTAGGATTTCAGGGAGTCGGCTATGGATGTCAGGGCAGAGCCGATATCATCTTCCTGCAGCAGAGTCAGGCACTGCTCCGCCAGGGAGAACTCCTTCAGACTGTTCAGCCAGAAGTAGAAATGCTCCGAGGCCACGTGGGTCAGAAGGCTCTGGTACAGCTCTCGGCCCATGTCGTGGTTCCCCTGGTGCACAGAAAGACTAGTCAATAATGTGCATCATGTAGATTTCTCTTACTGAGCCAAACCTGTAACTCGGCCAGATTCTCCCACAGACAGTCAGCGCTATGTGACCGACAGGTAGACATAACCATGACATTCCTGGCTCTTACCATGCGGGAGGCTTGTCTGGCGATCCTATACACAGTCCAACCATTAGACACGTTCTCAAGCTGCTGTTTTATGACGGTCTTCACCTCGGGTGACAGGGCTTTCTGGCTTGCTACAAAAATAACAGTAGCGAGGGCGACCTGAGAAGATACATCCCTACCATCAGACTAGCAGTGAGCGTATATAAAGCAGTACTATTACACGGCACGCTATAGCGGAGGGTGGGGGCATCTAACCATAGGGGTCTGCATTCATGAATACAAATAAAGAGCTTTCAGACAAGACCCCTACTTGTTACAAAGCATCATGAACTGCTGGGACCTAATTATGTGTTTGCAGGTAAGTGCAAGTCAATAAAAATGGTTACAATGATGAAGTAATTTTTTTTTCAAAAAAGGGGCGCATTTAATTTAAATACAGAGTAAAGTCTTTCAATGTTACAAAAATAAAATGGCCAACTAAGGCTTTTCTCTTTGTTTATTGATTTGGAACTACTGTGCATGCTGGACCACAGTTTCTATATGGGAGACATAGATAGTGCATGATACGGCCTCTTCAACCTGTTCTATGACCCTGTCTGAATATCACTTCTATTTCAAAGTCATTAAGGCCTCCTGTGCAGGCCACGCAAGCCATAATTATAGGCAACCACGCGAGTTCAGCATTTTTATACATCTGATCATGTTGGAATGTTATTTGCTTAACGAACATGTGAGCCACATCTGTGTGAAACCCCTTGCTTTCGATATGCTTGGTGTCCCTCATTCACCAAAGTGATTCCATTTTTAATCCCCTGCATTAGAGCAGTGATGGCTAACAGGTGGCCCCTCGCAGTCTTCGCCTGTTGCCCCCAGGTGCTTCCTGCTTAACTGTAAAATTTGTTATAGCTGTAATACTTGTGTAAAATGCCTGCTGATATGTTATTACAGATAAGTGTCTCTTTCTTTGATTAAATGTATTGTTTTACCTTATCACTGAGATTAAGGGTAATGACATACAGTATATGGCTGTTAGGACTGAGAAGAACCAGGGATCCATGCTCACTTACCAGAAGCTCCTGCTGTTTGTCTGTGGCTGATCTCCCGATAACTTTGTACAGTTCTACCAGGTCCCCCAACATTCCGTCCCCCAACACTGGCAGCTGCATGGCAACCGAGGCCAGACAATGGCAGAGGTAGACCCTGGCAGAGTCCTGCGCACTGTGCAGCTGTGTCAGGAGAGCCTCCACCACAGACTGGCTCAGATACGGACGGCACTTTGCCAGCTTCACCATGCAGGACAGAGCGGTCTAAGAAAAGCAAACACCGTAAGGTAGTAAGTATGTCCAGAATTCACTTTCTACTTTAATAATTAAAAGCTGAAGAAAACTAGTATTTTTGCAAAATAAAGTCATTGGCTAATGGCTCTGTGTGGGCTTTGGAATCCCTTATAGGAATCTTACCTTTAATGTTAGCTGGGCTCCAGTACTGCTATCCTGACTGCACAGGACAAGCAGAGATTCCAGGCCAAACACTGCATCCTTCTCCAGAGACAAGTGATCTGCAATCAGCAGGTACAGAAACTGTATTACAAGTATTTCAAGTGTAAAAATGTTTCTGGTTTATGTTGAAAATAGCACAGACTCAAGTCTCAGTCATGTGACTGGTTCCTAATTGACAGGTTACATTCATACAACTATGGGTTCAGCTTATACAATGGCTGTATCCACAATGTGTAAGTGAGCACATTATAGTAGTTGTATACTTAGGAACAAACACTCTCACAGTATGGTGACATATATGTAACACATACTGTTAGATAACACATTGTATAAGCTCTATGAGCTGACCATCATACAGAGCTCTGTTTGACATCATCACCTTCCTGCATCAGTGTGACATTACTATGTGCTGCTGGGGGACCCTGCTCTTCCACTATCTAACTCCCAGTCCGTCATCTTGCCTGTCCCTATTACCCTCTTCACATGATGACTGTGCCCCTGTCACATGCAGCCCTGCCCTGGCTTACACAGTCACACAAGTGGACAGGTCACTGCCTCCCACAAGATGAGCAAGAGTGAGAGGCTGGAAAATACAATACAATGTAAACCTTGAGGACACTACAATTTCTTGCCCTGCACCCATCTCCCACAGCTGTGAGCATTTTGATGATCCGATTGGCAGGCGTGCCCAATCTGTGGATCTCCGGGTGTGGTAAAACTACTATCCCCAGCACACCCTGACAGCCATCTACTGGCAAAGTATGCTGGAGCTTGTAGTTTCACAACACCTGGTGAGCCATAGGTTGGCCAAGCCGGGGCTACAGGTTGTTCTTTCTGATCAGACCGAAAATATATATATTATTTGTACACTAAAGGGTATATTTATTAAACTTCAGGTTTGAAAGAGTGGAGATGTTGCCTATAGTGTTATAGAGTAAAAGCAAAACTAACTCTGTCCCCAGCAAATATATACGTAAAAGTGAGAACGGGAGACGTATAAAATAATACAATAATACATTGTATTGAGCAAAAGAAGTTATGATCTTTTAATTAAGCAATGTATAGCTTTCATAGAAATAGTTAATGTAGAAGCCAGTTAGTTAAAAATGATTAACGTACAGACCTTCATAGCTAAAGGAGTTCCAATTATGTGTCAAGGGTGAGAGGGTTTACCTCCGAAACCACTAGAATTAACTCATGTATAGAAATAACATATATAGAGAGAGACAAAAACATGAGACATTCTGGAGAGAAAGATTTACAGATGTCTTTGTACAACTGATTGATGGTCATAAGTACAATGTAAAGGATTGTGCTAATTATACTATGTAACCACAAGAGGGTATGCTATGTTTTCTGTATAAATATTAGTATACCAGTTTCAGTAAAACAGAACTGATTATTCCAGACAACTGTGTGTGTGTGAGATCAATTCTCCAGTGCGCACTGTACACCTGAATTAGATGGGATTTTACACGTGGCAAATGGTTTATTGACTTTAACAATTGCAAAAAGATTTAGTCACACAACACAACCTTACAAAGTGTAAATTGGAAAGAGGATGTACAGAATAAGATATACACTCACCTATATCCTGACAAGAAGATACAATATTGGTAAGAACTGTAACGCCGTGAGCAGCAATGCCACGGTTACTATGGTAGCTGCACTCCTGTGCCAGCTTAACCAGATCGGTGTACCTGGCTGTACCAGCTTTGGTCCCTAGAAAAAAAATATACCTTTAAATACAAGTTTGAAGCAACTTGATGTCATGCGTTTTTTTTTTTGTTTGTTTGTTTTAAAGATGCTTAAATGCCATGATTTTTACATCTCACTCTCTCCCTGAAAGCAAAACACTGAGGGGCCCTTTAACGAAGTTCAGCCTAAACTTTGGTGAAGCCTTGATACAGCCCTTAAGGACCATGCAAGCATAAACAATATTTTAGGATCTGCCTTTTGGGAACTGTGTGGGCCCATTCTGTTATCAAAGAGGTTTACAAGTGATACAACCTGACCACAAAGTTCTCCCCTGAAGATTATACCGCCAATTGACTTTTTTTTCCCTTTATAACCATATATTCATTTAACCCCGACAGCCACAGAGCCCAGAAATAATTGTGGCTACAATAGGCCTCACGTTGTAATTGCCGTTGCTGGTGATGTTGGGGGGGAGGGAGGTTGCTCATAAATTCACAACTCATTTTTATACAGTATTAACATCAGAGGCACATTTGAGTGGAACATAAAAATCATAGCTGTAAGGGTGATTATTTGTCCAAAGTTTAGCGGAAGAACATCTCTCCTTCATAAGAAAATATTGGCTAATTAAATTACAAATTTGACAGTTATAGCAGACTATATGCAGATGAAGTTATGCTAAAATAGTTTTAACAAAATCAAACGACTCAACTTTTACTATATGGTCACTATGTTTTTTCCATGAGTCTTAGCATACTACAACAACATTTAACGCTTGCTGTGACATTACTCTGTTTGGTGGATGGCTGACATTATACCTGGAGCAGTATGGAAGTACTGTTTGATGGAGATGCTGCCAGACAGCGTTGAGAGGACAGAGACCATTCCCAGTTTCAGGCTGTCGTACGGTGTTTGCAGAGCGCATTCACATAAAGCCTGGGTGAGAAGAGACTCAATGCAAGAGATCCTTACATGCAATAAGGATAGAGTGTACAGGCACATGCAGCCACCAGAGGGCCCCTTTCCTCCAGTGTGTACCACAGAACTCTCATTCTCATTTAACACAAGTAGGGTGCTGGAGTTAACCATTCTGTAATGAGACTTTAACCTTGTGATCTTTTTACAAGAACCACCCTTTACATTGTCTAGTCCTCTAAACAATTAATTTATTTTAGCCCCAAATGTTATTCTATTCCTTAATAATGTGACCCCCTTGAGCTTTAGTAAAGTGCTCAAGCTCCTAGCACCACATTCTATACCACAGTGCCCCCTATAGGATGACAGAAGGAAGCTCAGCCACACACCTGGATATTGTCTCTGCTCCATGTATGAGGGGTTTTGTTGGCCAGAAACTTCAGGTCCTGAATAGCCAGTCTTTTTACCGCTTTTCTGGGGTCATTCTTCAGGTACTGCAGCAATAGCTGAATCTAGGGGGGAGGGGGAGGAAACGTTAGGAGAAATCCATTGAGTTTAACCTTTTCTAAATTCTAACAGCACTGAATTAGGAAAATCCAGAGGAAGGCACCAAACTACCAAATTGGCCACCAGCAACTGTAACCGCACAGGGGCCAAGTAATTCTCTGAAACCAATGATTCCAATCAGGACTTTTTTTTTTATTAAACTTCAACTGCAAACTAGGCAATAACAGCAACATTTTTATAAGAAATAAGCATTATTAGCAGCCCCTGTGCCGGTAGAGCAGGTGAAGCCCCCAATCAGGACCACCGACTACCACTACAGACCATTACAGCTCCAGAGATGCACAATATTTACATAAGTCATGTTTAGTTTCCCAAGAAATCAGCCGTCATTATGTTCCTTTTCCTCACATGTGCTCCTCTCAGCTGTAAGATGAAATCCTTATCTTCCAACGCAACGACAATAACATTCTTAAACAAATAAAAACAGGACTGTGGAGGATGCTGGGCCTTTCTGTAACAGATCTATTTGCAGGAGGGGAATGGTCTAACAGGGGATATTCACAACCGTTTCCACTAGGGACCTAAATGATATCTGTAAATCAGCTTTGTGACAAATAGTTCAATCTTTAAAGAACGCATTTCCTTTTACTCCTACTTATTCCCCTAGAAAGGCCGGGAGACTCATGAATTTTGGATAGCTCTCCAAAAACCTGCCCCCCCCAAACGTTCTACAAGTGAAGTATGAACTTGTTAAACATATAATAATAAAAAGGAAACTGAGGAGGTACATGGTATTAGTAAACCATGATTCACAATTAGTCTATTAGTTCGTAGTATATAGTAAGTTGGAAGATCACAGTGACCCATTCTATACGGCATTAAACCCACAATTTGAATCACAACCCAAAGTTTAACAATAATGCCTACATTATCCAGAGCCAGGAAGTGACTGACAGCATAGAAAGTGGGTGAGACATATTCCCAATTTGTCACAAACGATAAATCTGAGCACATGCAGGAATAAAATAGAAATACAATATGTATGTATTTGTCAGGTATTAGGGTTTTATGCTACAACAGATGTATTCATATGAAATGACTCACAGGGAGTACTCTACATAGAGACAAGTAAAATTTGCTATGTTCATGTAGGGTTAGTAAACCCCCTCCCCCCCACTTGTGAGGTCACAGTACCTGCTTGGGAATGTCCACTAAGGAAGAGGCGGCCAGCAAAGTGAAGGTGTGCAGCGTGACTATAAGCATCTTGGTAGAAGGGTACGAGGCCACAAGCTGCTGAAGGAGCTGCCGGCTGTTGGAGGCTAAGATGGCATCGTGGTGCATGTGTTGGAGAATGGGAATGAGTTTCAACTTTAAATCGATGGGTGTGGCCAAGCCTAGGACAAAGCGGGGGAGACGACTCAACACAAAGCCAATGTCAATCCAACAGAAATACCAAAACAGACTATAATACACCTATAATGATCATGTTATAATAAGAAGTTTCACTAATAATTACTCTTCATAATCCCTCTAGGATGATCATATCTGTGAATATTTACATATAACAAGATGTAAAGGAGTTTTAATTCACAAACTACTAGAGGGAGAAAGCTTGTGAAATCCATCACTTAGAGCAGGGTTGTCCAACCCGCGGCCCGGCCCGCCTGTAAATGTGGCCCAGCGGTTGTGGCAAGGGGGCAGCGCTGTTATTGAAAAAAATATCCTTACCTTGCGGTCACGTCAGCTGGCGCTCCGGCTCCCTCCTTGGTCTCCTCCTCCGTGCAGCGCTTGCAGTGAATGTCAATGGGGTGACGTCATCACACCCGACATCCATTGCGTAGCGCAGCACAGAGGAGTCACCTGCGCGAACTATCAGCAGCAGCGAAAGATTATCCAGTATCTTATTGTTGTTACTCTGAATTTGGACTTTCTGCACCATGCAATTATGAACTAGCTGTGTTCTCTGTATGTATCTAATATAAATATTAAGAGATGATTGTATTTTTAATATTTTTAAACCATTTTAAATGTGCAGTGCTGAGTAGGGTGAAATTATCACCCACTGTTACCCTCATCGGAGGCTGCTCCATGAGCCATTTTTCCCGCCACCCTATCATTAAATCTCTGTAGATTTCTATTAGTCCTCCTGATGCTACCTATATCGGTGACCATTTCAAACTGGTCAATAAAAAAAAAAGATTCATGGGTGCAGAAAGAGAGGAAAAAAAGTTTTGGGCATTTAATTCCCCGAACCCCACTAAGGGGCAGTTGCAGGTAACTTAAATTGCAGCTAGTAATGGGACTACTGCTTTAATCATGATTCTGCAACAATTTTCCTAACTCTTACTAACTTCATTTCCAAGTAAGTTTAATATGTTAATTATGTTTTCTATGTTTTTTGGGATGATCAGCTATCATTAGTGTTAGTGTATTGTATGTGCGGCCCAAACCAACTTGTCGTCTTCCAATGTGGCCCAGGGAAGCTAAAAGGTTGGACACCCCTGACTTAGAGGCTTCTATGAGAATTACTTTCTGAATCCTAAGGCTGTTATAATAAAGTATTACACATTTATTTAATATATTTACATTTAGCAAATACACAACATGATTGCTGTGTTTGTCATGGCGCCACCAGAGAAGGTGCTAAAAGCTCACTCTCACTTACATTTTACCTATTATATGCCCTTGAGAAATGTGATTTTGCTAATCTGACGCCATCTTGTTGCCTTATAGCCATTTTGTTCTGTTATAGCTTAAATACAAATTAGATGCACCTGTTTTGTAGGAGTAATTCATTATTTGCAAGGCTATGCTTATACCCTTGGACATAGCAGACAGGAGGTAAGCCAACCCCCCCTGGGGAGTTTTCCTGTGTGATAATGAGAGACTGTATTAACAAGCCCTTTTGGGGCGCAGTTTTCAGTAATACGTGATTTTTGCTATATAGATAGGGACTTGTAACTAATAAAGCAGAGTTTATTGTACACTCAAACCATGCAGTGTGTTTAATTCTCTCCAGCTGATGAGCTCATAACTGATAAACTGACACTTACAGGTGAACAATCTGATATAGATTCGACACCCTATATAGCCCAATTACACACTATTCATTTACCTAATAAAACCAACAAGTATCTAATGTGGTCCTATAAAAACAGCTCAGTGTCCCAATCTATCAGTTATGCAAATAAATGTGGAGGTCTTCTGTAAATCTCTCACTAACTACAAGGGGCTTATTGACTTGTCCTAGAGATTAAGGATGATAAGAGAACTTGCTACCTCATCGAGTTAGTCTGAGTCTACGCGATTAAGCAGTAGTAAATGCAAAATATAAAAGAAGCAATACTGAAGTATTACCTTGAAGCAGATAAACTAGTAAGCTGTAACACCAACACATACCTTGAATCATTTCTCCGATTTTGTTGCAGATTCCAGTAGCAAAATCTCTGAAGAAAAATATTACCCAATGTTAATGGTCAGATTTACCAGACACAATATACATACTCTGTAATAAATGGAAGCAGCAACATGCTGCATTAATTCTGTAAGCCATAGTACGCATTTACTTTAATCAGTCCACCTAGTACTTACTGAGCAGATCTGACAGCTTGTGATTAAACAGGCTTATTTAAAATACATTTTCCACTAAACTCCAAAATATTATTTCCTATAACGTAACCTACTTTTTTTTTTCTAATGGAAAATCTAATTCCTTTACTTTTCAAGTAACAGAAATTGATAAAGTACCCCTAAGATTTAGACAGTTATACTATTAAATGGCAGACAACCAGTGACAAATCACATGTAATGTCAGGAAAGCCAAACTGTTGGCATGAGTCTCCATCCTTGATGCCATATTGAATTACGAGGTGGCTCACATGGTGTGCATAAATAGGATTGTGATTTATTTGCGATGCCAATAGACCTATTTAAAGGAAACTCTGGATCATCTATGGATGAAGAGTTCATGTGCCTGGGTCAAGGCGATAGTGGCTCAGGAAATCCACCTCTCGGGGTCCAAACCAAAATGTAGAAATCATAGATGGTCGGAAAAAGTACTCTATTCACTGCAGAATTCCTTCTGGTGCGGCCATGATGGTTCACGTAAGCCAACAATGTGGCATTTTCTGTCAGGACCCATTTTCTGTCTGGCAAGTGGCAGTGCTCCAGGACCGATTGGTAGGATGGATTCCTGAGTAGACCACGTACCCTGGGGGTGGTGAATTAGGAAAACCACTTCTCAGACTGGCTTCTACAGTGACTACTTACCACACCGCTAACTGGTAAAGGTCTCCCTGTCATTAGTTGGGTCTGATCCACCATCCACATAAGGGAAACAACCTCCCTGTGAGGTAGTCATATAGGATTCTCGAGTAGAAAAGCACGTATAGGATCGCATCCAGAGCTTGGACGGTAGGCCGACATCACCCTTACGTAGTATCGCGTGGCAGTGTGTTGGTTGCTCAGAAGTGGGAGAAGTAACTCCATTCAAACCCAATGACTTCATGTATGTGAAATGCAGATGGGCTAAGAAGGTGAGACTGTAGGAAAGGTAAGTGCTAGATACACTCTGTTAGAGTATCTACTAAACGACGAGAAATAGTCCAATATCTGCTTTGTAAACATAATTGGACTTTTCCTTTAAGATGCCCAGGAGAGTGAGCAGTAAAGCTTGCAAAAAAGAATACTTACAATTATATCTGATGCCAACTAGAGACACCTAGGGGTAAATTTATCAAGCTGTGGGTTTGAAAAGTGGAGATGTTACTTATAGCAACCAATCAGATTCTTGCTGTCATTTTGTAGAATTAACTAAATAAATGACAGCTAGAATCTGATGGTTGCTATAGGCAACATCTCCACTTTTTCAAACATGCAGTTTATTAAATATACCCCCTAGAGTTTTGCCATTAGAGCTGATGCTAAGGAGGTCAAAATCTGAGTGATACAGTTATTATTAAGACCATTGATAATGAAGAATGAAAACATTAGGGAAAGTTGGTTTAATAAACTTTTCTCTAGCTTACACTTCACCATTACAGCCAAATCACTTGGACCATGCAAGCAAATGTGTGGCTCTCTTCACAGCTGGGCCCAGCAGCTGCATGGTTCATAAAGCAAGCTTTTCCCTTTGTCAAAAGGTAGTAGTTTGCCTTAAAGGAGCCCAAAGCACCATAGGTTGTCTATTGTACCATCTGTATTTACTATTGGCTCACAGCTAAAGCCTTACTTGGACTGTGCAGAGAAGCGAGCTGCAGCAAATATAGCTGCTTCAACCTCCACATTGTCGTGAGAATCCAGGCATTGGCGTATACTGTGATGGGCGTTTTTCCGGTCAGGGATGATAGAGGCCATGCTGCCTAGCGTCCTGCAAAAGATTAGACGTGTGAACTGGAAATACATTTTCTCTTGTGGAGTAAGAACTGAAAAACAATATTGTCACAAACTATTTCACTTGTTAAAGGCGAACATTGGAGGAACTATATAATCTAACAATTCTCATAAAGTATCTGTCATTTTCCAAAGCAGAACACAAACTTAGGATATACATTTAAAACTGTTTTTAAACCTTTACACATTGACACAGAGCGGTCCAAGTCTAGTTCTCTACCAACTAAAAGAACAATTATATCTGGTGAACAGCGAGGTGTCATTTCAATACTTCTAACATTGTGCAAATTCTTCATACGTTCAGAAATGTAAATGGACATGATTTAGTGATTTACCAATAAAATCAATTACATTAAGTTTTATGCATTGCTATATAACTTTTTTGAGGGAAATCTTTGCCCAAAAAGAGACTGCAACCTAGATTTTGGGGTGTTGGACAAGCTGATTTGTCCAAGGTCTCTGATGAGACATTTCACAGCTATATCTGTATCCCTGGATTACATGGCAAAGAGAGACTAACAGAAGATACTGCAATTCAATTTCTTACCGGAGAGTAATAGCGCGAGCAACTGGGTCATTGCTATGAATAACGGAGAAGATCCTCTTCACAAACTCATCCACATTCAGGATCTTCTCCAGATGTTTCTCACTCTGCTGCGTCACTTTCAGCACACACAGCCGAAGAAAATTATTGCTGAAACAGAAACATCTTCCTTAGGACAAGTCGTAAGACAGCATCATTATAGCCAGCAGGAAATTATTATTTGTCAAAAAAATACAGACATTAGTGGCTTGGTTGTGGGTAAGCTACATACAAGCAACATGTGGTGTACACGTATCACCTATGTCTTGAACTTGGCTGCCCGTCTAGAAAGAAGTTTTGCTTTTTCATGCAGGTTTTGTATTCCAAATAAAAACATTCCACACATTTCACTCTTTGCCTCTCATAAGAATCAATGTGGACTATATGGGGGGAGATCCAATTGTGCGCGATGTGCAGACTTGTGTATTATCTGAGCCGAACGCCACAGGAGCAATTCAATTCTGGGACCTCGCATCGGGAATTGGGCTCAATTATGCTCTTTTCTGCTCACGCCAAGGAGTGACGAACATTATGGGTCCCGGAATTGAATTTGCCTGATGGCATTCAGTGTGAATAATATACGAGTCGGCACATCACGCACAATTGAATCTCCCCCTACGTGTTAACGACTAAATAACCGACCAACAGTCACACCAATAAAGTGAAAGCACTCCTAAAGCACTTATAATAATACTGTGCAATACTGGGAATCCACCTGTGACCTTTACATATATATTATACAGCACTAAAAGAACAGCAAAAAGCAAATAGTAGTCTGCTCAGAGCTCCTCAATTATGATACAGATGTACATCCAGAGGAATGAATCTACAAATATTGGAAGATTCCACCTACCCAACTCTGAACACATCGGCCAGTTTGAGAAATGCAGAGTTAATGAGAATTGGAAACGGATATTTTTTAAACAGTCTTGGAAAACGGACGACGGCTTCACACTGCTCCCCAAGTTTACCGGATCTTAACCCTAAAAGACACAGATGAAAAAGAAAGATTGTGATATTAATGTGTTTACCAGAAAAAGAAATACTATATACCTGTAGTTATAAATAATGAGCATTGCATGACTGCACTAAAACAAACAAGAAATTTGCTTAAATAAATATTTTAAAGCACCTGAAATAAGTATTGGCTTGTAAAGACAACATTCGTTATAGTGTCATGAGAAAAGTCACTATCCTGCACATCCCTGATGCAGCTGTTACTAGGTAGTCCTACACACGAACAATCTACAATGCAGCAGTTTGTGTGTCTTTATTTCCAAGCTAGCGGCAGCAGGGCTCAGAGATAATAACCAAAATTGTTAGAAAAATATAGTAACACATAGCAATTAAACAGCAATAGGTTCTAAACAGAGTGACCATATTGTTTAGAGTCCTAAATAATTCAAATACCAATGATAGAGTGGAATACTTATTGCAATTGAAATCTATATTGTTTCTTAGCTTGAAATGTCTTAATTACTTTGATCACTCAGGGTCATTGATGGGCATCCCTGGGTATCGCTCAAGAGAGGGTTTGGCAGTGAATTACTGTGGCCATTTAGGGGCAATACATTATCATCAGGATCAACTACAGCACAGTCATGTGTAAGCCCATCTCCCATCATGTGCTTTATTACATTAAATACATTGTAAAGCTGCATTACCACTTACGATTTTTTTTTTTTTTGCCTATGATAGCCCAACAGCAAAGACCCACGCAAACTGGCAATTTAATGTTGTTGACCAACATTAAATGGCCACAGAGGGGGTATGTGGTCGTTTTTTGGCAGGGCCTTTCAAAGGAACAAAGCACATGAAGATATTTTCCTAGTTAGTAATGCTGCTTTAAATGTTCATTGTAGTTCAGGACAGTGACTTAGTGGTTAGCACCTCTGCTTCACAGCACTGGGGTCATGAGTTTGATTGCCGACCATGACCTTATCTGTGTGGAGTTTGTATGTTCTCCCCGTGTTTGCGTGGGTTTCCTCCGGGTGCTCCGGTTTCCTCCCACACTCCAAAAACATACTAGTAGGTTAGTATTAAATTGCCATTAGTCTTTGTGTGTGTGTTAGGGAATTTAGATTGTAAGCTCCAATGGGGCAGGGACTGATGTGAAGGAGTTTTCTGTGCAGCGCTGAGGAATTAGTGGCGCTATATAAATAAATACCATAAATACCACCCCACAAGCTCGCTGCCTAGGTGTAATCCTTGACTTACGACTATCATTTATTCCCCAAATCGACTCTATATCTAAATCATGTTACATACATCTAAAGAACATTTCCAGAATATGCACATATCTCACACAAGACACTTCAAAAATCTTAATTCATACACTCATCTCCCGCATCGACTATTGCAATTCCCTCCTTACTGGTCTCCCAAAATCATATTTGAACCCCTACAATCCATTTTGCACGCAGCGGCTAGATTGATTTTCCTTGCAAACCATTCTTCTTCTGCTGAGCCACTCTGTCAGTCGCTACATTGGTTGCCTGTATTTCAAGGAATTCAATATAAAATTCTTCTAACAACATACAAGGCCGTCAACAAAATTGCACCGACATCTCCTCACTTGTCTCAAAATATCTTCTGACTCGACACCTCCGTTCTGCATCTCTCAACACATGCTCCCATTCTCGGTTACAGGCCTTTTTTAGGCTGCACCCACTTTGTGAAATTCCCTCCCTCGCTCAATAAGACTTTCCTCTAGTCTTCAAACCTTCTCTGAAAACCCACCTCTTCAGAGAAACTTATAATATTCCTCAACCAGCATCTTAATCTCCCTAGGTTACCCCATTACACACCCTCTACACAGCTAACACAAGACACCAACCTTCTGACCAACATTGCTGTGTGACTGCCCACAGTCCACTGAATACTTTTTACCTTTGCATTCTAGCTGGTCCAATGTGCAATATAATGTAGCACATACCCCTGTGTGTCAAGCTCCCATTGTCCCATAGATTGTAAGCTGGCGAGCAGGGCCCTCTTACCTCTCCATCTGTATGTATTACCCAGTATTGTCTTATAAATGTTTGTTCCCAAATGTAAAGCGCTAGAGAATTTGCTGGCGCTATATAAATAAATGATGATGGTGATGATTCCTTGGACGGGCAGATCCCAGGTATACCCATGGCTTGCATTGACTCATATTATAATTTATTTATAAAGCATCAACATATTCTGTAGCGGTGTACAATCAAGGTATCATGATAGAAACAAATATCCTACATTGACCTCAAAGAGAATGTAAAGCTGACCCTGTCCTAATGAGTTTACAATCTAAGAGGTATGGAGACTTATAAGCACACATCAATTGGACAGCAGATTCCTACATGGTGGTGGGTGATGACAGACAGTGGTTGGGGTGACTGCACCCTCTCTTAGGACCCCCCAGCTACTCCTCTACCTTTATCTAACTCCATAAGAGCCGAGTTAGCATCCAGCTCCTGCTCCCCATGCCCAGCATCCGCCAGGAACGACCTGGAGCCACCCCCGGCCGCCGCCATGCTGACCCGGCTCTCCCCAGGAGCTCTGTACACACTCCAAGCCCCGTCAACACTGTGCAGCCGCCATGACACCTTCACCGCGCCTGCGCCATCTCTGCGGGCGGATCTGATTGGCCGGAGGTCGTCTAGGGGGCACGCCCATCCCCCAGTATCTCCCGGGATTGGACGACGCTCTGGCCAATCAGGAACCGTGACAGCGGCTCGCGGGAGATTCTTGTGCTGGCGCCACCGAGTTCGCGGGAGTTTTCGTCTGATTGTTACAGCGGGTGAGAGAGCAGGTTGTACGGCGCCCTGACACCCGGATCCCGCCTCACCCCAGACATGTCACTGTTCCATAGTGTGCTGAGGAAGCCTCACTGCAGCCGGCATGGTGAGTTATATAGTGCTGGGGGGCATGCTGATCTCTCTGCCCCCAGCTGGCATGGTGAGTTATATAGTGCTGGGGGGCATGCTGATCTCTCTGCCCCCAGCTGGCATGCTTCGACTTGTAGTTCTACTGCATCTGGGAAGCCCACTATTTGCTATATCCCATATTTCCTATACTTATGCTCCAGTTGTGTATTTATGGTGTAATTGATCTAAATACAGTATATAAATAAACTAACACAGGGAAGTTTAAAAGTATATACATACATGCCAGACATGGAGGATGTGTACATGCTGCCTAAGATGTCTCCCAATTATTCCTTCCATAATCTGTGCCTGCAGCATGATTCATTTTCCTTACAACATATGCTCTGTGTGCCTATTCCGTGTTTGAATTTCCAAACTGAATGTAATGCAACCTGGGCTGAGTAATTAATGGTAAATGGTTTTATAAGGTTACTATTAAGTCCCAGATTAATTTATTTGAAATATAAGTGGCACAAACTGGACTAGACCCGTTCCAGGTACAATGGGGTTAGTTAGTATTATAGTTATTATGTAGTACTGTCTATTACTAGCAGATTGTAATTACTTTGTCTATTACTTTATAGACCAAGTCTTTGTCTATTACTTTAGATTGTAAAGAAAAAAGTTAAAACCTCAGAATCTGTGGGAAAAATATATAAAACCACACACACATCAAATATATATATATATATGGGACACTTGTCTCAATTATGATCATTACTAGATGGGAGGATAGCATATCTGTGTTACTGAAAAGTTTCTGACCATCTGTAAATTCAGAAATTTTCTATTAAAAGAAATCAAATGTATTAAATAATATTGTTACTGGATTTTTGCATTGCCTTTATATGATCCAAGAACTGCAATTTTTTTTAAAAGGTGAAAATAAAACCTCTTATCATTCTGTGGTATCTTGAAAACTAAGTTGAGGATATTTTAACCAATGTACGTCTAGCAATCTTACTGCTACAGTAGAATAGTTTAGGTTTTGACGATGGCCTAAGGCTTCTGTGTGTGACTGTAGACCTGACTATAGACAGCAGTTTGTGGCTATTCTGCATTGCAGTGTTATGCTATGATGGGTGTGGGAGGAGAGTTCTAACTGGTCTCCCTGATGTTGTTTGTATAGTTAGACTTCACTGCTATATGGAATCACATGATGATCTTTTACTATTGTCCTCTGTGTAATATGGTGCAGAGCCAGACATTTAGGCATTTTGTTTAGGAGGAATGGTTTAGCAAATTAGTGACCTTATAACAAATTTACAGCTTCCTGTGAATATCTGGGTTCCCTGTGATTCCTTTTGCATTCATGTGTGTGAACCCTGCAGATAATGTATGCCTTCCTTAATCTCATTCATGTTTTAGTTTACTCCCTAACATGCAGGCATTGTCGTTTTATTAAAAAGAAAAGTAAAACACAATATAACTGTAAACATGTTCACAGGGACTGGGTGGCAAATTTTAGCCTGGGGGAGGCAAGACTGGGCTCAGCAGCCTATTAAGAACATATTAAAGGAAAAATAATGTAGATGACCCAGCCCAAGGTAGCCCACTATGGGGTCGGCCCGGGGGGGCAAGTGCCCCTCCTTCTACCCAGCCTCTGATCGCAGCCTTGTGCTTATAAGTGTTGCTTCAAGGTTTGTTTTTATTCATTACCCGTTAACATCTTGTGAGAATGATTTCCAAGCTCCTGTAAATCCACTAACCACCCTCGCTGCCAACGCACCTTGTGACAAATGTCATTCATTGTATGTCAAATCTCAAGTTCTATTTTTTTGGGGCTGACTATTGCTCCTCATTGTGTTATTCTGTGCACACACCTTTAGGATCCTTGTAATTAAAGCATTCAGTTGTTAGGTGTTTAAGTTTATTAAAAAATATATAAATAAAAACATATTTACAACACGTCATTGTCTCAAAATACAGGGTCTCGTACGTTCCCCCTCCAGAGCCTGCTGCAGAACTTCCACTGTGTCAGAAGGGATGAGCACATTTCGTATGGTGACTCTGGCATGCCAGTGCCCCCCTTTGGGTGCTCATTCAGTACAGGTAAGACCGGTTCTGTATTTTCCACAAATCCCTAAAAACGAACTATACCCAACCTTCACCTACATAATCTTGCATATGTGAGATATTAACTTCTTGTGTTTCGTAACTAGTGACTGCTATAAGCTGCGTTTACAACAGCTGGGTATCTGAATTTGAACACCAGCAGAAGTGATATACAGCATTAGTTTTCTTCATGCAATCATTATTTACCGGTTTCTCCCCAATAATGCTTCTTCTTGTGACATTGGAATGTTGTCATTCTAGGTTTAAAGATGAGGTTGTCTCTAAATAAAGAAAAACTAAAAACAGAAATAGTTAAGTTTTCTTCTATTACAATGTCTAATTAAAAAACTCTTTTAAAAGAGCACTTGTGTAACATAATTGGCCCTTTGGAATTAGTTAAGATGCCCAAAACATGCATTAGTCATGTTAAACTTTTTGGGGGGTCATTCTTGTTGATCTTCTTCCAGCTTGCCAATATTGCTGCATGAGTGGCTAGCTTTACCTGGTGTCAACATCTAATTCTTCAAAGGAAGGAACACCGTAAGGGGATAACAATCTCTAGTGCCGGGACAGGAATAGTATTATTTGATAGAAAAATGCTATGTACTGCTTTTGATAACCTTTACAGGTGCAGACATGATCCTAGCAAGTTGTGTAGCTATACTTGTCTTCTTTCCACACTTAAGGTTTATGGAGGCTGCTAAACTGCACAAAGCTGGCAATATCTTCTATGGATTATGCTATGGCTTGTAGTCTTATCTGGGAAACAACTATATCCCACTTTGGGGTAAATGTATCATACCCCGTTTTTTTTCAACTCGCCGGGAATCGGTAAGTTGACAGCTAAAATTTAAAGCGCCGCTGGCTTGTAAAGGCAAGCGCTGCCTTTACAAGCCAGCGCCGCTTTGAATTTTAGGTGTCAACTCGCCGATTCCCAGCGAGTTGAAAAAAAACAGACTTTAATACATTTACCCCTTTGTCTATTACTGTACCCACTATTTTCATATAGCTGCCACACTAGCGGGCAAGAAGACAGATATAGGGTCTACCAGGTTGTTGGGTACCCTTGTGTGCAACACTGGTACCATCCCTAAACCTGTGACATGAAAATACATCGCATATTCCCTCCTGGTTCTCTTTGGAATCCAGTGATTACTACTGTGCTACAGTCAGACTGGATATGATAAGGTAACTTGGCAGCTTTGCTTTCTTGCTACCTGTAATACCCTTTACATGGGGTCTTGGTGTTCATAGATTTAAAAGTATATTGAGTCAAGGTGTTTGCTTTTCAGTGGCAGATATGCCTCAGGTGCTGGCAGTGGCCAATGAGGAAGGTATCGTCAGACTCTACGACACAGAATGCCGGGACGTGGAAAGACACATCATGAAAGGTGAGGTTCAGAATCGGAGCATAAACGATAGCTTAGTGGTTAGCACTTCTGCCTCACAGCACTGGAATCATGAGTTTGATTCCCAACCATGGTCTTATCTGTGTGGTCTTATCTCCCCGTGTTTGTGTGGGTTTCCTCCGGGTGCTCTGGTTTCCCCCCACACTCCAAAAACATACTAGTATGTTAATTGGCTGCTATCAAAATTGACCCTAGTCTCTCCCTCTCTGTCTCTCTCTCTCTCGACTGATATGAGTGAGTTCTCTGTACAGCGCTGCGGAATTAGTGGCGCTATATAAATAATTTGATAATTATTGGCAAGTCTTTTGTAAAGTAATCAGTCTACAACCATTGCACTTCTTATTTTAGACTGGCAGGCTCACACTAATGCAGTCTTTGACCTTGCCTGGGTGCCAGGAGAGCACAAACTGGTAAGTAAACTCTGAGCTTATTTTTCACTATACTTGTGGAAGTGTTTGGAGCCCTATAGATCCAAAGTTATGTATGTATATGCATCTGCAACTTAATATGGCTTTACTACTTATGTTATATTTTTATTGCCGAAACGGGTCTTAGAGAGCATTTTTGATCAAAATAATAAGCGCACTTGTGTGCGACGCGCCTCCGTTTTACTTATAGAAATGATTTGTTACAATGCAGAGCTGCTATTATAACAAGGGAGAATAGTGCACAACAACATTTATTATATTTATATGTATTGATATTTATGCTAGTGAAGCATGTGTACATATAATCTGTATTCAGGTTACAGCTTCTGGCGACCAGACAGCAAAGATCTTTGATGTGAAGTCCGGGGACCTTATGGGAGAGTGCCGAGGCCATCAGTGTAGCCTGAAGTCTGTCGCTTTCTCAAAGTTTCAAAAGGGTATTTTATTTCTTGTGTTTTAGAGCTTGATGTCCATGAAGATGCATGTCCTATCCAACTCTTAATCCTACTAAAGCAGTCTGCCCACCACTCTACAGAAGATCATATGTCGATTAACTAAATTTAACTGTTCAATGGTTCTAAAAAAAAAAATTGTAAAAATGGATAGTAGCGGAGAGTACGTTTAATTGCTTTTAGAATTTTGCATTTCCCCCCCACAAGACAAAAAATGTACAACAATTCATGCCCAGTGTATGACACTACTTGGAGGTGTTTGGGACAGGTGGTGGCCTGGTTCTGGGAGGAACAGGCTGGGATAGGCCTTCTGCAGAGCAAGTGTACATATATTGCATTTACTCCCTCTGACACAGTGGTGACAGCGAGAAGTGGTGGGGGGATGATGAGGACTGACGGAAGCGGGACCATATAGTGCAGGGAAAACATTTCTGCCATCTTGCCCCATTGGGGTAACGAGAGTATACAGAATAAAACCTAAAGCATTTTGGAAAAAACAGCATTAAAGTTTTCAGATTTTTCCATTTGCTTTAGTGTTTTTGGTCATCGCTATAAAAGAAAAATGTTCTTTAGATCTGTTGATAAATAAAGCCAAATGTGTTCCTGGTTTGGATTCACTGTTAACCCAAAAAGAATATTTTGTGCTGGAGTTTCTCATTATTTCTCTGTTCAGTGTTTTTTTTTCAATTCCTAAATTTTATTTTTCACACACCTCCATTGCTAATTTTTTTTTACATTTATTTTGTTTCCCCCCCCCCCCCCCCCCCCCCCTGTGCAGCTGTATTCAGTACTGGAGGGAGAGATGGTAACATCATGGTCTGGGATATGCGATGCAACAAGAAAGGTAAGTACACGTCCTTTTATAACTCTTCCACCCTCCCCAGTAAGCACTCGGGAGTATCCCGGAGGTATATAAATAAATGGGCAGTTTATAGCCAGCTAGATCCAATTAAGACTGTACCATGTGTCAGAATATTACTGTCATGTTGGAAATATTGGCTTTGTGTGAGTTAACCCTGTAGTGTGACACCCCTCCATGTTGTTTTAGATGGTTTCTATAGGCAAGTGAACCAGGTGACGGGAGCTCACAATGCATCGGATAAACAAACCCCACTGAAAATGAAGAAGCGAAAGCCGACTGTCCGAGGTCTCGCCCCATCCGTGGTCAGTCTCTATCACAATGTACTTCTACTGACTTCTATCTCCTGATGCTGCTGTATAATGTAAACCAGGCGTGGGCTGGCAAATCTCAGCCCGGGGGGCGCACAGACGGCTGCATAACATGACACACGATGCGGCCGCGTTATCAATGACGCTGCCGCGATGCGTGTCGTGTGATGCGGGCGCCTGTGCGCTGACGTGGCCGCATTGTGTGTCTTGTGATGCGGCCGCCGAAAACGTGCATGTTCACGGGGGGGGGGGGGGGGGATAGGGCCGACCCGAACAGGGGTCAGACTGAGCGGACTGGGGGACCGATCCCCCCCCCCCCCCCCCCTGGCCCAGCCCGCCCCTAATGTAAACTATACAATTGCAGTGGTTTTAGCATTTTTACTTTTCTATATTTGGAATTCTATTTTATTTACTACTCTCACCTAATGGTAACCCAGATTGTTTAACTCTTAGTGATTGTTTGCGATGTTGCGGTTCTGTTTCCTAGTACAACCTTGTCTTACTGATGTTCCCCCATTTTCTGTAGGATTCCCAGCAGAGTGTGACCGTGGTGGTCTTTCAGGATGAACACACAATAATCTCTGCAGGAGCTGTGGATGGGTAAGTCTTTGTGAGGGTAGCTACACGTGGGACTGATCCTGGCACTTGGCCCAAGAGCTGAGTGACGGCTCATCTGGTATAGCTACATGTTGATACTGGATGTAATGCAGGAGTTTGGATACAAGCAATCTAGATTGGTTTTGGCTGCCAGTTAGTATGGTCAGAAGGTGACTGCAAGATGTAGACCAGGCCTGTCCAACCTGTGGCCCTCCAGGTGTTGTGAAACTACAAGCCCCAGCATGCTTTGCCAGTAGACAACCTGCTGATAGCTGGAAGGGCATGCTGGGACTTGTAGCTTCACAACATCTGGAGGGCCGCAGGTTGGACAGGCCTGATGTAGACTGTTGATGGTCAACAGGCATTTGTGGTTTGTAGCGTGCAGGCAGCACTGTCTGGCCAGTTGCCTGGTATCGTGGCACGTATGTCCTAGCATTAGTTTGGATCTGTATTTTTCATCTCCTTCCTCAATTACCCTCAAACTCACATGTTTACAGGATTTCCTTATTTGTGTGTTTTTACATCGACTAAAGATCCTATAGATTGTAAGCTTGCGAGCAGGGTTCTTTTACCTCTCTGTATGTATTACTCAGTATTGTCTTAATGTTTGTTCCCAATTGTAAAGCGCTACGGAATTTGCTGGCGCTATATAAACGATGATGATGATGATGATCTCTCATAACAAATCAGACGAGTATTATCAACATTTATATAACGTTGGCAAATTCCGTAGCACTTTACAATTGGGAACAAACTAATAAAACACTGGGTAATACATACAGAGAGGTAAGAGGGCCCTGCTCACAAGCTTACAATCTACTTGAGAAAGGAGATGGAAAATTCAGTTGAAAGGGAGTCAAGAAGGGCTGTTTGTTCTATGTTAGGTTGATGGATATTCACAATTATGTATGGTGTCTGTCAATATCCCCTCCGACTGTCCTTGCACTGGTCTTGCTCTGTCAGGATCCTGTGTACAGACATGGGTAATACGATTAGGAGTATAGGGTCTTTCCTGTAAGACTACCTGCGCCTTCTACGTATGGAGGGATTTCAGTACAGTGGGCCGGTTCTCAGGGGTATTTAGCACTTTCATTTTATAAGGGATATAACGTTTAGGCTTGCCATAGCTTATCATGAGAAGATATCTCAAGAAAACAATTTCTAGTCATTTTTTTTTCTTTTTTTTTTTTCTTTTGAAGGGGTTGTTAAATATGTTGACAATGGACAATTTTGCAGTATTTATCCCTCTCCCTGATGTACATCTTAGTCATTGACCCATGTGTAGGATTAAGTAATGGTTGTAAAAGAGAGGACTCATCCCATCAGCCTTTACTGTTACAAAGCTGCATCTATATGTGATGGTGACTGTACAGTATGCTTCATCTTCAAGCTTTCTAAAACTACAAGTTCATATTTTTTATGTAATCTCCTTGAATCTTCTCTTCCAGTGTGATCAAAATATGGGACTTGAGGAAGAATTATACTGCTTACCGTCAGGATCCAATGCCTGCAAAATCCTTTCCTTATCCTGGGAGTAGCGCACGAAAACTTGGTACTTATTATTGTGTAGTTCAACAAGTAATTATCTCCTGTGTATACCCGATGGGTAGTGATCACTTTAGGATGCCTAAGAATGTAGATTCTCTGTGGGCACAGCGCTCTGCTGCCGCCTGTGTGGGCACAGCGCTCTGCTGCCGCCTGTGTGGGCACAGCGCTCTGCTGCCGCCTGTGTGGGCACAGCGCTCTGCTGCCGCTGCCTCGTAAATGACCTAACATATTGGGGGGGGGGGGGGGGGTGTTATTGCCCAGTCTGTCCATTGATGTGTAAATATTCACATTCCTCACCTGTTTCCCCTTAGGTTATTCCAGCCTGGTTTTAGATGCCACGGGCACCAGCCTGTTTGCCGGCTGCACCGATGATGATATCTATATGTTTAACATAGCCGGGCTAAGGTGTGATCCTGGTAAGTGCAAATAACAACCCTACTTTGTATCTCTCTTGTTTCTTCAAATGGTCATTAATTATAGATGATATTGCTCGCATTCCAAAGTGTGATGAAATAATGTTTGGATTCCAATGCAAGTCATCTAATTAACATATAATACAATACATAAACATTGAGATATAGCAACGTGTAACTTTCAGTAAAAATATTCAGTACAATGTCCCACCGGCCCTAACCTGGTGACTGGTTTGCTATAAGCACTTTCTTGGTATTTACACAAGATTTCTAGAATATAGTAGCATCTTGTTATTTTATTATTTTCAAACATGGCTTCAAATCTTGGTTTGCAGAGAGGGATTTTAACACTTTTATACCTAAATCCATGGTTAACGTCAACTAGATAATTTTCGCCATCATTAAATAACTGACCCCTTCCCATGTAGGTGACCTGTCTTGTTGCTTTTTGAGGCAGGGCGGTGTTTCATTAATTTGTTTCTGTAAATTTAAGCTTCTGTTGGTTAGAGATCCTAACCTTCATCAACATTTATTTATATAGCGCCAGTAAATTCCGTAGCGCTTTATAATTGGGAACAAACATTAATAAGACAATACTGGGTAATACATACAGACAGAGAGGTAAGAGAACCCTGCTCGCAAGCTTACAATCTATATGACAATGAGAGTTTAAAACACAAGGGCATGTGCTACATCATATTGTACACTGGACCAGCTAGAATGCAAAGGTAAAAGTATTGAGTGGGCTGTGTGTGTGGCAATGTTGGTCAGAGGGTTGTTGTCTTGTGTTAGCTGTGTAGAGAGAGTGGTAATAGGGTAACCTAGGGAGATTAAGATGGTGGTTGAGGAATATCATAAGCTTGTCTGAAGAGGTGGGTTTTCAGAGAACGCTTGAAGGTTTGGAGACTAGAGGAAAGTCTTGCTGTGCGAGGCAAGGAATTCCACAAAGTGGGTGCAGCCCGAAAAAAGTCCTGTAACTGGGAATGGGAAGATGTAATGAGAGTGGAAGAGAGACGCAGAACGGAGGTGTCGAGTAGGGAGATAGTTTGAGACAAGTGAGGAGATGTCAGTGCAATTTTGTTGACGGCCTTGCAGGTTAGTAGAAGAATTTTATATTGGATTTGTTGAAATACAGGCAACCAATGTAGAGACTGACAGAGTGGCTCAGCAGAGGAAGAACCTTAAACTATCCCCGGCTTCAACACTGGTTATCCTTTAAATGTTTGAGGCATTGATCATGTTTTATTGACTAACACATGGCTGGTCTGGAATCCCCCATTTAATGGCGATATTTTAAACATTACCTGGATTTCACGCCTATTCCTTATCAGTCATTGTAGCTGCTTATCAGAATCAGGCCTGCAAGTAGTTTACCAACATGAACAGCAGGGGGCAGTCTAACCTTTGCTAAATGTTGTTGAGCTGTTTGTGCACAGAAAATCTGCAAGTTTCGCAAGTCCTGGCCCAGCTAGTCAATGCGGTTTGAATGGGATTCATAGCTTCGGTGTTCTATGTAGAAGTGGACACAGTGGAAGACTTTACATTACAGAAATTCCTTCTCTTGGGAGCGAGCGCAGGGTGCCCTGGTTACCAGCTTATTTTTAGATTGTAAATTCAGTTGTGAAGGAGCAGGCAGTAATCTTCAACTGCTTTATGTTTATGTAAACACACATACTCTAATGCTTCCAGTTACCATAACTGCAAAAATAATTTACTGCATAACATCTGCCATGATTCAACAGAGGAGTATGTGACTGCTAAAATAAAATCTTAATATAAAAGTGGACATTTCGTCATTTATTTATATAGCGCCGACAGATTCCGTAGCGCTTTACAATTTTGAACAAACAGTAATAAAACACTGGGTAATACATACATACATACAGAGGTAAGAGGGCCCTACTTGCGAGCTCCCAATCTATGGGACATTTACAACTATATCTTTATAACTGCATGTTGGGCATTTACAATCTGTTTATTTTATGACTTAACGGTTTAAATTTTTTGTTTGCTTTTTTTTTTTATTTACTCTTCGCCCTACGATCAGTGTCTGTGTTCAGCGGACACCAGAATTCCACCTTCTACATAAAGTCCAGTCTTAGTCCTGACGGCCAGTTCCTGCTCAGCGGCTCTAGTGACCACAGTGCTTATATCTGGCAGGTGAGTCTGACGAGTACGGTAACGGTTTGGATCGATGCTGCTAAAGTGCAGCACAGACTTGGATCCACGCGTGTGGAAGAAAACGCTGCCCCCTGCTGGTCTAATCTCAGAGTCTGTGTTGGGAAGAGCTGAAACTCCCTAGTAATCTGCCTGTGTATTCGTAATTTAATCGTGAGATCTGTTGAATAGGAGTAGAGCCAAAACATTGGGGCATATTCAATCGACGGCGGGATTGCCGAAAATCCCACGGTCGAAAAATATTACCGTTAATACGGTAATATCTCGCTGGATTTCAGCTCGCAGCTCCCTGAGCTGAAATCCAGCGAGTGAATTACCGTATTAACGGTTTTCCCGCACAGGATTACCGTAATAATAATAATTTCCGAGCGCGGGATTTTCGCCGATCCCGCCGTCTATTGAATACCCCCCATTGTGTTGGATTGAGATAATAAGGATTGTAAAGCTTCTGAGTGAATAAAAAGCTGCTTCTTTTGTTGGTTAAAAGAGCATCTAACCTGTTGCTTCACAAAGTGCCTCATTGAAGTCAATGGTTCTTGATGAATCTGTTGAATCTGTTTGCGGCTTTCTTCCAAACATTGGTAAGGTCCCCACAATCTGACCCCGCTATGTGTAATTGAAGACAGATGCAATTTATTTTTTTGCAATGTCCGTAAATGTGACATATATTGCCCATTTCTGTAGATTGAAGAAAATAAATATGGTGGCATAAACATAATTTGGGGTACAATTAAACAGGTATGGGGGGGAGGTGGACAGTGTAGACAGACAGAAAGTGATGGTCACCCTCTGTCACTGTCTGAGGTCTATTCTAGCTTACTAGGAGTATAAGTGTACTTTAATCTTAACAAAATGTTTGTAACTTCATCCAGTAATCACATGTAGCAACACATTTGTTCAGTCAGTCAACGGCTTTATTATTCTCTGATCTTTTGGATCAATACAGAGCAAGATGTCTGAGACGACAGAACAAGCTTGGTTGATGTGTTACATGAGACTGTTGCTGGAGAGCAGTCACTTCCCGTAGATCAATGTAACATGGTAACGGTAAACTAACACTGCCAAGTGTCATCAGTCACCCGATTATTGGCCCCTTCTGACTGCTCCTATAGCTGTATAAAGTGTGGATAGGCAGAGCACTAGTCAGATGGTGGGAGGACACTTGTGCCGTCCCCAGAACTAGCTGTTATGTCAGGAGTTATTCCAGCAGGACGCTAACATTGGAGTTACTGTGTAAAGGTGCTTTATACTTTAAGGCTCCTGTCTCAGTCCGGGCCCATAGCGGAAGGAGATCACGTGGTGCAGAATACACTCCCTTATCCTCTGGTTGTGCGGAGGTGACATAATGCAGAAGCCGGCTGCTCCCACTCAGTCTTAATCTCTGCTTTATAAGTCAGACCGCGGGCATAGGTCTTGGGGACTGCAGGTGTAAGTCCTCCGGCTAAGGGCCCACCGCGGTATTAGAGCCGCCACATGCAGGTGGTTGGTTGGCTGTCGGTTTGCTGCTGTGATTTCGCAGCAGCTCTCCACTGTTCTTTGTTGCCAGGCTCAGGTCTTGTCTGTGACCAAGCAGGGGAGTTCGGCACTTGAAAGGTTCGAGAACCTGTCTGCTAAACCGTAAAGTCTGGAGGTCTCCCTGCGCTTACATTCCCAGTATGATGCAGGTTATGTCATGAATGGATGTGTGTGACTCAGGGCAGCTGTCAGTAACGATTACCTCCCCCTCTCGCTCGGTTAGCACTCCGTGTAAGTGACTGTGTCAGCTGTGAAACAGGTGGAGTCTCCTTCTCTGCTTGTTAATTATATAGTAACTGTTTCCCCAGTCTGGGAAATGGCCATTTATAGTGACTAGTTTAACTTAAAGGAACCTAAAATACAGATGTTCTTACGTAAGAGCTACTAAGAAGTCAAAGTGTTTCATGAGCCAATTCGTTATTTAAGATACTTTGTCACGTACATCATGCACTCCCTGTTGTTCCAGCGATCACTGCCGATACCCTGTGTCTGTAATGACCTTGTAGCTTGTACGTAACTGCAAATGTGAAAATGTTGTCCGCTAAGTCAAGGTATAGGAACTCTTACATTGATATTTGTGATTGCTGGTACATGTTTTATGTAACTTATAAGTGGTTTCTACAGCAGTGTGTTTTGGTAAATTGTCTGTGTCTTGGCAACTGTTTTACTGTTGTCACTGTATTAAACTTTAATTTGCATCATATAGGTGAAGACTTATTATTCTATCAGGTCCTTGTTAAAACATTTAATGCCAAGACTAGAATTAGTCGTGGTGACAACATTGCGCAGCGACTAACTTATCCACCATACATTGTGCCAGGATTATTTGTTGCTCATAATGTTTTATACTGAGGAACCTGCTTGAACGTTAATTCTTCTTTGAGCAGTACAAGTAAGTCGCCAATACACACAGAATACGGCAGCCGTTTTCCTCACTGAGGAACAAAGTATTTCTGTAACTTTAAGAAAGGTTCTGCAGATCTCCCTGTGTTGGCCAAGCGATGCCGGGGTAGAGAAGCGATATAATGCAATACTTTTGTCTTTGTGTTGAATTTACATGAACTGTAACACTGCTGAGTAATGTGATACAGGCTTAAGGGTAGAAGATTCATTGCACTGAGACTTCTCCAGGTGGGTTCACTAAGATAGCCAACCTGACAGTCTTGGGAATTGAAGCTCCTATGTAATCTAGCTGGTCCTCAGGTGATCACATACACAATGGCCATTTAGTATAACGCATGAGTACAGTGCTGGTGAATTGCATATTGTTTGTTTAGCTTTGTGCTGTGCAGTGAAGCTTCCTGTTTGTATTGTAGTTACAGGATTGTGGCTAAGCTGAGCAGTTTGCATTTGCATCTGTAACCACCTTATCATTGTCATGATCTATGTGGGCTCTGGCAATCTTCCTGCAGGGGAATCGTTTGATGTTGAAGTTTCATCACGTCTCCAAGTTCACTGACAGTCTCATTCTGCCATATAACAGCACAGGTTCATATAAGCATCATTATTCTACTAAATACAACTTGCAATCACTGTCCAAAATGCTCTGTCTGAATGATGCAGTAAAGCTGCATTAAGTGACTACAGTTACTCACCAGCACCTATTAGTGATTTGTTGCGCAGTAAATACCATACATATATTCCAGCGTGTGATCGGAACTGTTTCTGCGGAATTAAGATTGTATCTGTTCTGTTCCAGCTGCCTCTGACGCTTTTTGCAGATCACCGAGTGGGGACTGATGCTTATGGTCTTTCTATTGTATTTCAGGTGTCGGATGCACAAGCTCCCCCCATGGTGCTTCAGGGACACAGTCAAGAAGTCACCTCCGTCACTTGGTGCCCATCTGACTTTACCAAGGTCAGATTTGCGGTTTTATGTTTGATTTGTGATTTAGTACAGTCACGGCCAAAAGTTTTAAGAATGACACAAATATTTCCCACAAAGTCTTCTGCCTCAGTTTTTATGGTGGCAATTTGCATATACTCCAGAATGTCATGAAGAGTGATCAGATGAATTGCAATTCATTTCAAAGTCCCTCTTTACCATGACAGTGAACTTTACCCCCAAAACATTCCCACTGCATTTCAGCCCTGCCACAAAAGGACCAGCTGACATCAGGTCAGTGATTCTCTCGTTAACACAGGTGAGAGTGTTGATGAGGACAAGGCTGGAGATCACTCTGTTATGCTGATTGAATTAGAATTACAGACTGGAATCTTTAAAAGGGGGAGGGGTGGTGCTTGAAATTATTCTTTCTCTTAACAATAGTTTTCTGCAAGGAAACGTGTAGTCATCATTGGTTTGCACAAAAAAGGCTTTACAGGCAAGGATATTGCTGCTAGTAAGATTGCACCTAAATCAACCACTTATCGGCTCATCAAGAACTTCAAGGAGAGAGGTTCAGTAGTTATAAAGAAGGCTTCAGGGCGCCCAAGAAAGAACGTCCAGCAAGCGCCAGGACTGTCTCCTAAAGTCAGGGCCGGATTAAGGGAATGGAGGCCCCTGGGCTAAGGGGGCCTCCATTCCCCCGTGAGGGCCCCCCCATGATCCGAGCCGCCCTCCCCCATGAGCCGAAACCCCCCCCCCCCCCAGCACTTACCTCCTTCTCCTCCTTCCCCGGCGCGCTGTACGCTCTTTACTGAGGAGATCTTGTGAGAGGAAGACTCGTGAGATCTCCTCAGTAAGGAGACTACAGTGCGCCGGGTAAGGACTGCAGTGATCAGCAGCACTGATCGCGCCGGGGGCGCCCCCGACCGATCAATACTGCTGCTGAGCAGTTTCAAGGGCCCCCTGGATGCCCGAGGCCCCTGGGCTGTAGCCCTAGGGTTAATCCGGCCCTTCCTTAAGTTTATTCAGCTGCGGGATCGGGGCACCACCAGCACAGAGCTTGCTCAGGAATGGCAGCAGGTAGGTGTGAGTGCATCTGCAAGTACAGTGAGACAAAGACTTTTGGAGGATTCCCTGGTGTCAAGAAGGACAGCAAAGAAGCCACTTCTCTACAGGAAAAACATCAGGGACAGACTGATATTCTAATAAAGGTACAGGGATTGGACTGCTGAGGACTGGGGTAAAGTCATTTTCTCTGATGAATCCCATTTCAGATTGTTTGGGGCATCTGGAAAAACGCTTGTACGGAGAAGGAAAGGTGAGCGCTACCATCAGTCCTGTGTCATGCCAACAGCAAAGCATCCTGAGACCATTCATGTGTGGGGCTGCTTCTCAGCCAAGGGAGTGGCCTCACTCACTATTTTGCCTAAGAACACAGCCATGAATAAAGAATGGTACCAAAACATCCTCCAAGAGCAACTTCTCCCAACCATCCAAGAACAGTTTGGTGATGAACAATGCCTTTTCCAGCATGATGGACACCTTGCCATAAGGCAAAAGTGATAAGTGAGTCGGAGTTTCAAACATCTAAATTTTGGGTCCATGACCAGGAAACTCCCCAGACCTTAATCCCATTGAGAACTTGTGGACAATCCTCAAGAGGTGGGAGGACAAACAAAAACCCACAAATTCTGACAAACTCCAAACATTGATTAGGCAAGAATGGGCGACCATCAATCAGTATGTGGCCCAGAAGTTGATTGACAGCTTGTCAGGGCGAATTGCAGAGGTCTTCAAAATGAAGGCTCAAGAATGCAAATATTGACTCTTTGCATAAACTTAATGTAATTGTCAATAAAAGCCTTTGACACTCATGGAATGATTGTAATTTTATATCAGTATACCATAGCAACATCTGACAAAAAGGTCTAAAAACACTGAAGCAGCAAACTTTGTGAAAACCAATACTTGTGTCATTCTCAAAACTTTTAGCCATTACCATATTATGAGCGTTGTCATCTTTGGTAATAGAGTATACAGAAAATATTTAACGTTGTGCATCCATATTTTCTTGTTTTTTTTTGTTTTGTTTTTTATCTTGCAACTGGAAATCTGTTTTCTCATCAGGCTTGAGGTAGTCTCTAACTTCATTTGCTGAAACAACTTGCTGTTCTATAGAGGGTTCTTAAATTTCTTTACCCAGAGCAAAAATTGCTGATGAATTGCCTGCTTGACCCCAATTCTGTTTAACACATGATGAACCTTCCTTTCACCAGCTTTCCTGCTGTGCACAAAGGATGCACTTCTTAAACAATAGAATTTGGCGACTTAATATTAAACCGCGTTTAATCATTAATTTTGGATAGTACACAAATATTTGCAAAGAGGATCGTGGCGATTCCACCCAGCCTCTAAGTGGCATTAATCATGTCTTGGTTCCTAACCAAAAACCTAAGATCCCCTTTCAGATTTATTGCACTGGTGATTGAAAAGGAAGAATTGGTCAGGCAATTTCTAGAGTACCCCATCTGGAAAACCATAGTATAAAAACAGGGTTTCCTGCTGGCTTGTTGTAATTCCCTTTTGTCTCCTTACCCCACAATACATCTCCCCAGGACTAGTAAATCCACAAGTTTCCCACTGTCATTACGCCCCCCCACAGGCAGGCACTTTGTGTATGTACCAAGTGTAACTGTGGGATAATTCAAATTCTAGCAGTGTTTGACATTGGCTGTCAAAATATGATTGGATAGGTCTTGCTCTAGAATAATTAAAGCCAGCAACTGATTATTAAATAAGCCCATATAGTGTGTTAATACGATTGACGTGTTATTGCACCTTACGGAAGTGTTTTGTGTTTTTGTTTTTTTTTGTTTTGTGTTTTTTTTCTGTTTGTTTTTGTGTTTTTTTTTTTTATTTTTTATTTAAACCATTGTTCTCTGTACATTGTGCAGATTGCCACATGTTCTGATGATAACACTGTAAGGATTTGGCGGCTGAAGAGAGGTGGCGACAATGAGGGGACCGAAGAGGACAAAACGAATTGTGTAGGATGGACTCGTCAGAAAAGGGACTATACAGCTGCAGGTAAGGAGCCCCAAATGTCGTGCACATGACACATCGTCCATCCGCTAGTAGCCGTCCCCTACTGCCATGTCCTACAGTACCTGGGATAACCTGATTGGCATCTATAGAATGATTGTGCATATAGTCATTGTCCAACTGCGCTAATTGTCACCCATAACACCTATTTTGTAGTGTCAAATGGCCAGATATTTTTAAAGTAGTGACATTGGGTCGCTAGCTGTATCCATTTATGGGCAGCTTAACCTAAATAGATGTTGCTCCCATATGAAAGAAAATGTTAACACTTCATAGCAATAAACATTAAGTAGAACCAATGTTCTATGTCGTTCCAGCAGGGTTGACATAAAGAAATGCTAGAATAGTATGTGAAGCTTTGTGTAATTTCGGTGTAAAACTATAAACGACTGTCTTATTAACAGCTTCAAGAATTTGCACACCTGCTAAATCTGTCACGGTACAAAGCATCCAATTCATGTCCTCCCCTATTCCAGCCACCTGTGCTCCGAGTCACTCTGGGGACCTCCCAATGTCCTCTGCCACCCCAACATCCCCTTTTATGCCAGATCATAAGCTACAGACTCCCACGAGGCAAAAGGCAGAGACCTCCAGCGTGTCTCCAAAACAGCCGTCCGCTTCAAAAATGTCCATCAAAGACTGGGTCACCCGCACTCCCCGGTCATCCACCCCGGTGGCCGATACAAAAACCCCATCGCCCCGGAAAGCCTTTACACCCGTTGAGCAGTACCCCTCAGCCTCTAGTTCTAGAACACCACCTCCCTATGAGAAGAGGGCGAAGAGGCGTCTGGAGACCAGTAGTGACATTGTGGAACATGAATGCGTCAGTCGCTGCAACTGTGTGGCGGAGCTGGAGCCTGGACTGAAGAAGGCAAAGCTGGACCTGTGCTCCTTTGTAAGGGATGACGGAAATGTGGACCCCGCGTGTCTGAGTCTTTCCGATCTGTCCAAGGGCCGTGAACAGCGACCCACTTCCAGCCCATCCATAGAAATGTCTGCAAATCCCGTTACCACACCCTGTCACGTAAGCTCTGAACAGCAGGACAAGGAGAACCGTACCCCCGAAAAGAACTGGTTGTCTGCATTGGGCAGCAAACTAAAGTCTGACAAACCTTCAGCGCAATCCAAAGTCGGCAGTAGCCCATCATCGCGGAGTGGAAGTGCGAAAAAGACTCCGGCGAGAAGTATAACCAATTCACCGGTATCTGTGAGTATCTGGTAGTCTTGTGTCCGATCACATCCAGATCTAAAGCATTAGAGTTTATTATAACTTTGTCTGTATGTGTAACAAATGTACTGTAAAGGATTTAATCCAGAATTAAAAGGAGTTCTGCGATGGTATAAATGCACTTATACTGATTTACAGCATTAAGGTTGTATTATGTATTTACAGGGACTTAAAGCCCATCGTAGATTATAATAATTGAGTTCTCGGTGTTGCTAATATAAAATTGGTGGTGATATTGTTGCACTATGCTTACTAGAATGTATTATACAATTACCTCTTGTGGTTTACAACCAGCTGTAAAACGTCAGGGCCGTTGCTGCCAAAACCTTGCCAGAAAGACTTGCAGGATGAGATTTGTTTGTGCAGCAGCTGTCTAGCATCTTCTAGGTTATTGCATATAGTTTAAATGTCAATTGCTTGAGGGTTTCTGTATTATGTGAAAAATGCACCTTTTTTTTTTTTTTTTTTTTTTTTTTCATTGGGGCAGAATTATTATTATTATTATTATTATTATTATTATCTTTGACTTATAAGGCGCCACAAAGGGTCCGCAGCGCCTTACATTACATATACAGAAAACAGAACCAAGACACAACATGATACAAAAATATATACAAACACAGGTGACAGGGTAAAGCAAAATCAGATTAACCCTAGGACAGGTAGTGAAAGGGATGGTAGAAATCAGCGAGAAGAAGGCCAAGCTTAAGAAAACATGGAAAACAGGGCTAGGGAAGCAGGCCAAGAGGTACAGAGGGTGATGGAATAGTTGAAGGAGCACACAAGGGAAGAGGGCCCTGCTCATGAGAGCTAACATCCTAAAGAGAAGGGGGAGACATAAAAAGGGTGGTACTAATTGGGGGGGAGAGCACGGACAAAGAAGTTAGGAGGAGGACTGATAGACTTGAATAAAGAAATGAGTCTTAAGGGCACGCTTGAAGCCTTTGAGAGTAGATGCTAACATGATGGAACGTGGAAGATCGTTCCACAGCAGGGGAGCAGCCCGGGAAAAGTCCTGGAGACGGGAGTAAGAGGAGGTGATCAGTGAAGTTGTGAGGCGGCGGTCACGGGCAGAGCGGAGGGGGTGGGTAGGAGTGTAGGTAGAAATGAGATTGGAGATGTAGGGAGGGGAAGATTGACTAAGAGCTTTAAAGGTGAGGGTGAGGAGTTTTAATTTAATTCTGTAGGGTATCGGGAGCCAATGTAGTGACTGTTGGAGGGAGACAGAAGATACAGAGCGGCGGGAGAGAAAAATGAGGCGGGCAGCAGCATTGAGGATAGACTTAAGAGGGTCAAGGCGAGAATCAGGTAGGCCAGAGAGAAGGTTACAGTAGTCAAGGCGAGAGATAATAAGCGAGTGAACAAGGGTTTTCGTGGCTTCTGTGGTGAGAAAGAGATGTATCTTAGATATATTCCAAAAGTGGAAGTAGCAGGATTTTGAGAGGGACAGAATGTGAGGCTTGAATGAGAGGGAGGAATCAAGGATGACCCCAAGGCATCGGACTTGGGGGACAGAAACAGAATCCGCACGAGGAGATATGAGTGTCTCTGTAACACTCTGCAGGTTTTTACAGAAATCTCGGCTCATTTTCCTTCTCGTCCCATAGAGATGAGGGGAATTGAGCGGATATTTCTGTACCGCATTAGTCGGCACTGTGCTCATCCGGACGTCAAGGCTAATGGTGTCTTCCCCCCCCTTCCCCTAAGTCTTAGGTTTTGAGTCTGCCGCTAGACCAAAGCTTTATGGGTCTCAAAAACAAATCTCTTCTATTCCTGAAAATTACGGCTATCGTTTGTATTCGGTGTGCGGCTAATCTGACCTATTTTTGTGGAATTATTCTGATTGTGGTAATATCTCTGTTGCTTACTATGAGCACAGTCGGTATGAAACACGTGGAATCAGTCACAGCCAGCCATGCTTGTGGGGAATGTGCAGCTGGGTTCTTCTATCAGACAAGCCCACACAGAGGCAAGACCATACTTGCCAGATCTGCTAATTGGTCTGATTTCAGCTCAAGTGAAACCTCTTTGAATAAAATCTACCCTTTATTAGATTATTCTGCCTTTGTGGAAAGTTGAGCTTTCTAATGCTCTTTCCATGGACAGCTGCACGTTTATTCCTCACCTAACTTGTTTATAAAGTTTAAAACTTTTTTTTTTTTCCACCACAAACAAGAAATAAAAAAAAAATCACTTTAAAGAAACTTCATAGGGACAAGTAAGCTCTATTTCTGGAGCACCTATAGGTGGTATACCCAGAAGCTCGCTTCAGAAATGACCTGGTTTATTTACATATTTGTCCCAGGGAGCTGCATTAAAGCCTCAACTTTTCCAATTATTACCGTAAATGTGGCAATTGGTGATCAGGGTATTTGTATTGCAGTGATAAAATCCGTTATAACTACTGCAATTTATCGATAAAAGATTAACCGGGTTGCGGAATCATACTCTGCTACCACAGCGATCCTGTCAAGGAGCGCAAAGGATTAAGGTTCCACTTCTCCGTTCAGTCTTGGGATATGCACGTTGACTTTCTGTTCCATGAAATAAAGGCAGCAAAAATGTATACTTGATACTTTATAAATAGGCTTCCCCCTATATAGGGGAAGTGGGGGGGAAAACAAAACCTTTGATCACCCTTTGTTAAATCTTCCAGTAAGTTACAAGCATTCAGCAGTCTGGGTACTGACCAATGACATGTTCTGACAGCTCAGCAGGCAATTCAAAAGACTGCCACAAACGTTTGTTCTGCAGAAGTGGTGTGGCATATTTTTACAAACCTATTATTTATTTGGTCTGCTTTTCAACTTTGCATTTAGCTGTACGTTTGTCTCCCATGGTCTCTTGTCCTAGCAGAAACGCAACAAAAAAAGACTAAATTTAATGTTGAGACCTGCTTCTAAAATAGCAATAAAAGCAGAAGTCTTGGCTGCATACATTTGCAAATACATATTTCAGACATAACGGAGCAACTTTACTTGTGTAGTATTTTCCTCGTAGAGCTTGTTTGAGTGATGTGGCCTTTTGACCTCGTTCAAGTTTTGTCATGTTACCCAATGAGTGTAACAACAAAGGAGAATAAATATAAACTATACTGAAGCATATCCTGCTCACACAGTCCACAATCTTGACATTAATGGAATCTGTTGATTATCTTCATTTCTTGATGAATGGTCAGGGATTATGTTTACTGAACTGACGTTCTAATCTTAAACGCATTATGTTATCCGATATCAATGATTTCCTTTTTTTCCCCCCACAGGTTGCAGCAAAGCCAAGTTCTGCCAGGAAAATCTCCATGTACTTTCACAAAAAGTCTCCGGTGTAACCAACTAGATGGAAGCAAAAATTTTCTTCCCTCATCTAGATAAATCCAACCCAACGCATTTCTCTTCCTGTAACAACGTTTTGCTGTTCGTTATGGGCAGTAGGTGTTGCTTGTAATAAGGGTAGTTACCTGATTTGAAGTCTGGGCACATGGAGCCTAGGACGTTGATGAATGTATTTGCTCCTTTTAAAATGTGCCGTTAGATCTACCCAGCATCCTCCATGCACCATTCCTCTCTGGAGCCAGATCTATATTTTTGCATCATTTTACTTAAATTTTAAGTATCGAGAATTGATTGTTGAACACATCTATCAAGACACATCGGTCCTCTGTATTTTACCTCGCGAGTTTCATATTTATCCTTCTTACAAGAACACAGTAATAAAGTTAGAAAATACATGGCAGCCATTTTGAAACCCTTTTTATAATTCTCGTTAAACTGGAGTTTCCTTTAAAATATAGCACTTTTTAAATAGAACACTAATATGAAGTAATGACTTGTGTTCAGCCATTTTGTAACCAGGCTATAAGTCAGTGTTGGCTAACCTGTGACACTCCAGGTGTTGTGAAACTACAAGTCCCAGCATGCTTTGCCAATATATAGCAGCTTATTGCTGGAAGGGTATGCTGGGACTTGTAGTTTCACAACACCTGGAGTGTCACAGGTTAGCCAACACTGCTACAAGTAATAGTACACATAGAGGGAGAGCCAGTTAGGAGCAAGTTGCCACCGAACATCGCCTTGATGTTCAGATGCGCACATTTTCGCCTATTGCGGCAAGAAATCTGTGTTTAATTCTCTGCGCACCGATATGCACGAGAAAAAAATCAGCAAAGATTTCCATTCTCAACATCACGTCTGTTCTGGAGCTACATCGCGCTGAATTAAATCTCCTCCATAGTGTTGCAATATCTCCATTTACCCCAATTGTATTGTTGTGTTTTCTAAATGAAGTTTGATGCATGGATAGTTTTCCTGTTTTTAGAACTGTTCTTGTTTTTACTGTTGAATTTTACATGTATGCTAAGATTGTTTATATTAGTCTGTAGATATACAAGATATTTTCTATTGCCCAGTTATATATTAATGATTATAAATACAATTGTTATACACATATTGAATGAACTTGTAAAATGTTATGTACTGTGTTTTGTTGATAATTTGAGCTTAAGGCGTTCTTTAGGTGATTTTAATTTGTGACACCTTTTGCTAATATATTGCATGTTAGAGGCAGCCATTTTGTGAACAGACCCAATGTGTGAATGCAGCCAATCAAGTCATTAGGAGCTAGTGACATCACTGAGGTGAGTATCACATGCCTTCCTGTCAGTAGCTTCTAGTAATTTGATTGGCTACTAATGAAAATTGGGTCTGTCCACAAAATGGCTGCAGCCATTGCTTAAGTGGAGAGCTTAATCTATTTATAAGAAGCCTATTAGTGTGTTCCCCACTGAAGACTTGCTTAACCACCTTCACATAGGTTAATTGTCACTAAAATAGCCTCTTAGTGTATTTGCATTTATGTTTTTAAATGCCGTAATAATTCTCCAGATTACATGAATGGAAATATCATAAATGTCTTCATCAAAACTTGTTACAAAGGTTTTAGTACATTTTAGATGTTTGGCACAGAAACATATATTTATTCTGCCATTGTATATATTGTGATTCTTTGCCCATAAGTTTAACATCATTTAGTAAATCATGCTTGCCAACTCTCCCGACTTCCGGGTGGGTCTCCCAGACTCCTGGCATCCTCCCGCAGTGGCCAGAATTAAATCCAAAATGCAGCGATTTCTTGAGGATCGCAGCATTTGGCCCCGCTGTAAAGTGACGTATTCACGTCATTAGGTCCCGGGGGGGGGGGGGCAGGGCAGAAATGTCAATTTTTCTGAGCCCAGTTAATTAACAGTATTTGTAACCACTGAGCAGATTTTAACAAATTATTGCTCCAATGCTATTGTAAATAGTTCAGGCACCGGACACACCAATCATAGAACATGTCTGACAGACGTTCTCTTACATTAAGTTGTAAATGGACAAACTCTTGCACTCTATAAATATGCATTTCATATGCGCCATCATTGTACTTGTGTCTGCTATAAACTTTTCTTACTTGCGCGTAGTCTTTAGTAGGAGCGTGAACAGGACAATTCCTGCTAGGTGTTGGCAGGGAAGGGGTTAATCATTGCTATAGAAATGAGATTAGAATTGTGATTACAGAAGCTGATCGTTTGATTGCTTCAATGAGAAACCAGTTTAGCCTGATGTTTGCAAGATAAAGAACTCATCATTCCTGTGATCCTGACCTAGCGAGACATTCAGCTGATTATATTAAAAATGTTTTTGGTTTGTTTTTGGGTTTTTTTTTAAAAAAAAAAAAAGAAATTCTTCTGATGGCGTGTTCATGGATTACCCATTCTTTATCCTACTGTCTCTAGGAGACCGCCATCATTGACATCTGAACCACAAAACCGGTTCCGCTGCCACATCAGAGGTTCCAATATTCCATTTCGGTGCTACGGATAACTATTTAAAGGGGCTTCATTTAAGGCCCTCTAAAACCCATTATTTGTATTTGTCTATTGTATGTTAAGTTAATGTATACAAATATAATTGCTATAGGTTTTTTTTGTTGTTGTAAACCCAGTTTGTATGATAAAGCTTCGTAAATCTGCTGCAGAGCTCACCTTTCAGTAGAGATGTCATTGTTTCTCTCCTGTTCCCAGGTCTATTTCGTTGGTGGTGAGAGGACTTTGCAAGGTGCTGTTACATATGTATAGCTCTATTAGGTGTGTTAATAAACATGTCTACCTAATGAAAACAGTCAAGAGTCCTGCCTCTATATGCGATGGTGTCACTTATAGACACAGAACCAAGCAAACACAAATACAGTGACACAATTTCTGGGACAGGAAATCTTGTATTGTCTGTAACCCTTCTGTATGAATGGAATGGAGACATTTGGCTGGTCTCATATGGCTGCTAAGTTACATAAAAAGGAAGTTTTGGGGCAAACAAGTTCACCGTTATGTGGCAAGAGGCCGATCATAGCTATAAGTCCTTCACTAAAGTAGTTATGTTTGCACACTTTTCATACCCAAAAGAATGTGCTTTATCAGAGATCCCGTGTCTCCACAGCCTGGATCAACCACACAGTGCTTTGTAAGAAGCACTGCTATCTGATTTTAACTAATGCAACTGGTAAGTTGCCTTGTAAGTGATTAAAACAGAAATCAAGGAGCAGAGCTAATTAGAAAATAAGTGCAGAGAGAAATTCAAAAGTACTAAAAGCAAAACCAGCTGGTTCTCATAAATCCATTACCAATGATTTACTGTCAAGAAAGAACAATACCAGATAAATAATATTTATATAGTACTTTTCTCTCTAGAGCTTATAGTATGTTACTTTTTGTTCCCCCCACTTTATACCTACAGAATAAGACATGCATGATATAGAACAAATAATAAGAGCAGAGGGGTGCGAGAGCATGTGGATGTGAATTGGTCATTGTGCTCTCTCGCGCTCGGCAAGGTCAATGTGTTGGAGAGTAGGCTTCAGCAGTAATAGGCCCAGTTCCAGTGATGGGTAGGTGTCGTTAATGGAGTGTAGCCTACAGTAGTGCTGAGGTCCAGATTGTAGATGCTGTAGCAGGGTAGCAGGGGCATGACCCCAAGACAGCCTCCACCTCCAAGCCCCCAGTGCAGCAGCCTGTCCTGTATAATACAGAAGACACCTGAGTGCAGAAGGAGGGGACACAAGGAGGATTTAGTTAGCAGTAGCATAGGGTGAGTGTAAGAAAGTGCTGTAGTTAATGAAGATGCAGGAAAGTATTTAGTGGTGGTACCTAGATGGGGGTGGGGGAGATTTTATGGCTGTGGACGGTGACTTAAAGGCCAGGTGGAGGTTGGTTGTGGAGTTGAGAATGGGAACTCTCAGCGAGTGACAATCCATGGCAACCATCTTCCTAATAAAACATTCTGGATCCTAATTATCAAAGTAAACGATAACCATTTTCAGCGCACGATTAATTTACACTTCTACAGCGCCAGCATCCTATCCAGCCCTTTAGAGAATAGGAGTGTTGGTTGGTCGGAGCAGGATAGAGAATGGAACCACAGTAACGGTGTCAGTGAATGTCAGCACACCAAAGAGGATGTCATCAACAAATCGGTTCATCTTCCCCACGAAAGGGAAGTCTAATGGATCGGACTCCAACTAGCTGACACGTCGCCAATACAACTTAGCCTAACATGTATAAGTGGTACCAAACACACAAAATACACATAGAGCTCACCTCTAGTTACCAACATTACAGTAATGTCCTGACCAGAAGAACATTTACCTGAAATGGGTCTGCATTTCAGAGAAACTACAATCACTACAGCAAAAAACGTTAACATGGTTTCACAAAGAACCCTAATTGGCAATAGTAAGATTTTGCCACAGAGATCACATAATAGACTTGAGTGAAAATAGAGTTACATTCTGGTCCAATACTGTCAACTACTTGGTGTATATTACTGGTCCCTCTGCTCTCTGGAATAATGAAGATATCATCATCATCTTAGTCTATCTTAGTCTTTGTGTGTGTTAGGGAATTTAGACTGTAAGCTCCAATGGGGCAGGGACTGATGTGAGTTCCTCTACAGCGCTGCGGAATTAGTGGCGCTATATAAATAGCTGAAGATATCCATAGATGTATCAATATTAAGTTAATTATAGCAGTAGTAAGGGAAAAGTTCACACGTGCAATATTGGTGGACTTTCCTCCTACAGTGCTAGAAGCAACTACTTTTAAAACTGGATTCATCATGTAGATCTGATGAATTCCTGCAATGAAGCAGAGTTCCAAACTCGCTACATTTATTACATCATTTGGGATACTGTGTTATTGGAGATTATCTGTTAATTGGAGATTCTCCTTTTGGAATCTTTAGTGCTCTAGAAATTTGTTTTTAAGCGAAAAGCAATTCATTGTTTGCAGGGATGTTAATCTCCTAATCTCAGGAACACTGGAAAATCACAATGCCACACTTGCAAAAATCACCATAATTAGGGACTCTGGTCTAAAATGGAACAGGTTTAGTGTGTTCTCTATAAAGAGGAAATAGAGATTTTTGGGACAATCACTGGACAGAGGATAAAACCATGCCCTGAAGAAATGGAAGATATCAGTTTAACTTCCATACAAATTCTACCGAGCTTGGACTACTGGGAATGGTATTTAAAAGACCTATCTGCAGTAGCCAATACAGAGAACAAACTATTGAGATCTAACATTAGGGAAATTTTAAGGACAAGTCAAGGAGTTTGTTTGTATTCTCTTTAGGGAAAGGGAGTTTAACTGTACTGATTCATGTGTACACACACTACACATTTTACCTTCAGATCTGTGCTCTTCATCTGTCATAACCATTGGCTGAAAAGATCGTGACTCTGTAAACTCTATGGAGATCTATGGACACTGCCGGGCGTGAGTGCGTACACACTGCAGGATTTGCCCGACATCGTTTATAAAGCTTTTTAGTCCGTTTGTAAAATCAGATGAAACGATATGATGAGCTTTGGAACGATAAAACATGATAGTCTGAGCGTACACATTAATGCGATATGGGACCTAACAGTCGTTTATCGTGTGATTGGCACAATAATTGGCTGGAAAACCTGTAGCGTGTACCCACCTTAGTCCTGTGGCGTGTCATGACTCACTGTTTGGGTATCGCCGCTTTACTATATAGACGCTTCCCAAATCAAAAAACTCATTGCCACTAAAATACATGGCCGTAACGTATGCATTATTAAAATGTTATCTTCAGAGCATTTTTACTTTGCATTTAATTTAAATAAGTTGTTCTATCTAGACAATACAATAGAAAGCTCTGCTGTGGGCAGTGATGAATTCCAAGAAGCAGCTAATTATTTCTTGGAAGTAAACACTTTGCTATGTCATATATTCAGGGCTGAAGGGGGTTTTAATAGTACTAAAATGTGAATTTGCAATGTGAACACCATCCAGCGACAGACTTTATAGCAAGTGTTTTCATTTCTAACTAAACTTTTTTTCAAATATATAAATAATTAAGTGTTCTGCATAAAGCACATATTTTTGTCATTGATATATAAATAAAAATATCTAAAAGGCAAAACAGACCCTAGTAATAAGATGCATAAGCATGGTTCATTTTTATTGTTTCTTAAACGGTGTTTGCTCACGATACAGAGGCTTTAATTATTGGCATATGTTAATCTACTACTGGGATCTGTCATGCTGATAACTGTTTAATAACAAAACTAAATATCTATAAGTTCTAACTGCAGAGTTCTAGTTGAAACTGGGACAGCAACCTGCTGCCTTGGCATTAGCAATCAATAAAGTTTAGACAATTTATCACTCAATATTGTACTACCGGCTGCTAATGGTTATACCAATATTTAGTTATTTTTATATATACGTTATATATATTTAAAGTGTACTTAGCACTTACATACAGTGAAGGCAGCCTATCGATTCACTATAAGCCAGTATCAGCATTCAGAGTGATGTTACTGGATCTAAATGAGTTGATAAGTTGGATGAGTATTGGTCAATCTTATATAATTCCTTCCTCTACTGCAGTGGTCAGGGAACAAAAGTAAATTACCCCAAATGGGGTAAAAATTAAATTCCTGGGGGGTAATGCTGCTGATTCACATGCTGTCAGTTGGATTGTAGACCCCTTTAAAGAGAAATTGCTGTTGTACCTGTAGAGCCTCAAGGGTTGGCAGAGGCACTTCTTGAGCTTCGATACAATAATGAAGCACGTATTGCATTTGAAAACAAAGCAGAGCTGTCATATTTTTGGATGTCAACAGCTGTAAAGGCATCAAAATTGCACATGAGGAGGCAATCAAAAAGTTGCTGCCTTTTGAAACAACCTACCTTTGCAAATAAGGATTTTCCACTCCTAACGAATATAAAAACAAAGCAGAGAAACCGATTGGACGCTGAAGACTCTATTCAAATTGCTCTGACATCAAAATGCCCCAATATTGATGCTCTCGTATCAAACGGTGGAAATCGTTTTTACGATTACCACCATATCGACACCGAGGATTCCTCCAATAAAAATGCGACTGTGTAAAAAAAAACATGTACAGAGAAGCAGACTTCCCTGCATATCGACGATGGAGATGTCCGATCGACGCAGGATACTGACCGCAAGTGACGGCGACTACTGAGGTGTCCGGCAGGAGAGTTTAACGTCAGCGCGACTTGTATCCCTTTTAGTTTAAAGCGGCAATGTTTGGTTAAGTGTTTAAACACTTAACCTGCAGGGTTTGACATTGCTTTATTTTCTAAAGAGATCTCTTCCACTTAGAAAGCCAATCTGAAGGCCTGGATAGTGATGTGGAATATTTGCAGATACAGGAAAACCTGTGAAGATGGAACAGTATATACTTTTCCATAAAACTTTTCCAAGTCACCAATCTAAGTCTAAGAATGGGAACTTAATCGGTGGCAAATCTAAAATCAGGAATATGTACAGATTTATAAATAAGAACATTGCAGTAATAGAGTATTTATTGGAATACCTATCTCCACTGGAGATCTGCTTTAATTCACATATGCGTTACTGTTCAGCTGTGTGAGCTAAATTGCTGTAAAATAACTTATTTATGGAAATTAAGAAAGCCTTTAGAAGCCATTTGTGTCTCATGTTTATTTTCCTTTCAAAGGTTGTAGAGACGTTGAAGCATTCCTTCCCACACCGTAGTCCTCTACAATGCACCAGCAGGGACAATGAGTCCTTACTACACATGTAATTTACATGAATGGATTCCTGCTATGACTTTATTCGTTTTCAGCACTGCAGTGACAGCTGTCGTGACTTGTCGGAGCTGGCAGCATTCTCCGTATGGGAAGACGTCTATCACTAGTGCCAGGTGACTCACGCAGCAGCTCAGTATCCGACATATTTCCCCGGAGACCTTTTCACCCTGCATAAAGTCCATAGTCCACGGGCCTGATTCAGAGAGAGGCGTGCGCCCGTTTGCGCAGCGTATATTATTTTGTACTACGCAGTTTCAGTAAGTGAAGGTACGCAACTGCAGCTATCTATTTTTTTTTTACTTTGGAGAATGATTTTCAGCCTCTTACTGAGACTTTAGTAGTCGCTCGGCCATGTAGCAAAGAAAAAAGTGTTGTACGCATGTCGGGAGGTTGTTACTGCTGTATTAGCTAGGTTATTCAAGTTTAGATGATGCTGCATAGCTATTGTGTTTGTATCATATAAAATAAAAGTTTTTTTGTGTGTTGTTAAGCGGAAGTATCTGCTACTTGATCAGACCTGGACGCGTCTTCCGCTCTGGATACGGCGTACATATGAATACACCTGCGTGCAACTTTTACAACTTACGCCTGTGCTGGTATTCCAGTTCCATTCTGGCTCCATGTGCCTCTATGAATGAGCACTTTCACTCTCATTGTTCTGCATTGGCAAATATGTTCTTGCTACTAGCCAAAGCAACTTGTCGTCGGGCCAATGTTATTGTGTAATTCAAAGAATAAACCATTGTCATCTGCGCGTGTTTGTGTTCTAGTGCTGTGTCTGGGCATCACTGGCTGTGCAGAGCACCTTGCTTTGGATTTGCGCCGCTGCGTCTAGATAGGTTGATGGGCAATCTGATGGAATTCAAGGGCCTCAGGTGGGACCCCCTAACCTTCAAAGGGGCCTCACATTTTCCTTAATCTCAGTAGATGAATACAATACATCTAATCAAAGACAGCGACACCACTCTGTAATACACACCCCGCCCCTGTAATAAAGAGAGAATACATTTTTAGTGGAAAGCAAATCTTTAAATCTTCAAAAAATATTTAAGTCAATGCACCTCTGACATCCCTGCAGAGTACTTCTCTGCTCTTGTCCTGCTTAGTGTACCTGTCCCAGTGGTTGTGCTGTGCGCCTGTCCCAGGGCTTGCACTGTGCGGCCATCCCAGTGTTTGTGCTGTGCGCACGTCCCTGTGCTTGTGCTGTGCGCCTGTCCCTGTGCTTGTGCTGTGCGCCCGTCCCAGTGTTTGTGCTGTGTACCTGTCCCAGTATTTGTGCTGTGCGCCCTTCCCAGTACTTGTGCTGTGTACCTGTCCCAGTGTGTGTTGTGGACCCAGCCCAGTGTTTGTGCTGTAGGCGACCCTAGCAGCACACTATGGGCTAGATTTACTAAGCTGCGGGTTTGAAAAAGTGGGGATGTTGCCTATAGCAACCAATCAGATTCTAGCTGTCATTTTGTAGAAAGTACTAAATAACTGAAAGCTAGAATCTGATTGGTTGCTATAGGCAACATCCCCACTTTTTCAAACCCGCAGCTTAGTAAATCTAGCCCTATGTGTCAAAGAGGTCCAATCAAAATGAATAAGGGGACGGAGCCCACCAATCAAAGTGAAGGAGGGACGTGGATATGCTAAGTCTAGGTTCGCCCCTGGCGGAGACATGGAGAAAAGAGCTGCACTGTGCAGAAGTTTGACCTTTCCATCAAAGTCCACCCTCCTACCTCTTTAGTACCACGCCTGTCATTGAATAACATTTTTATGTTTTTATTCTAAAATACTACTCAATTTAGTTTCATTTGTGGATTAAATTAAACACAGGTGTAAGGGGACATCAGGGGGTAAATGTATCAAGCTGAGAGTTTTCTGGTGAGTTTGAAAAACCAATCAGATTCTAGCTAACATTTATTTAGTATATTCTACAAAATGACAGCTAGAATTTGCTTGGTTGCTATAGGAAACATCTCCACTTGTCAAACCCGCCGGAAAACTCTCAGCTTGATACATTCACCCCCAGGACTTTCTTTACTACATGTGGCACATTTGTGTGTTTGAAGTTTTTTTTTGCATTGGCCAAAGTGGGCCCAGCAATGCCCATTTGGAAGATGCAATATGCGTCCCATAAACAATATAAGACGAGACACGATCTCCACTGTTTCGTAGTCGGGGAAACAAGTAAATTTGTGGAATAGAAATCATTGCCAAGCCCTCAACACAGCAAGGAACACCCCTATAAATGCATGCTCTACACCCCTTCATATCATTGGAATATTCTTGCTTTGCAAAACTAAGAACACTTGTCAGGGTCGGACTGGCCTACCGGGGAGCCAGGGTATTCCCCGTTAGGCCATGACGTCTGACGGCTCCGCCCCCTTAGTTGGGGGGAGCAGGTACTTTAAAAAAAAAATATTTACCTCATCGCGACACCGGGGCCCCTCCTTCCTCCTCCCTGTTCCGTTCGCATTGAATGTCGGGCGTGATGTGATGACGTCATGCCCGATATTCAATTAATAGCCTCCAAACCACCCCATTTTAAATTAATAGTCCCCACTATAAAATTAAATTGCCCACCATTACCCCACAAACAAAAGAGCACCAAGTAATTAGCCACCACCTACTTCACACTACATTGTCACAAGCACCATGTGCCATCACACACACATTTTCTAAATGTGCCCATTTTTTGAAAGTGACAAGAACAAGTAGGAGAGAGCAGTCTGCCAACTGTTCTGAGTCTAGTGGGACAATCCCGATTTTTGGTGACTGTTCTGCACAATCTAAGGGGCAGGCCAATACTGTGTACTCTTTATATATACACTCTTTATATACTACACTACGGTGCTAGCTGTCCTTCATGTGCTTGCCACACCCCCTCTAGTAGTTTGGTTACGCCTATCTAGTGGCTGGCCATACCCCCTCTGGTGGGCCCCTACCATTGTATCCCCCGGTGGGCCCTTCATGTCCCAGTCCGACACTGACACTGTGCACCTACAGTACGCCAGTGATAGGCAACTGTGCTCTCCCTCCTTCCTCTTTACGGCCCTTCAGCCTTCAAAGGGGCTACACTGAGGAACAGTGCACTCCAGCAACCTCCAGGTATGCCATGTGACCTTCCTGCACACTGTGCAGAGGAGGTCATGTGACCTTAAGTCGGCTGCCACCATTTTGACAAGATCGGGAACAGCCAGCTGGGGGGCCGCAAGCGAAGCCCCGGAGGGCCTCCAGTTGCCCACCAGCTGTAATTTGCAAGGAGCACTCTCACTCCGCATAACCCCTGCCATTGGCCAGTGCAAAGTGAAACTCCTCTGCAATTGCTGCTCATCTTCCTCTGTAAAATGATGCACTAGATGCACACTTGTGCAACTCGGGTGTACCGCATAGGCAAAAAAGATTCTGCTCCGCGTCTAGGCCGCTTTGTGAGTTTTTAATGTGTTCGTCTGTAACTTAATGCAGTGAAGATTATCGCGGAGGGGGTCTCTGTGGCCGCATTCAATTTGTTGTCTGGTGCAAGCCTGTTTGACCCTGCTGGGTGCAGTGCGCCAGTGTCCCGCCCTGTTTTGTTTTTCTACTTGAATTCTGTGCATATCCCAAAAGCGGAATGCCTTGCACACCTACCTATATTAACAGAATGACAGTTAATCAATACAGATAAGAATTTTATTGTGTTTTGCAATCAGAATGAAAACTTATAGCCTGTGAAAACATGTCACAACACAGGGATGTCCCAGGTTTTCTATCAAAACAAGAAAGATTTATGAGCAGTGTTCCATATAAAGCTGCGTTTGAACTATAATCTTCCAGCATCAATTTGATAGAAGCCTCATCTCACTACTTTGTACTGTTGGAGGACTCTGCTCCTTCTACTATATAAAATCACGGTCTGTGGCTTTCCATTGGTTTCCACCCTCCTCCTTCTTATATAACCGCATGAGTGGAGAGGTGACTGCCTCCCATAAGATCAGCGCATTCATCTCCTGAAATATTATAGGCTATTGTGAGCTCTGATTGGCTACAGGCTGTTTTATCCCAGCCCACTTCAAAACTGGCACACCATAAAAATGGGAGCCCCAACACCAAATGCACCTTCCCAGCAGCAAACGGACTACTGAAAACAATGTGAATAAATGATTTATAGTGCATCAAGAGAACTAATAAAAGGCACCACACATCATTATATCGGTGCACAAGCTTATTTCTATAGAACATTTAGTGTACACGAAACGTCAATGAGGAATGTAGCTATTTATATGACCTTCTAGCTACGGCTATTTTACAATGATTGTCAGCAATCTATGTAAACATAATTATCTCTGTTGTGCCCTTATCTCCTGACACAGAAAGAAACAATTTTATCTTCAGTTTACCAAGTGGAAGGGAGATTAATTCAATCTGTCATCTTGTTTTTGACAGGTCAGTGGCACACTCATTTACTTCCCCAGATCACAGATGGGACTAACCTCGAATGAAATCATCTCAGGTCCTCACATTTTAACTCCATCATCGACTGCGCCATACAAGACTAACAGCCGTCTCCTCGATTACCTACTGTACAGTGTAATACAATTACTAAGGAGTTAGCTCATGGCTTAAGGTGTTTAAAGGACGAGTAGATGTTATAAAAATGGTTACATGAAAAAGTCACCAGTAACATCCACAAATATATATATGTGAAGGTGCAAGGTGTCGACCTATAATATATCCTCTATATATTCCTATTCACAGTCAGAATTTAACTTATGTGCAAAACAGAATACTAATTTGCACCCCTTGCATTGTAACATGGTTTTGTCCAGGAGACTGAAATAAGAAGTTTCTCAAGTTAAGATCCTTAATGAATCAGGCCCCTAGTGCAGTGTTGGCTAACCTGTGACACTCCAGGTGTTGTGAAACTACAAGTCCCAGCATGCTTTGCCAATATATAGCAGCTTATTGCTGGAAGGGTATGCTGGGACTTGTAGTTTCACAACACCTGGAGTGCCACAGGTTAGCCAACACTGCCCTAGTGTGTAAATATAATTGAGAGGCCAATGATATATTTAGATTTCAAGGTTGCTGTGCACCATCTAAAATAAACTGGTTGTATGTGATTTTATTTATTTAACCTGTTGCCTGGAGGTATGAAAATAATATTAGTTTAATAATACTATTAAAAATAGTATTGATATGTTGGGGAATTTAATTCATAATTAAAAGTTTGAAATGTATTTGCATCTTTCCAAAATTGAAAAAAATTCTGGATGTGTTGAGAACCTAGATTAGCAATTAAAGGTAGAGACAAAGAGTAGCGAGAGGGGAGCTTCAGTTTCGATTGTATAAGTGGCATCTACGCATGAATGATACAAGATGTTTCCAGTTTTGAAATTGTGGAATACTACTTGTGAAAAATTGTGAATGATGAGATGGCTAGGGATCATCATCATCAACGTTTATTAATAGAGCACCACAGATTCCATAACGCAGGACAGTAATCTTTGAGATAAAACATACAAGAAAACAAAAAGCTAACATAACAGATAGAACACTACAATAATGCATAAGAGCACATACATGACTAGAATCACTTCACGCGGTCTTTGCCTATAGCAGCCCCCTTATCCAAGGAGTGTAATTTGTTCCAAAGTACTCAGTTGGCTGCGTTCAATAGAATAAATTGGTAGCGCAGGCCAAGGTCAGAGCAGGAAGAGGTTAATAGATCCACAAACGGGGAATGGCCAGAGGTAGGAGAAAACAGCAAAATCCAAGGTACAATTCACAACAAGTAAAATCAGATCAGAATTCAAGCAGCTCACTAGCTCATGCAGAATCACCAGCACAGGAGATCAGCAGGAAGGGGGATTTATATCCAGACGGGCCAATGAGGACAGACCCTTCTTGCAAGCTTACAATCTATGGGACAATGGGAGTTTGATACATGAGGTTAAATCTACATTTTGTATTTCGGTTCAGCCAGACTGCAAAGATAAAAGTGATTCGTAAGCTAAATCATCTTGTCACACAACAATGTTGGTCAGGGGGTAGTTGTCTTGTGTGAAATTGTGTAATGGGTGGTAATAGGGTAATCTAGTGAGGTTAAGAGGGTGGTTGAGTAATATTATAAGCTTATCTGAAGAGGTGGGTTTTCAGAGAACGCTTGAAAGTTTGTAGACCAGAAGAGAGTCTTATTGTGCGAGGGAGTGAAGTCTATAGAGTGGGTGCAGCATAAGAACATTGAGGCGATGTTTGGTGGCACCTTGCGCTAAATTTAATCTCCCCCTAAATGTTACATAGAAGACTAGTGGAGACAACAGTAACCAGCATAAAATAGGGTAAAGCAGGAGAAATCTCTAATAAATTTAAACAAGAGCTGCAATGGCCATTCTCCGGAGAGTAAGGTAATAAGTCGATTTTATCTCTGTGGCTCTTGCTAGACTCTCCACTACTATGTATGAGACCTTCAAAAAGAAAAACCAACCAATCATATTCAAGCTATCTTTTTCTTACATGTACTACATAAATGATAGTTAGAATCTGATTGGTTGCTATGGGCAAGACCTTACTTTTCCTTTTTAGACGGTTTGATAAATCCATCCCTAATTCTGATGCTCAGCCCACTGTCATACTTATTCCATATGGACTGGATAGAAACAAGCAATTACAAGGAAACATTGACAGGAACATTCTTTAATACTTACTCACCATAAAAAAATACATTATGTGGACATACAAAATACCTCATTATAAAGGATTTCCAGCTTACATCATGGTACAATTTGGAAATGTTATCAAGAAGAATTTCCCTATAAATCTCTGGTCGTGGTATTAATATAATAGTTCTGGTATTGCTCATTCTTTTATAAATGATGAATACTGTTTTAGTGTTAGAGCTGCAGATGTTGTTTTCATATTGTTTCAATGGTGTTATTATTGTTTTGCACTATGAGAAACATTCATTTGAAAATGTATTGGTGTAATGTTATAATTACAGTGCCCTATATTTAAAAGTCTAAAACATTGAAATCTGTTTTCATAATAGTGTTCCTTTAAATAATTTAAAAAAAATGATAGATAGATAGATAGATAGGACGAAGATAGATAGATAGATAGATAGATAGATAGATAGATAGATAGATAGATAGGACATAGATAGTTAGTACAAAGAAAAATAGATAGATAGATAGATAGATAGATAGATAGATAGATAGATAGATAGAACATAGATAGATAGATAGATAGATAGATAGATAGATAGATAGATAGATAGGACATAGATAGATAGATAGATAGATAGGACATGGATAGATAGATAGATAGATAGATAGATAGATAGATAGATAGAGAGATAGATAGATAGAACAAAGATAGATAAATAGATAGATAGATAGGACATAGATCGATAGATAGATAGGACATAGATAGATAGATAGATAGATAGATAGATAGATAGATAGATAGATAGATAGATAGATAGGACATAGATAGATAGATAGATAGAACAAAGATAGATAGATAGATAGATAGATAGATAGAAAGAACATAGATAGATAGATAGATAGGACATAGATAGATAGATAGATAGATAGATAGATAGATAGATAGATAGATAGATAGGACATAGATAGATAGATAGATAGAACATAGATAGATAGATAAATAGATAGGACATAGATAGATAGATAGATAGATAGATAAATAGATAGATAGATAGATAGATAGATAGATAGATATAGGACATAGATAGATAGATAGATAGATAGATAGATAGATAGATAGATAGATAGGACATGGATAGATAGATAGATAGATATATAGATAGATAGATAGATAGATAGATAGAACATAGATAGATAGATAGATAGATAGATAGATAGATAGATAGAACATAGATAGATAGATAGATAGGACATAGATAGATAGGACATGGATAGATAGATAGATATAGGACATAGATAGATAGATAGATAGATAGATAGATAGGACATAGATAGATAGATAGATAGATAGATAGATAGATAGATAGATAGATAGATAGATAGATAGATAGATAGAGATACATACATGGATATGAGATAGACATATACATAGACATATAAATAGACAGCAGTGGTTGAAGTGGAAATTTAGAAGTGGTGGTATGAAATTGTAATGTGAATGTAAGTGAATGGAATTTTATAGTTTTACAATTAAGTCAGTAGGAGAAGTGGCGGGATGGCATACCACTGTATACACCCCCACTTCAACCACCGGGTATAAGAATATGAGATGTGAACATTACAACACAAAGTCACATTACTTTGTTTTATTAGAACAGAAAATAGTTTTTTTTAGCAATATAAATGATAATGAATGTATTTTTATGTAAAAAATGAGACAGCTAACAGGAAAGAGAAAGACAAAGAATACATTATTTATGATATAATTATGATTGTTGGGGAAGATAATAAATCCTAAGTGCGCCTACCCCAGTAAAATATATGCATTATATACTGCTGACAAAATATGACTGTGACTTATGAATTATGTGCACGCATTGCAAGGCAGACTAAGTAAAAGTATGTTGTTACTGTGTTGATAAATGGGCCAGGAACACTTTAAACATCTCTCGAAATCTCGCTATTCTCCAGATCGCACTTATCAAAGTGATGACACATGTGGATTAATGGGCTGCTTAGAATAACATTTATTTCAGCAGCTTGATAAAACTATGTGATAATGCTGCCCCTGCTTTGTCTTTTGAATTAATCAAATGGCTCGGAGGACACTGCAGTTCCTGTTATGGCTGAATACAAATCAAACCAAGATCAGCTGTGACTATAAGGGTTCCATAAGTCCAGGTGTGTTGTTTTCACTATCAGTCACACAATCCATTGTGGAAATGTTCACAGTGAGTCATGTGACACAAGTGGGCTGGGCCTATTCCTTGAGAACAAACAGACCATACTTACCAACTTTTTAAAGTTGGTCTGCGGGAGATCTGGGTGGAGGTTGGGCATGCAGGGGCGGAGCTAGGCAAATACGTGATGCAATGACGCAAACACGTCATTTTACCATGGGGGGCTGGCCAAAATGATTTCAGGCTAATCGGATCATTGAGGCTTCAAATATGCCCACTCCACTAGGAAATAGACATATGCGGGAGAATGCCCCGCTCTCCCAGGAGTCCGGAAGACCTACCCATATTTCAGAAGTCTCCCAGATGTTCTCAGACAATCACCATACGGGTGCAGACACCTGTAAATAAAAAAATTGTGCATGCGCAAAAGAAAAATACAAACAGACTCAGCAGGAGTTGATCCCAGGGCTTGCGGGATTGGAGAGCGTGGTGCTTTCTTGTGAGGCAGTGTGACAGTTGTTTATCTCTTCTCTTATTACGGAGAACTTATACCTTGTGCCCAATGCATGTACAGCTCAGGTTTCTGCTTACTTTCTGTCTGTAATCCCCTGCAGTCTGGAGGTATATGAATCTGGCAGCCAATCACAAATTGCCAGATTATTGTGGCTTAATCCAGTGTTCCCGAATTTCTGTCTACTTGAGCTCCTGGGGCTTTGGAATGACAATCTTCCAAGTTCTGGCTTCCCCAGCATATACGACTAACCGATCCGTGTCTGACTTATTGGCTACATCTTCGGTTAAGCTTTTGGATTGTCCTTCTCCGTCCAGCTACTGGGATCCATTCCTGCTTACCATCAGTCAGCATCTATGTGACACCGATTATTGACCATGGCCTGTTGTGACCTTGTTCCTGACATTGGTTCATCCACTATTCTTGTGGTTTCCCATTAGTGGACTTTCCCCTACCTCTATGTCCCTGATTCTGACTTGTGGCTTGTTTTGATATCCTCCTGGTTTACCCTATTCTCCTGTCCTCTGATCTGAGACTGTCACACTTCTGTTATCACAGATGAAAGTCCAATAGCCACACAAATTTAAGGTAAACAAGATTTATTTTAATATAGAAATCTAAAGTATCTAACAAGTAAAGACAATAATCCCAAGGCACAGAAAGGTCTGGTGGAATTATCAAGCAATTGCAACCCAAATCACCAAAGGGAGCAAGGTTCTGTGAAAGCATCTAGTTCAGATTTAAACACAATACACAAGCAAAGACTTCAAACAGGAAGTGTCTTTTATAGGCCCAAGCAGGAAATGATAGCCAAGATAGAATATTCATGACACACTCCTGGCCATCTTGGATAAGGTTTATTCTAAGGGCAAGTTCATAACAGAGATCCAAGATGGAATCTTCATGAAACAGTCCCGGCCATCTTGAATGAGGGATATTCTATGGGCAAGTTCGTAACAGGGAAACCCTTCATCCCTATCCTCCAATGCCGCTGCTATCCTTTCTGTCTAGATTCCACCAAGAGCCAGCTAAATTCAGACATGTGCTTTCTGCAGACAGTTTATCCGTAGGCCAATTACCAGCTGGCGTTAAAGTCAAGCTTTTACTAGTGTTTTTAAAGACTGTACACATATACATGGGGCTGTATACTACTGGTTTCAATGACCCCATACCCACTCACATCTATGGTCAGGAGTAGGCATGAATGCAAGGAGGTCAATAGAGTCTCCTCCATTCCCCCTGTCCCCCCGACACCCAGTCATTGTTCCCCGAGTTCTTCCTCTGATATGAGCTGACTATAGTGTTACGCTATGTTAGAAGGTCCCCTGGATTATGAAAAGATTAATTGCCTATTCAATGTGTTACAGACTTTGTTAAAAAAAAAATAAAAGATTGTGGATTCTCACCACTAGAAGATTAACAATCCAATGAACAATGATAGAAAGTAACAAGCCACGTTTGAAGATTGTTTTCTATCACCTAATAAACCAAAAGTATATGTCTGTAACCACACACTGAGCGGCTTTACAACAGTTTCAATTGCAGCACCACACCTCGACCTGGGAAAAGCCACAGTAAACCAAGATCAGAAAAGACTCTTCACAACACAGAAGCAGCAGCACACAGATCTGCTCCATTCACTGCTTATAGGATTAATGTTCACTACTGGGATATAATGCCCCATTCATTACACCTGCCAAAGATGAAGTCAGTATCATGTTTGCATCTCAATTATAGTCATAAAACCTTGGACAAAATATGCAATGCTGTCACTCACCTGCACTGTATTTGGCTACGAGCATGATGGGCTAGTAACCACTTACAGTGGCGCATGCAGGGGGGGTTTATGGTTCTCCAGAAACCCCTCCCCGAACCAATGGTACTGTACAGCAGCCGCGGCGCTGTCAAAGAAGCGTCCGCGGCAGTGCTGTATTGTAGTATAATACAGCACTGCCGCGGATGCTGCTTGACAGCGCCGCGGCTGCTGTAGAATTCAGACTGACCGAAATGGAGATGCTGCGCATGCGCAGCAGCTCCCTCTCGCAATATTATTTTTTTTCCCGGGGGGGGGGGGAGTAAACTCACCCTTCTAAATCCTGCGTTCGCCCCTGACTTATAGCTCAGGTAAGTGGCAGCGCATATCGTGTGTTCACGCTGCTTGTCCATTTCAGGCAGTAAGGGGTCTTTTCTTAAATACAGGAATCTGAGTATTGAGCAAAAGTATGGTGGGTTATGCCCAGGTGTGTGCAAGAGCGAAGTCGGGGGAGCCTGTGCCCCGGGCATCATAAGCCCTGTGGGGTATCACAGCAAACTAACTGGGAGCCTGGCATCGAGGAGTGTCAGAGTTGGTGGACAAACCCAGAGCACCTCAACTTCTGTCACTTCCACATAAGACCAGCTACTAAGGGTTCTCAAACGCTTAATGCCTTTCTCTTAAGCTTTGTTTTTAAATAAATTGAGAGCCGGTATCATGCAGCTAATGGAGGACAAAGCTTGGTGCACCCAGCAGCATAGACTTCAACCACAAACACTGGCATCTAACTGAATGCATGGCCTGGTACTCAGGAGCGCCAAATTTAAGCTTACTCAGAGTGGAACTGATGATGAGGTTTTAATGATGAATAATGGAGAATGAGGGGTTAATGGTGGATGATGGAGAATGAGGGGTTACTCACTGACGGATGATGAAAGAGTTAACGATGGAGGTTGTGTGGATTATGTGGATTAGTCAATGATTAGTGGCAATATCCACGCCCTTCCAGTGGGACGGTGGACCCCTGGGTTCTGTGGATGCTGCAGCTGTAAAGCCGGGTCACCCCTTCATCTGTGGGGCAGAAAAGCGAACACATCCAGGCTTAAACCCAACTGCATTGCCTTCTAAGGAGTAGGGAGCCCCCACGAAGGACTACAGTCAGTAGTGTTGGATGAGCTCCAGGGCCTAAAGGATGAACCTACAATCCAGTGGACTGATAGAATATACGAGGGTGGTGGTACATAGCAGTGTTGCCCACAGCCTGGCACTGCAGGTTACTCTCAGAGGCTGGATTGAATTGCAAGTGGTCACATAGTTAACAACCTTTGAATAAAAGTTGAAGAAAAAACAGTCAGCTATACAGCTGATAGGGCTAAAGCAGAGAGCGCCAATCTTTGGCTCTTCAGCTGTTGTGGAACGACGTCACCGTAACGCTGGTAGGGTATGCTGGGAGATGTGTTCCCCCAACAGGGCCACAATTTCTCTAACCATGAGCTGAATTGAAAAAAAAAAGGTCTTCCTAGAGGCTGGTGATAATAGCTGGTCATGCAGAGACCCTCCAGTTCAACATGACCTCTCATGCTGGCTACACCTCCTCCTCTTGTTGTGCCCCCTCTTCTGGTTTTGCACAGCACATTTTAGTGTTGGCGGGAGGGGTTGTGTGCCATGTGCTTGCTGCAGGAAACATGGCTGTTCTGTTTACCATGAGACATGCAATCTGCTGCAAGAAGAAAGTAATGGCACTGGAGCCTCCTGCCAACGTCAAGAATACTTTTTGTCTTTCCTATTGTGTCCCGAGGTGATACCAATGTTGGTGATATCAACTGCACCCGGCTGAAGAACAGAGATCAGACTAACTTCCCCCTGCACTACACCCCTGATGCAGCACCTGAAACAATGCACCAATCAATGTCGCCACTAGCAGTGCAGCGTTTTCAGCAAACTATCTGAAAACAGCCAATGCAGCATGGTCTAATGGTCAACACTGGCCTCATTGTCACTAGATCTTATACACAGATGGCTGCATAATTTTTAGCAATGTCATTGTGGAAGCCAGTGCTGCATTTCCATGGGAATGTCTACCAACAAGAAACTATAAGCCATTGAGCTGCAGGGAATCTTCTCTCTTGTCTACAAAGTATAATTTCTATAGTCACGTGAGTGCAAATTAGACTGGTGCCAATTCTACAAATGACAAAAGGAACCCGACAAAGATGTCATTAGTGACAGATTATATCAGCGACTCAAACCCAGCGATACTGAGTGATTACATGACAGTCCTCCCCTGAGAGGTCTGCATTCCTCATCTATAATGTACATTGGTTATTATATGACTGCCACAACACTGATTTTTCTCCTTCACAACCAGAGATGCCAGAGGTTACTAACAATGCTTCCTGTTCCCTGGACAAAAGCTAACACCCACGGGCAAGTCTGAACTTGTCACGTATTTGACCCAAACCCTCCCGTCACCATGTTCTGGGCTGTGTATTCCACATACCAATCAATGTACATGAAAAGGAGAACTGTAAAGAATAATTATGGCTGTCTATAAATCACTTTTATAAACTAACAATGATTTATATTACATGCCCAGTTATTTATAAAACAAGAACTTCTATTGCCATCATTAACATTCTTATTGATCCTACTGGAAACATTTTAGTAATTTGTCTATCAGAAAGGACTAGATACAATTTGACTTTTATTATTATTATTATTATTATTATTATTATTATTATAAGTTTTCTGTTTTAGTTTTAGGAATTCTGTCTAGTTCTCCATATAAGACGGCTGAAATCTCCAGCAATGTAGAAGTAATCCACAAGACTCTGAGATTCGGTGGGTGGCTCAGTGGTTAGCACTCCTGATTTACAGCGCTGGGGTCATGAGTTTGATTCCCAACCAGGGCCTGATCTGTGTGGAGTCTGCGAGGGTTTCCTCTGGGTGCTCTGGTTTCCTCCCACACTCCAAAAACAAACCGATAGGTTAATTGGCTGGGGACAGAATTAACACTAGTTTGTGTGTGTTAGGGAATGTAAACTGTAAACTCTGCTGATGGACAGATACAAAGTTATGTCCTACAATGTTGTCTGGAACCGCGGGGCCCACAAACAGGCCTGACCTATATTACACAACTCACAATTTGTAATGGTGTAAGATTTGCATTTTTATGGCTTCTCAACTTCTGTGTGCTATCAACACAATGGGCTAGATTTACTAAACTGCGGGTTTGAAAAAATGGAGATGTTGCCTATGGCAACCAATCAGATTCTAGCTTTCATTTATTTAGTGCATTCTACAAAATGGCAGCTATAATCTGATTGGTTGCTATAGGCAACATCTCAATTTTTCAAACCCGCAGTTTAGTAAATATACCCCCATATCTCATACCCACCAACAGTCCTGATTTAGATGTGACAGTCCTGATTTTTGCAGCCAAAAAGCTTAGTGTCAGAATTTAGTGTTTTAGAGACGGACATTCATGTTTTAGGGGTGCATAGCAGCAAGGACAGCGAATTGCAGCATTTGGTTACAATTACCAATATCTGTTCTTATTCTACATACTATATAAATCATTATTTATGTAAACTCCAGTTGTCAAACATAGATAGTACTGACGATTCATTTTTAATTACAAAATCCAGTATATCATTTATCTGAGGTCCGGCACGCCACTCAACACAGCTCGTCCCCCAATGTCTGCTTCGTCCCTGTGATGCTCTCCTGGCTTCTGTCAGTAAAGAAATATCAGTATCTGTGAGACTGGGGAGAGCATCACCGGACCCCTAGATCAGGTGGAACACCGCACCGCCGGTAATTAATGTTATAGATTTAGGACCTCATTTAGAGTCGGACACAAAGTCCGTTTATTAAGTGTAGGAGTGGGAGTGTGCGGCAGCTTGGTAGGGTATTACGAGTGGCATGCAACCCCAGTTGCGTCCCACTCTTAATACCCTATCGAGCTGCGAGCAGTTCCTGCAGCTAGCTAACGCTTCCGCCACCTAATTCCTGCCGCACAGCTTTAGCCCTGCTTTAACATTTGTTGCGTCTGCGCCTCACTGCGACTAGGATGCATTTACATGGTCACGCCTTCACAATTCTGTGTTCCTCCCATTCTCTCTTAGCGAGGCGCAAGCTGTCGCAAGTGTTAATTGCGTCCAAGATGCAGGCGGATTTGGTGCTTGCTGCACATGCGTGGTAGTGTTTTTTTGTTGGATGCGCCTAAAACGGACTTTGCGTCCGACTCTAAATGAGGTCCTTAATGTTTAACTTATGTAATTCCACCCAAAGCTGAATTTTGTGTTTTGTGTAGAATAAGCGATTGAATCACAGGTCACATTGGTATACATAACTTCTCTTGGTCAATATGATGGACAAAGATAATGTCCACATTTGCAACATTGAACCCAAAGCCGAATATGCGGACAGATTTAGAGTTGGGAGTAGCTCACCTCTAAGTGTTAGAGTATAAATAACGCTGCCCAGTATTTGTGTGCTACAAACAAAAGCTGCCAATATATTCATTGCATGCAAACAAAACAGACATTATATTGCATTTACACCCCTCCTATGCAGGGCTTCTGGCGAAGCGGCAGGTAAGGTGGCAATCAAGACTCAAAGAGCCTCATATTACACCTGACCGCCCCCTGCTCAAGGGTATATTTTGGTTGGTCCTAATATTCCTTTTCTGCTCATAATGTTTCTTATGAAGTTTTTAGATCATCTTAGTATTTTGAAACCACATACTCATTGTATTTATTTGATTAACATTCTGATGAAAATGTTTCCTATCTCGGGAACGCAGTCCTGTAAACGCTTGTGTTAGCTCTTAGAAGATGACAATGCGATAAAGCTGAGATATTTGCTAGCCTGTTCCCATGAGATCTCTGACGGCCGGGGATAGTGGAGAAACGTGTTTGAATGTTTGTTCTGAGCGCCGACTTCTATTACTCATCTCTGGGGAGATTAAATCTGCCGACCTTGTGTTTAGTTCCAGGTTAACAAGCCATGTGCAGACATTCAGCAGACATATAAATGCCAAGTGACATTCTCTGATTATGTGAGACCTGGAGAAAGTTTATATAAATATATAGAGAGAAATGTATTCATTAAAACAGTATTATAAACTACTGGCTGTTTTATGGGTGTCTTTCTTAAGTGAATATTTCAAATAAGTTATTTCCGGATACGTTAAAGGGGAAAAACAGAACACATGAGCAGTAACATTTTCCTATCAATTGTTTCATGCAGTAGTAAATGTAGAATGGTTCAGACAGGGGTGGACCATACTCAGGGCTGCCACCAGAAATGGTGGGGCCCGGTATAACTGTAACAGGCAGGGCCCCCTCTTCTTTCTCTCACTCTACCCTCATTTTTGAATTATTCTCAACACAACGTTTGCCCCCCCCATTCTCTAAAGTCACCCCCCATCCCCGGTTCCATCTAATCCCCGCAGTAGCTTACTTACCTCTCTGCGTCTTCTTGCTGTCTCCTTTTGGCTTCCTTCTATTGACAGCGCTGTGACGTTATTAATTAGATGTCCTCAGCGATGCTACAGGGAGTCTTTGTACTTTGTCGCAGCCCGCTGCCCAAGCAGCTGGGGGGCTGGGAGTGGAGCAAATGGTGGCAACTGTGGGGCCCCGACATCTTGGGAGTGGAGGGAGACATGCTGCCTACAAGGGGGCCCGCTGCCGCATCCTCATCTCTCCCCACACCACCTCTCAGGAGAAGCTGCTGCCTAGAAATGGCGCCTGCGCCCTCCCTTAATCCATTGTGGAGGCCCCATCCCCTAATAAATTTGTTTGGGCCCAGGGCTCGTGGGGTCCCACTCTGCTGTTGGGCCCCATACTGATGTACTCCCTATTCAACCACTGATGGTGGCCCTGACCATACCATTCTTCTGCCATCAGGGCACCACAGTGGCTTAGTGGTTAGCACTTCTTCCTCACAGCACTGGGGTCATGAGTTCAATTCCCGACCATGGCCTTATCTGTGTGGAGTTTGTATGTTCTCCCTGTGTTTGCGTGGGTTTCCTCCGGATGCTCCGGTTTCCTCCCACACTCCAAAAACATACTGGTAGGTTAATTGGCTGCTAACAAATTGACCCTAGTGTGTCTGTCTGTTTATGTCTGTCTCTGTCTATGTTAGGGAATTTAAACTGTAAGCCCCAATGGGGCAGGGACTGATGTGAGTGAGTTCTCTGTACAGCGCTGCGCAATTAGTGGCGCTATATAAATAAATGATGATGGTGATGATGTGTTTAGAGTTGGTACAGCCATAGGCTTTTTCGCAGGCCCTGATTTAGGGTTCAGGCTGCCCTAGGCTAATACGCTCATAGCTTGCAGAAGCTAGAGCGTATGGGAGTGATTGATCCAGGGAGTTTATCTGATTGTCATTTATGAAAAAAATGCGGATGGCCCAGAGTCCCAGCCCAAGACAGCCCAGTATGGGACCGGACCAGGGGGCTGGGTCACCGGGCCACCTGAATTTTTTTCACCTTTAACACAGGCTACTAAATGGTGTCTTGCCTCCCGGGCTAAAATTTTCCAGCCCTCCCCTAACGATATGTGATGTTTACATCTCCTTGTTGATGATGTGTTATTTATTGATAAATCCAAACCCTTAAAGAAATATTATATTGACCTACTCAAGAAGTTTTTGGGCATCACTGTGGTGGATATTTGCCAAAACTATTCAGACAGAGGCTGGTAAATCCGTTTGAATAGGGAATTATAGGAGGCGGTAGAACCAATTCCTAAAACTAAAATGTAGGAAATATGATAAAATGGAATGTGAAGGGACATTGAAATCATAAGATTTACCGATATTGACTTTTAGATGAGAAACACCCAAATTCATGCAAGGAGCACATACGATTCATAAATAGAATAGAAGGCTGGTAAGGGGATGAGAAAAGTTTATCAGAAAAAAAACACAATTTAAAATCCAGGCAACTGAGATGGACTCCAGTAATTTCAGGGTTAGGACTGATATTGACTATTATGGGTTCAGTTAAATAATTGTGGAAATAAAGGGCATCCCAATAATATTTTTAAAAAGCCCCCCAAAAATATTACTGAATAAAGTAAAGCCCAGAGACATTTTACAAATATGAGGCTTGGAATCATAGTAGGATGTTTGTAGAGCTGACATGATGACAAATATTGACAAAATATTAATTGAACGTTATCACAAACCTACCTCCATAAAATGAGATCTTAGAAGTAGATTATTTATTTACTATTTAAGACCCTTTGAAAATTTTGCCCCTTAACTAAAATCTCTTATCTCTGGTATTCAGTGATAAAAGATGAAGTAATGGAGCAATTTAATAATTAACTGAAGCGTCTATTGCGAACAGTGAAATGTACTCTCTAGCTGCTGATCGTAGCGGCAAAAGAGTGTTTTTCTGGGTTCTGTCCTGGTCTACTCTCTGCGCATGCGTGCCAATTCGGCTACGCATGCGCACAAATGTTGAACTGGTGGAAGGAGGGGAGGAGCGTCCAGATTGCCAGGATGGAATCAGAAGAATCCCTATTGTGCTGAGGATAACCAGTTCCACAGCCACCCCAAAAAGAGCCACCACCATCCAATGGGCCCCTCTCTCGGTGCCCCAGGGTGTGCGCATAATGAGGCAACCAGGACAGCAAGATTGGAGGAACAGCAAAATAAACACAATAGGTGGAATTCAATTTTGCGCGTTAATCGTGAACTGCGTTCATCGTCGCCGCGTGAGCCGAGTGATCCACCGTAGTAACGGTAATAGTGCGCAAGCTGTACTACTTTCAAGAGTAACGTGGCCAATTGAATTTCCCTCCATGATTTTCAAACTTACAATGTTCTTGATGTTAAATTGGTAGTATTGAGCTAGGTAATAGGTCTATAAATGCTTAAAAATTACCGAATCTCTCTTTTAAAATGCACACAACTTCTATGGAAATGTTTTTGGTAAATTGTATATGGTATAAGAGTGGTATCGTTTAAATTGACTCCTTAGGCAGCAGAATTGCTAGTTATACCCATCATGGTTGAAGGGTGAACTATAGCAAAGTTGGGATGTAATACCATATTTAAATCCCTAAACTATATCAGGGGGTAAATGTATCAAGCTGAGCGTTTTCTGGCGGGTTTGAAAAGTGGAGATGTTGCCTATAGCAACCAGATTGTAGCTATCATTTTGTAGAATGTACTAAATAAATTATAGCTAGAATCTAAATGGTTTTTCAAACCCACCGGAAAACTCTCAGCTTGATACATTTACCCCCAGGTAGGAGAAGGTGAGTGAGGATACATATCTAGACAACGGCATTCCAACATTTGTATCTATAGATTAATAAGAGTTGACGACACTTAAATGTTGCCTGTACCATGTACCAGCCAGGAGTAGGAAACAGTCCAGTTTTTCAGATATCACATCAGTACCCACAAAGTAAATTGTGAAAGAATAATAACATCATGGGTGTGGATGCGATGTGACAGAATAGTTTTGTTATGGACGTATTTCAGTGTTGATTAAGTGAAGAAATGCATATCCTGAAAATAAATTATTTTAGGAGTGTATTTTTCAGAACCATTAAGGACCATGCAGCTTTTTCTTATTGAATTCAAAAATTTCACATTATGTGACAGTCAGTACCCTACATATAGGGCATCAGTGGCAAAGATGCAAAAACATCTTGTACAGTTTAGAAGACATTTATGTTGGCAGAACGTGTCTTTACTTGGGAGAGCATCTTACCCACAGCAAATCAAAGGAATGATGGCTGAAACAACAGGGGGTAAAAGCCAGGGAATGAGGGAGCAATAGATCATCATGATAATCATTTATTTATATAGCGCCAACATATTCCGTAGCACTTTACAATTGGAGACAAACATAGTAAACTAATAAACAAACTGGATAAAACAGACAAAGAGGTGAGAAGGCCCTGCTCACAAGCTTACAATCTATGGGACAATGGAAGTTTGACACATGAGGTTAAGTCTACATTTGCAGTCGGCCCAGCCAGACTGCAAAGGTAAAAGTGACTCATAAGCTAAATGATCCTGTCACACAACAATGTTGGTCAAGGGGTAGTTGTATAACGGGTGGTAATAGGATAATGTAGTGAGGTTAAGAGGGTGGTTGAGGAATATTATAAGCTTGTCTGAAGCGGTGGGTTTTCAGAGAACGCTTGAAAGCTTGTAGAACAGAGGAGAGTCTTATTGTGTGAGGGAGAGAATTCCATAGAGTGGGTGCAGCCCGGAAAAAGTCCCGTAATCGGGAATGGGCGGATGTAATGAGGGTGGATGAGAGACGCAGATCTTGTGCAGAACGGAGTTGCCGAGTTAGGAGATATTTTGAGACAAGAGAGGAGATGTCTGTTGGTGCAGCTTTGTTGATGGCCTTGTAGGTTAGTAAAAGTAACAATAGATCAGAAACATTGATTATATGAAATACCAGTGAATACCATAAAGCACCAAATAGGGATGTCAAAAAAGATGATTGTAGGCAGGGGAAGGATGGGCTGGGGGGGCATCTACCTCCCAGGCCGGTCCCATAGTGAGCTACCTTGGGCTGGGTCACTGGGCCACCTGCATTTTTTCCTTTAAAATGTTCCTAATAGGCTGCTGAGTCAAGTCTTGCCCCCCAGGCTAAAATTTGTCAGCCCTCCCCTTATTGTAGGACATGCAACATTAATCGGGCTTAGTCTGTTTCTACAAATTATTGTCAATCGAGAATCGAGGCGCATAGTTGGCTGAAGTTCCAGTCTTAATGTTTTCAATTCCAGGTGTGGACCTGTAGTGTGGATTAATATAAAAAGTCCCTGAAAAGGGAGAAACGTAGAATTAACATTAGAACAGGATGAAGGATCTCTTCAATAGGCTCCCCTGAGTATCTGCTAAATAGGAGAAAGCAGAAGTCCATGATGATGGTCCCAAGTGTATCCTTTAGGTCTCCAAGGGGTAAATGTATTAACCTCCGGTTTCTTCAACTCCCGCGAGTTTTCCCTCTACAAGGCAGCGCCGCTTTAAATTTAAGCGCGGAAGACGCCGAACTCGCAGGAGTTGAAGAAATCGGAGGTTAATACATTTACCCCGAAATGTTACAAAATCTGCAATTCTACAGGATCTCATTAAACAGGAATTGGTTTCTTTGGCCAAAAGAATTTAACCAAAGTCAAATCCATTTCTAACATAATCCCAAGTGAGTGTATGGCTATCTTAACGTTGAGGGAAAATGGCACAGTGGCCTAGTGGTTAGCACGTCTGCCTCACAGCACTGGGGTCATGAGTTCGATTCCCGACCATGGTCTTATCTGTGTGGAGTTTGTATGTTCTCCCTGTGCTTGCGTGGGTTTCCTCCGGGTGCTCTGGTTTCCTCCCACACTCCAAAAACATACTGGTAGATTAATTGGCTGCTATCAAAATTGACCCTAGTCTCTCCCTGTCTGTGTGTGAGTGTGTGTCTATATTAGGGAATTTAGACTGTAAGCTCCAATGGGGCAGGGACTGATGTGAATGAGTTCTCTGTACAGCGCTGCGGAATTAGTGGCGCTATATAAATAAATGATGATGATGATGATTGTCTGATAAAAGTGATTGTGTTTTAGACTTAAAAAGGAAGCCTTGTGCCAACTTAGTGGCACTTCCACCACTAAGGGAGGGTTCTCTGGGTTATTTTTAAAATAAGTAAGTTAAGTATTTTCAGGTTACTTCTCCGGGTTACACACATTTCGTCATTGATCAAAGGTACATAAATCTATTACTTCTCCTAAAGACTGTGCCAGTCTGTCTGGGATCAGTTCACTTGACAAACATATCAGCTAATGACTATTTTTTTTATCATCTTTAGTGGTGAGATTACCTGGATTTATTAGGGACAATAAATATGTTCTTATATAGATAATTTGAGTTAGGATGACATTTTTACCTGTGTCAAGGTAGATGTTTGTTCATTGTATTCGGACAACAACTTGCAAGAATTGAAGGATTTTATTATGAAGGTCTCTCATTATTTATTGTGTGATTGTGGGGTTTCTATCTTTAAAGGTGCGGAGAGTAGATGGGGGTGAAATTATCCCCCTACCTTCAACCTGCTTATGGGATAATCATTTCAGTATATTCAAAACTCAGTGTTTACTCATATCTATGTTAAAAGCAACTCTTTAACAAGGACATAGTCAGAATGTCGACATGTTCATTTGGTCGATAGGTTTAAAATGTCGACATTGTGAATGTCGCCAGGTTGTAAAGTCGACAGTTACGTTGTCGACATAAAGAATTACATTTAAACCAGCAATATCTCTGGCAATACAGTAAAAACCCAAAAAACTGAAGTACTAGCAAATTTGGGGGGACATACAGCGTTTTACTATAACCAGCATTAGGCTTTGCCAGCCAGGGCTGATGGTACTATAGCAGGGAAACTATCGGTGTGAGGTCCATCTGCCATAATGCCAAACCAGATCCAGGCTGGATTCCCTAGGGAGATCGGGTCCGCATGTAAAAATACAGACTCTCCTCTCCACTAGGTGTAACCAGCCCCATGCTGAAAGCACTAGGGGCTAGATTGCTAAAGGCCGGTTTGGTGAAACCGCAGGTTTTTGACGTTTTTGGCGGATTTACTGAAGCCCAAACTACCATTAAAACAGCCAGAATTGACATTTTACATAACCACCACTTTACAAATCTCCATTCCCAATTTTAACAATGATGAACATACAAACCGCTGGATTTACTAAGCAACCGCAGCAAAAACCGCCATCCAAACGGACAAAATAAAAGAGGTGGTTGTGAGTGGAGAGATTGCTCAAACTGCTGCTGCTTGAGCTATTCTGCCATTCAGAACATAAGAGGAAGCACCATTCACATTTAAATAATTGGGGCAATCATAATTTATCGACTAAGGGGCAAAATTAATTTAAAAATGACTTATGGGGGATTTTTGTAAAAGATTTTTTAAGGGGTACACTATTATAGCATTATGTTATGGGGGAAATGTGAATATATAATAATATTACCTGATTATTAATGGTGGATATAATTATTTAGAACAAGCAATAACACCCTTTCCAAGTGACTTCACTCAGCACTTACACCTGACCTATAACTGGTGCAAGTGGTCATGCAGAAAATCACGTACCTTAGAGATGCCCAGAGCTTGAATCGGACATTGCTATATGTGCTCCATCTTGGCATGACCTTACTGTACATTGACTACGTGCATACGCTCTTTCCCCTCCCCGTTCTGCCCATGAAATTGTAGGCTGATGGCATTGTCCAAAATTACTCCCCTTTTGGGCATCTATCCATTGCTTTATCTCCAACATTACTCAAGTTTCGCTTCCTGCTTCTCTCTCCTATTCCTTACTACCTCGTTCCCTGCCCGATGTTCCTAAACATACACAAAAGCACACATGCACATGCACTCAGTGCAGTAAAATGTCAGCTTGCCCTATTTTGGAAAAATCCTGAACCCCCTTCTCTTCCCTCCATTATCAATTGCATCTGGCAGGTATACCACAAGGAATACAACACAAGCATCCTACGACACACTCCTGTTCCCTTCACTCGAGACTGGAATCCCTGGACCGAATATCACCCCCCCCCCCCCTTGGCGTTTTGATCTTTAGCCCGCTTCATGGCCAGTGCAACATTTATACCGCTCACTCCTACCTGTACCCATCACAATGAACAGTGACTTCCGCTCCCTTTTTTCTTTTCTTCCCTTTATCTCTCTATTCTTTCTTCCCTCCCCCTATCACTTTCTTCATTTATAATGTTGTTTATGCATAGCTACGGTTTGCACCTCTCAATGCCTTGCATATATGTATATTTTCTTATTTATATTTCCTTAAGTGTAACTTTCTATTGTCTGCCTGGCTGCACCGAACACTCTGGGGTACATTTACTAAACTGCGGGTTTCAAAAAGTGGAGATGTTGCCTATGGCAACCAATCAGATTCTAGCTGTCATTTTGTAGAATGCACTAAATAAATGACAGCTAGAATCTGATTGGTTGTTATAGGCAACATCTTTTCAAACCCGCCGTTTAGTAAATCTAGCCCTCTGTGTCCAGTTATGCTGTATTTACTCTTGTAAAATTCAATAATAAATGTTTATTCAAAGAAATTGTAGACCGTTGTGAGGGTCTTTGCGCTCAAAGATCAATTGGATGTTGCTGCGTTCATTGGCGTATGGTCCTGTTCTGGCCATGCGCAGAGTAATACAAAATACGGCCCGTATCGGCATTTACATTCCTTAATGAATCAGACCCATAATGTATTTTGTGAAAGTCTTAAACTGCTTTCTCATAGAGCCACAGTTCTTAGTCATAGATGAAACAGTTAAAATACGAGTTCTGTGCTCTGTGAAAAAGCATCAGCACAAAAGACATTATGGGGCTTATACACAATGGGACATACGTCAGTTTGCATAACGTATCTTGCATGAAATAGTTCCGTACATGGCCAGAGCGCGGGTAACCACATATGTTCTATGCAGACCTCCATGAGTTTTACTGTTTTATCTTAATTACATCTTAAATATCTTTGCTTTTGCCTGATCTTTTGGATATATACTTACATACATGCACCCTCCTTCTCACTACCTGTACTCTCCTCCCACACATGGGACACACAGACACACACATGGGACACACGAACACACAGAAACACACATAGACCTGCCTGTGTCCTGACATAGATGCTGCACGATGAGGAAAAAAAATAGTAGAACTCTTGGTCTGATCATTCCACTGAGGGGAATTTTATAAATAAAGTTTTGTCTTTATTATTGATTAAGTTATACCTGCTACCGCCATTTTTCTGTAGCCCAAAATGAACTTAAAGCTATGTAAATAGCTCTCCCACTATGGCTTATGCATTGGAGACAAATATGATTGGTCAGCAAGTGGTGGGTTAGACTTAAGAGAAGGAAGTGCTCGGTATGTCAAACTGTTGTATAGCGGCCCTCTTCGACCATTACATGTGTTATTACAGGAATATTGTTTGAGGCTCATAATAATAATAATAATAATAATAACAATATACTCTATAATTATAATATACTCTGACACTAACATGTACGCCTATTTAGCTTAGCATTGAAGTTATACGGGACTTTCCAATATTTTGCATATGCGCAGTAAGCACTGGGACAACGCCTAGCATATATATATATACATATATATATACATATATATATATATATATATATATATATATATATACATATATATATACATATATATATATATATACATATATATATATATATATATATATATATATATATATATATATATATATATATACAGGGCTTGTTTCTCATAGAACACTCAGAACGGCGTTTCGGCACCTTTTTACCATGGGTTTTCAAATTTTAATCAACTTTTTAACATTTTTTTTTCTGTAGTGCTGCTACAGTGCAGCACCACATCTTAGTGTGTGTCATACTTCTGCCTCTGGCAGCGTTGTGACGTCACGACGCTGCCAGTGAGAGGAGCCGCTATCAAGCAGAGAAGCGAGAAAAGAAGCATAGAAGGTAAGTACAGACTACAGAAAGTGGGGGAGGGGCGCAGAAAGAGAGGGCTACAGAAAAATGAGGGGCAGAAAGAGGGCTACAGAAAAATGAAGGGGGCAGAAAGAGAGGGCTACAGAAAAATGAGGGGGCAGAAAGAGAGGGCTACAGAAAAACGAAGGGGGCAGAGAGAGGGCTACAGAAAAATGAGGGAACAGAAAGAGAGGGCTACAGAAAAACGAAGGGGGCAGAAACAGGGCTACAGAAAAATGAGGGGACAGAAAGAGAGGGCTACAGAAAAACAAAGGGGCAGAAAGAGAGGGCTACAGAAAAATGAGGGGACAGAAAGAGAGGGCTACAGAAAAACGAGGGGGGCAGAAAGAGGTGAGTTCCAGCACCTTTTTTCTTACAAAAAAAGCACTGTATATATATAATTTGACATGTTCTGACTATGCTTTGATTACTTCAGCATTTCATAACATACACAATAAAATTACAATAAAATGGAGTTCAGCGACCATTTTGCTTGGCCTGTCACACCAAATAATACCCAGGTGGTAAAAATCCTCAAATACACAAAAAGTAACACTAACACATGTCATACATATAGCCCAGATGTCCCTTCTTAACAAATAAATGAGACCGGAACAAGCAGTATTTGAAGAGAAAGATGAAAAGATGAAAAAGTTGAAATTAATGAAGGGGGCGTCTGTAAGGTCCCTATCGGAGATGTGCCTCACAGGGCGACTAACTCCTAATACCTCCGAATTTACCACGATCCGCGTGGATGACTGGATCCCACCTCGGTCCCGGATTGGGTTTTCTCCGGACGCCCGCAAGTAACACCTAAGAGGGAAAAACACAATTAAACCGAGTCTACCAAGTAAGGGCTGTCCGAGACTACGGCAAAGGACAAGGACACGGTCAGTCCAAGCTCCTTGCCGCCTCCCCACTTTGTTCTTGCCAAGACGCGGGGGACTACAGGCACTGAAGGCCAAGACTAATCCGAGGACTAATCCCGCCTCAAGTACCTCACACACCTGCCGGTGAGGGCCTAACCGAAAGGGGGAATCGAGCGTGATACTCACCGGGACACTCCCACTTCCGATCTGGTTCTCCTGCACCTTCCCGACTCCTGCGGATGACAAGAACACACAGCCTCCCTCTACGCTCTCCGTGAAACTAAGATGGCACCCACAAAACTGGACTAACTACAACGGCGACCCGACCCTAACAACGTTCTAATGGTCGGCAACGCAACTAAGTCAACCACTATGACTAACTAGGTGTGGTGCACTAACGGAACTACTCAGTTACACGCTACGGGGAACACCAGCCGGTGTTCACAGCCTAAACCGGAGGGCGGTTTCTAACCCCCTCACCCAGGTCGCACCAAGAAGCTGCCTTCTTGCTATGGAGTCACACACAGGCCCTAAGTACGGGTTCTTTAAGCCCGGCTGAGGCTCAGTAGAACAGCACACTAACCCGCGGGCCGACTGCCGCACGGAACAGCCGATCGAACTGAACCGCCCGACTGACTGTACTCGGGTATCTCACACGTGTCCCTACGTCCGGAACCACAGGTCCACCTGCACGGAACCGGCCTTGAGGACCCTTGATCAGAACCACGGCCGCCCCTGGAACTGCCTCAAGGTGTGCTGCACTGCCACCAACTCACTCAGCCACCCCCTCTGGGTACCAGTGTGACCCCGGGGACCTAAGGGACAGGAAAACTACGTGTGTTCTCCCCTGACTATGTGTATGCTGGTACTTACACTTGTCCCCACAGCACGGGTTAGCACAGGAAGACCACAGGAAACAAGAGCCTACCTTTAATGGGGGCCTGACGTCTTGCCCCTGGACACAGTTATATAGCACACCAAAATACTGTAATGTAAACTACACTCGCCACACAGACAGAATAAATAAATACAGTATACAGTACCTTGCCCGCTACTTACCCGAACACACCGCTATTAGCCAACCAGCAGGTTGCTACAGCACCACAGGAGCCTACGCTCGACCGTACCTCCTAACCACGTGTGCTCACCTCACACAGGACCGCGCCTACTCTCACGAGGCTCCCACGCCTCTACCACACACCACCAGGGCCTTATGCCCTACACACCATGGGTCTCTGCCCAGCTACACACAGAGCCTTGTGCTCTGATTAATGGGCCTCAGCCCCCTCTCTACCTCAGGGCTCTGAGCCCACTCACTAGGGCCTTATGCCCTACTACCTAGGGGGTCCTAGCCCCTACCTGAGGCCTGTGGCCTCCCTAACTAACTGAGGGCCTTGTGCCCTTAATAGCCTACAGGCTACCAGCCTCTAACCAGGCCCTCTGGCCTTCCTATGGCCTCTAGGCCACTCACTACCTAAGGGCCTTGTGCCCTTGTATACCTGGGGCTCAGAGTCCCCCTCACTAACTAACAGGGGCTTGTCCCCTTTATCATATGTATATGGCCTACTGGCCCACTAACTCGTTGGGGCCTAGTGCCCAGGTCCCTGGGCCTTGTGCCCCTACTTTAGTGTGCCACGGGCCTTGTGCCCGACTTTATTCCGTGTACTGCGGGCGTGGGCCCGGGATAGGAGTTGCCTGGCAAGGCCTTACCTGGGGCTGTCTTCGGGGAGCTTCTCATGGACTCCTTCCCCGCCTGCCGCTGCTTCTCTGCTCTGCCGCCGGCTTCTGTTCTTGATCCCGCCGGTCTTCAGGCAGCAGAGGCGCTCTTAGCCCTAACAAGGGCTCTCTGCCGCCGCTGCTGGTCTCCGCTGGCTTCTCTTCTGGTCTTGATCCCGCAGCTCTCCGCGACACGTCCTCTTCTGGATCTCTCCGCCGACGAACTGCCCATGGCGGCGCGCGCGCTGACTTAAATAGTCGGCGCCGCGCTAACGTCATCACGTGGCGTCGACGCGACGCCACGTGATGACATGGCGGGCCCGGATTGGTCCGTCGCCATTTTTCTTTTTGAAATGGCCGGGAGGTGAGCCCTGATTGGCTCACCGTCCCGGCTGAACGGAGGGAACCGCCGCCCGAGGGACGACGACGGCCCCGGCCAGGTAAGTCCTCCACACGTCCTTAAGTGACAGTGGGCGGGACTTTAAATTGACTGTTTTTATTATTATTTTGCCTTACTTTCCTTAATGAATCAGGCCCAGTGTGTCGCTCTTCTCCATATCAGTACAAAATAAAAATTCTCACCAAACCCGAAAATCAGCTTTACAACCTTCCCCATGGAATGACAGAGACATATGTTAAGATAATACCATGGTGGGTCATAAACAAGACACTCAGTGCAGTAAAATAGGCCATAATTAATGTCATTTATTTCACTTTGCCAAAGGACTTTAGTACAAAACATAAAGGGATGATGATAACAAAGAGGAAGTTATATTTGTTGCATTTTACTGTTCACACATAAGATATAATGTCAGTTTGCTAGGATAAGGCATCTAACAGTACCTGCAAATATAGATTGTAAGCTTGTGAGCAGGACCCTCTTACTTCTCTGTCTGTATTACCCAGAATTGTTTTATAACTGTGCTTGTTTCTAATTGTATAGCGCTACGGAATTTTGCTGGCGCCATATAAATGATAATGATGATTATTTGAAGACAATAATAAGGCCCCTTACCCACTATTGTCAAAATACATATTTTCACTACCTGCACTCTCCACTACCTGTACTTTTCTACCTTGTACCCACATTCTCCTTCCCAGTACCAGCACTCGCTTCCCCAGGACCTGCACTGTCTTCCCCAGGACCTGCACTGTCTTCCCCAAGATCTGCACTCCCTGCACTGTCTTCCCCAAGATCTGCACTCCCTGCACTGTCTTCCCCAAGATCTGCACTCCCTGCACTGTCTTCCCCAAGATCTGCACTCTCCTTCCCGCTACCTGTACTCTTCTACCTTGTACCTACAGTCTCCTCTACAGTACCTGCACTCTTCTCCCTTGTACCTGCACTTTCTACCCCAGTACCTGTACTCTCCTCCCCACTATCAGCACTCTTCTTCCTAGTACATGCACTCTCCACCCCAGTACCAACACTCTCTTCTCCAGGACCTGCACTCTCATACTCACTACCCTCACTCTCCTTCCCGCTACCTGCACTCTTCTACCTTGTACCTACATTCTCCTCTCCAGTACCTACAATCTCCTTCTTAGTACCAGCACTTTCCATCCCAGTACCTGCTCTTTCCACCCCAGTACCTGCACTCTCCTTGCTAGTACCTGCACTTTCTACCCCAGTACCTACACTGTCCTCCTCAGTACCTGCACTCTCATGCTCATACTATTCATACTCACACTACATGCACTTTCCTTACCCGCTACCTGTACTCTTCTACCTTGTAACTACATTTTCCACTCCAGTAGTTAAATTCTTCTACCTTGTACCTGTACTCTCCACCCCAGTACCTGCACTCTCTTCCCCAGGACCTGCACTCTCCTCCCCACTGCCAGCACTCTTCTCCTTCTTAGTACCAGCACTTTCCGCCCAGTACAAATCAGGACAAGGGATGCTCCCACCTGTACCATTTTTTTCATATTTATCCAAGTTATGGCTCATATACATGAATCTTTTATGGCTGAGATTGTCATTAACCAGGCTGATCCAGTCACTTACAATTGCCTACTCAGGCTCCATCCACTTTCTGGCCAACATAAACAAAGTACATAATAGTTGTTATTAAAGCTCTCTAAAGACTTGAATTTGCCTAAAGAAGAAAGACTTGAATTTCACTAAATCTTGCAGTTGCAGTGACCTTATATGTGCTGTTAAGTATCTAACCCCAGTCTTTAACCGGACCCAAATCAGATTCCCAGGTGACTTGCAGTGCAGTGAGGCCACCACCACTCAGCCCCTCCAGAAGGATTGAGTAAATGGACGAGATATGATGTCAAAGGCAGAGGTTTATCAACATGAATCTCAAGGGATCATCGAGTAGATGCAGAGCATATCCCCTGGGAACACCATAGAGCGCTCTAAGTTGTTCAAAGGACCGCAAAAAAAAGTTAGCAGTGAATTTAAATAAGAGATACCACACTTTAACTGCCTGGGACATCAAAGGGGGATCCCACACGGTAAGTCTACCAGTCAGGAGAAATTGTGCCCGTGAGTACAGGGAGTGCGTCTCAGTAACCAAATACTCATGAAGGTCAATACGATCCCGGGACATCAACCATCTATAATATAAATGCTTAGTGGCGTGTGTTAGTCTGTCTGTGTGTGTGTGTGTAAAAAATAAAACCAAGCTGCAGCGCCACCTGCTGGGCGGAGTTATACACTGACCTACTAAATTCTTAGTGTGCGTGGGAAAAAAAAATCTGAAAGGGCTGATATTTGGTATACTAAGATGTTTTTAATTTGTTAATTTAATTTGTTAATTGTTAAAAGTGTTTATAAAGATTTAAAAAATAAATAAATGTATATTTCTTGAAGGAGAAGTGACAGTTGGGAGTGGTTGGTGGTTGCCGGGGGTGACAGTGGGGAGTGGTTGGTGGTTGCCGGGGGTGACAGAGCGAGAGGAGTGTGATACTCAGGACCGCTGAGAGAGATCCCTGTGTTTGGATAGACATCTGGATAGATGTGGCGATGAAAATGAAGGATGAGGTGATGGAGAAGAATGATGAGGTGGTGACATGTGGACAAAACCACGTTAAATAAGGGCGCTTACGTCGGGAAGTAACGCTCTTCCCCTGAGGAGGCCTGGGCTAGGCCCAAATGCATGACAAGAACCTTTTTAACACCTTAAGTAGCTTGATTTGACTAGAATGCATGAGTATCATGCACGGGTTAACTTGTATTTTAATACCCGCCAACTGTGAGGCATAAAAATACAGCTGGATGTTCGGCGGAGCAAGTCCTCCTGTTCTCCTAGATCTTCCTAAAGTGCTAAACCCGCTTGTCTGCCCAGAGATGTGACGAAATGTAATGATCTTTTATCTAAAAGACAGATTGCGGGACATAAACTGGTGTCTGCTACAGAACATATAAGAACTTCGGCTGCAGGATCATTTTGACAAGATTGACTTGACCCTCGACCGTAAGCGGGAGAATTGCCTGCTCTGCCAGGAGTCTGGGAGAACTAACCGGAATTCAGTAGTCTCCCAAAAATTCTGGGACACCTGTCCGTGATCACACCACTCCACTCCACTTTGAACCACGTAATAAATTTAAAGGGATTACAGAACTACATTAAAATACTGAAGCGGTTTGGACATCTGACACCCCATCAACATTTGAACATCATAAAAGATATTGTCTAGTTTTTTTTTGTTCCTACTGAAAATTTATTTGACTTTCTTACTGGAGACTACTTGGAAGACAGAACTTCTACTCTCAACACTAGGTCACACTGAGACTGCTCACTTGGTATTATCTTTATCTTTCCTTCTACATCCATTTTACAGTATTGTGAATCAAGTTCAAAAGTCTATCCATGCATTGTTAATACCAAAATTAAAACTTATGACTATTGGTCCACTTCACAGTTGATTTATAATAAGTTTTAAGACAGGAATATCTTCCACCAGGACTACACCAAAGTACTGGCTGTTAATTTACAGCAAGGGAAACCCCTAAAATGCACTTTCTCCAACCTTTTATCTCAGTAATCTCTTACTTGTGCTCTGCACTGCAGAACAATGCGCAGCAATGTGCCTGCTCCGTACTTTGCTGTTAATTTCTAGCTCTGTAAGCCCATATACCGCGGCATAAACCTAGGAGTACTTATTGCAAATTGAGGTGCACAGAGGGTCCAAATCTGCTTTTGCACTGCCTGGTGGACATTTTCCACTTCGGAAATATAACTGGTCACAGAATTAGGTTGTGGGATCATATCATTCCACAGGGACCTTAAAGCTGCATCTAATAAAAGAGTGGTGTGCAGGGTTCTGCTCTGTGCAGCATTTTTACCAGGGCCCCTGCGTTACACTTACAGCTTCGCCCAGAAAACAAGAGGAGGGTTGGAAGGGCGGAATGACCAATCGCAAGTCACAATCAAGATATTGTGGCTTGTGATTGGCCCCCCTGCTCACACAACCCCTCCACTGATGACTGCCAACGTTAATTTGCTGGTTTTGTATTGCAGATCCAACAGCCCCCTGGGAAACGTTACATGTAGCAACCCCCAGAGCTTTGGCTGGGAGGGTTTTGCCTCTACGCTACTGCCTCTTACTAGGTGGTATGGCAGCTTTAAATAAGGCAGCAATGAAGATGACCTATTTGGAGGTCTGAATTGACCCCTGCTTTTTATTATGTCAAACCTATATTAAAGTAATTTCATCGTTTTCCAATAAGTATTGTCTATGCGATTTGTGTGGTTCCAAAGCACAAGCAATTTATTTAGCAAAAGCAAAAGTTTAGTAGTCAATACCTGAAATATACGCTGCGCTCAGCAGCGCTCTCTGCTGGATCCAGCTAGACAGTCCTTCAGTCCATAAGACTGTAGTCAGTGTGACTGTTTAGCTGATCCCAGGGAGCTGTATATATACACTTAGTGATACAGAGAAAACAATACAGATGATGTGGCTTGCATCTATAGGTCCAGGATTTAGAAGGGTCCAGTGTAATGCAGGTCATAGACCAATGCAAACGAAAACATCCAAAGGTGGGAGTCAGCTCTCCAGGAGATGCACTCCGATTTTCCTGCCAAGAATCCAGTTTAAACTAGTCTATTTACACTACACAGACAATATCATTCTAAACATTTATACCCTATCATTGATAACTAGCGCACGCAATGTGCGATCCCTTTGGCGAATGAACCGGACAACTGCGGATAAATAGGGGATTAGAATGATACCAAACATGACATGCTTCCCGTGACCTGAACTTAAAATATCACTAAAGTGTACATATAACCTTATAATATATGACTATAAACCAAATAACATCTGCTCATAAATTACTGTGGAATGGAACCATGATAAATATGAAATATATATATATATATATAAATGAATGTGAAAGTGTGAGTGTATTCGTGCGTGCTTTATCGTGCAATTGCGCCATGACACGTAACACGTGGCTTACTGATCGCAATCGCACAGGAAAATAATATTAATCAATATATTTTCTTTCATTCAATTATACGACTTTGACACCTAAGTTCACCATGTGACAGTCAATAAAAAAAAATTCATAGAGAAACAACCTATATTTTAGCTATAACTGCTATTTAATTAGTGCTATATCCATTTTTCAAATATGTGGAGATTTAGTACAAAAACCGAGCTTCTAAGTAATAATTAGGGGCCGCTGACATTTAGATAAGGAAGGCAGCTGGTCTGCACAAGGCGAGATTACTCATTCACCTTTACTGATAGCTAGCATGTTACTGCACTCTGTAATTTGTTTAAAGAAGTATTACTGCAAAGCACTAATGAGGCTTCTATAGATCCAGTATATTGAGTGCGCTTCACCACATGCAGAAAACGGGGACTTTTTTCCCAGCAACAGCAAAATCTCTGCTTACCACGATCTGACAATGCAAAAGCTTTAAGCTAGGGATATTAACACGGGTTGTAAAATCTATACGGTAATATTTCTAATTTCATGTTACTCTTATCATGTGCCATTTTTTCTATACTACAGAGAGTGCACTAACACAAGCTGAAAAGGACGTTACTCTGAAATATAAATTAGATAGAAAATAATGTATGCTCTTTGGCTATCAACTTACTGGATAAAGTGTAAAGTAAGCAAGTATTCTACCATTCCACTGTGACCTAAGGATATTGCTTTTTACTTTGGACAAGCGGGCAGTCATGCTATATTCGTGCTTATATGCCGTTCTGAATATTTATTAGAGATGGTCACTGGCCCCCGTGTTTTGGTTTTGTATTCGGTTTTGGATCTGGATTACCTTTGTGTTTTGGTTTTGGTTTTGGTTTTGCAAAACCGCCCTTGCGTGTTTTGGTTTTGGTTTTGGTTTTGTTTGGTTTTGTTTTGCTATTTTTGAAAAAAATACAATTTTTTTGGTCTAAAATAATCTAATTTAGTGCTCCACCAGTTTCTTAGATAAGTGAGGTAATTCTAAAGCTAATAAATTATGAAAAAAACAGCTTAATCCCTGGTAGCCATCGTCTTTGGGTGTATATTACACCCTACACTTGTAGTTGAATATTAAAAAAAGCAGCCTGCACAGACTGTGGAACTAGAAAGTAAAATTAAATGGACCACGGTAGTTTGGTGGCTATCTATGCCCCTCCTCCCCCCCCCCTGCCCTCCACTTGTAGTTGAATATAAAAAAAGCAGCCTGCACAGACTGTGGAACTAGAAAGTAAAATTAAATGGACCAAGGTAGTTTGGTGGCTATCTATGCTTCCCCCCCCCGCCCTCCACTTGTAGTTGAATATAAAAAAAGCAGCCTGCACAGACTGTGGAACTAGAAAGTAAAATTAAATGGATATACTGGAGGACAAAAAACAGCGCTAGAAATATATATAGGTATAGCCAATGGAGGAGGTACAAAGACCAAGGCAGGATTAAATAGTCAACAATTTATTACAACCATATAATCACATTCAATGTAAAACAAGGAGATATGACTCCTAAAACCAAATAAAATTAGTAATACTGTTGATGGATAACGTTTTCAGATAGATGGCATATCTCGTCACACTGACTCTTAGCAATAAATGTCCACAGTCACAAATGTCTCCGGGAGTAAGTATGGAGGTAGTAAGAATGATGGTATCCGATGGTATCCGGGTATACAAGCCTATTATACAATCCAGCATAAGGTATAAGAAGTTTAGACCAGCAGTACTCACGGTCCTCTTCTATGCGGTGTTTGATACGGCTCTCCGGGACAGAATCTCCTACAGCTCACAGCTGCTGATAATGGAAATATCCTGCACGTAAGTCCTCCTAGCGGTGTTTCACTGCCGTTCTCCCGTGATTTGATAGTTGTCAACATGTGACATAGAACTGTGCATGCAGACAGCCTGCCCGGGCAGGAATAAAGAGCAGTGTGAAGTAATTCCTCGCCAATAGATCTGTACTATCTGATCGGTATGTAGTCAGATCATAAGGTTTAAAAACAGATGAATAAGTAACCAGGCGACGCGTTTCGTCTCAGACATGAGACTTTTTCAAGCCAAAGGTAGATAAAATTAAATGGACCACTGTTGTTTGGTGGCTATCTATGCCCCCCCCTCCCCCCATCCTCCACTTGTAGTTGAATATAAAAAAAGCAGCCTGCACAGACTGTGGAACTAGAAAGTAAAATTAAATGGACCACGGTAGTTTGGTGGCTATCTATGCCCCCCCGCCCTCCACTTGTAGTTGAATATAAAAAAAAGCAGCCTGCACAGACTGTGGAACTAGAAATTCGAATATACAAAGAAATGGACAAAGGCAGTTTGGTATCTGTCTGCATCAGACCCCCCCCCCCATCCACTTGTAGTAAAATAGAAAAAAAAGCAGCCTGCATAGACTGTAGAACTAGAAATTCGAATATACAAAGAAATGGACAAAGGCAGTTTGGTATCTGTCTGCATCAGATCCCCTCTCCACTAGGAGTAAAATAGAAAACTATTCAGCCGTTATATAATCTAGAATATAAATAGAAATTGAGAAAGGCAATTTGGTATCTGTCTGCATCATAATCATCAACATCCTCATTAGCGCCCTCGTCACCTCCACAAATCTCCCCCTCATCCTCTTCTATTTCCAAAGTGGCATCCTCAATTTGTGTATCAGCAGCTACACTAGGGCTGTTCAGGTACACATCAGCAGAACTGCTGAAAGGGCCCTTCTTTATGGCTACACTAACAGAATGCTCACGATTAGACATACCACTGTTGGATGGACTCTCCACAGGGATTGGTGTCATTTGTGAATCAGAGCAAACATTATCCTCTAATGCCTTACTGTTATCTTGCAGCTCGGCTTTGACGCGTAACAGTAGTTGTGCACCAATTGTAGGCTCTGTAACTTTTTGGGATCTGCCACTAATAGCCAAAGGTGGCTATCTATGGCCTCATTCTCTCTTTGCCACTGCGTGTGTAGAATGGCATGTTGGCAATTTTTTTTTTATTGGCACTTAACTTTTGCTCATTAGCACTTCTTTTTCGCTTCAACACAGTCAATTTTTGGGGGGTTTTTGTTTTTTGGACTGATTTCGAAACACTGTGTAGTTTGACATCGCCTTGCCCAGATGACGTACTGGGAACACTAACATCAGGACTGGTGACAGAACCTGGTTGCTCATTCTGATCATATGTGGACTGCTTTGAATCCATTCTGAGTGCAAAGCACTTGTAGTGGTAAAAATTATTTGGTAAGATACTGCTGACAAATATGACTTTTGACAGCCAGAAATATTTATGCACAATTATGGGGGACACCCCAAAAGCACTGGGGAGTGCTAAAAATTATTTAGTAGATACTGCTAACAGATAGTAATTTTGACAGCCAGAAATATTTATGCACAATTATGGGGGACACCCCAAAAGCACTGGGGAGTGCTAAATATTGAAAAAAGATTTTTGTTACAACAATTGGAATCAGAATATTGTATTTTCTGTACCTGCTCTAATCAGCCTGTGACTACACCCTGCTCTCTCCCTCTGTCAAATGGCGATGGATTACTGTGGGGACGTGTATTTATAATCTTGAAGTATCGTGAGAACCGAGCCCCGAGATCCGATGACGTCACAATGACGTTCGGCCTCGATTTGGATTCGGAGCGGGCGGGAGAGTACCGAGCTACTCAGCTCGGTACTCGGATACCCAAAGTTCGGGTGGGTTCGGTTCTCGGGGAACCGGACCCGCCCATCTCTAATATTTATAGAAATGTACAGTTATCATAATGCATTGCACCCAACAGCACTTCCAGAATGACTGATGTTGTACACACAATTTGCTTTGTTTTTTATTTTTTACTAAAGCTACACAACTACCTGGAGCTTACTAGTTCCCTTCCCTGTCTGGAGTGGGGGGGGGGGGGATCTCTATACAGCTGTCTTTCCTTGATTTGTGTCTCAACCCCATACTTGCCAACTTTTCCTCATTGGCTTCAGGGAGATCCCAGGGGAGGTGGGCATGTGGGGGCGGGGCTTGATGAATCACATTAGCACACAAATATCAACTTTAAATTTCAGTGTACAAATAAGCTATCAAGTATTTGTGTGCTACATGAAAAAACAGGCAGTATTTAACTTATGTGCAAAACAGAATAGTAATTTGCACCCCTTGCATTGTAACATGGTTTTGTCCAGGAGACTGAAATAAGAAGTTTCTCAAGTTAAGATCCTTAATGAATCAGGCCCCTTATGTTGAACTATGCAATTATCAGAAGAAAACGTTTCAGACAGATTCCAGGAGAATAGAAATCCTTGCACAGCTCAGAAACCATAGTCAAACAAACTCAGCTCTGGCAGACACAATTCCTGCATTAATCATTCTGATGTCTATGCGGATCAGCCAATGTATTAATAGAAGTGAACATTTCCATCATTTAACATGAACTAACAAATTGATATGTAGCATTGCCTTAATTCTCCCATAATGCTGATTCAATGCCACCAATTCACCCTGACCCTTTAAAATACAAAAAAAAAAAACAACTTAAAAATAATTGGCTCAGTCGAACATACTAAATTTAGGCTATCATGAAGAACAGGCTCACGTTGGAGAGAATGAAAGAGAATTATTTAACAGTACAAGAACTGAATGTTGATAATTAATTAGCTTTGTCAAGAGCCTTTAGACAGATGCCAGACCTTTTTCTCAATTATCAGCTTAATTATCTAGAGTTACCTTCTATCCACCTCCTCTAAGCTGTATCCCCATAACACAGTGTTACATTGGTTTCCTATCTTTATAAACAAGCCTGTACACTTGATACTGACATTTTTTGCAGGGACAGTGGGGAGTGTTAAGGTCACCGTAGACTCTGCTATTTTAGAAGACAGTTAGGTTGTTATAAATCCACCTGGACACAAACTGAGGCTCAAAAAGGTTTAATTCCGTTTTTAACTGGGAAGTCTGTTAAACTTCCTTGAACCATGACCACATTTGATATTGTACGTCGTGGTCATTCTGTAACTGAGATAACTGTTCCTTGTATAATCTGGCTGTTTGGCGGATATATGGTCAAATCCGATTTGACATCTGTCGATTATGGTCAAGCAGCCAGTTTGGATCATGTATTAGATGTTAACTCCATGATACAGCCAGTGTGTGTTCCTTTTTATTTAAAGAGGACTTGTCAGATTTGTCAGAAAGTAAGATTTATGTCATGGCTCAATTCCCAACCGTGGCCTTATCTGTGTGGTGCTTGTATGTTCTCCCTGTGTTTGTGTAGGTTTCCTCCAGGTGCTTCGGTTTCCTCACACACTCCAAAAACATACTGGTAGGTTAATTGGCTGCTATCAAAATTAACCCTAGTCTGTGTGTGTGTGTGTGTGTGTGTGTGTGTGTGTGTTAGTGAATTTAGACCAGGGTTTCCCAAACCCAGTCCTCAGGGCTCCCCAACAGGGCATGTTTTCCATATCTCCTTGCTGGAGCACAGGTGTAATCATTACTGACTGACACATTGTAACAGATCCACAGGTGGTCCTAATTATGTCACATGTGATCCAGAAAACCTGCACTGTTGGGGAGCCCTGAGGACTGGGTTTGGGAAACCCTGATTTAGACTGCAAGCTCCAATGGGCAGGGACTGATGTGAATGAGTTCTCTGTACAGCGCTGCGGAATTAGTGACGCTATATAAATAACTGATGATGATGATGATGGCTCTTCAGTGGTGCAATAATGAAAACATCCAGTGCTTCCTCTAGGGGTGGAACAGTGCATCTGGCTTCGCCAAATTTGTGTAGGGGCCCATCAATGCTATTTTGCCTCCCGGGCCCCCAGCTCTGCTCTGAAAATCGCAGAGCAGGCCCCCTGCAGCTACTGCAATTCCAGGATTGGCTCACTCCGCCTAGGAGAGAGCGTTATATATGAGTGCGCGCTATTGGCTAATGTGTACTGGCTAAAGTCAGAATCATGCTCATTTCCAGACGGCTCGTACAGTTCCTCTAGGCTCTATGGAGCTGTGACACTGGAGTATTGAATATGACTCTGACCTTACATCACACTGGTACGTTATGCTCTCGCCCAGGCTGATGAAGCACAGGAAAGGTAGCCTTTATTGTTTTATTTATCAGAGACATAATGTTTATATCACTATGGCATATGTGCTTTTTGTTTTACAAACCAGACAAGCCATCTTTAATATAAATAAACAATAAAATGCAGCAAACTATGGACGTATTGATTTGCCCGTTCAGCAGCAATACATAAGGGACTACTTAACAAATTAGTACTGTATCCCATAGCAAGCAATTAGAGATTAGCTTCCAATAAACTGATTTAAACAGACTGCTAAAAGTTGATACAAGTCGCACATAAAAACAGCGCACGTAAACATGAGACAGACAAAGGAAGTGGAGGCGTGAGACAGAGGGTAGAGAGCGCCCTGCGTGAGAGTGCGTACAATCATAATCATCATAGACAACTGTGGCTCAAATAGAAGTAGGATGAAAGGAAGCAGGGAGTTGTGTTGGAGGTCGAGGGGAGAGGGGCAGTGGGGTTATGGATCATGTTGGTCAGTATGTGGTAAGAAAAGGGTCATTTATCAACATAGGTTAATGCTCCCCGGCAGCACATTTTAAGATGTCATGTCCTAATGTTTGCGCAACAGCGTCCATTTATAAAGGACGCTCATGCATATGCAAATGGCAGTGTCTGTGGGGGTGCAATGCTTGTATCTTCTGATTATTAGAGCTGGGTGGATTGCGGCATTCTTGGCTAAACGTGGATTGGGTGCACTCACGAAAAATAGATATTCCATTTTGCAAAACAATATATTAAAATGGGTTGGTAGCGGCAGATATCTTTCACTCTTTGAAATGTGCAGTTTTTTTACAGGTGCTCAAGAATCATCATCATCGTCATCATCACCATTTATTTATATAGCACCACTAATTCCGCAGCGCTGTACAGAGAACTCACTCACATCAGTCCCTGCCACATTGGGGCTTACAGTCTAAATTCCCTAACACACACACACACACACACAGACAGACAGACTAGGGTCAATTTGTTGGCAGCCAATTAACCTACCAGTATGTTTTTGGAGTGTGGGAGGAAACCGGAGCACCCGTAGGAAACCCACGCAAACATGGGGAGAACATACAAACTCCACACAGATAAGGCCATGGTCGGTAATAGACCTCATGACCCCAGTGCTGTGAGGCAGAAGTGCTAACCACTGAGCCACCGTGCTGTCCCAAGTGCTGTCTTAAGACCACAGTGCTGTTCTCTATTGGTACTATGTTTTCCCATTCATTGCATAAGGACTTAAAAGCCGTGGACTAAACCAGATAAGTAGCAGCAAGTTTGCTTATTTTAACAAATACTGCAGTATCGCTGATCATCAAGTTTTACTCTCCAATTATTGAAGAGCTATGGTTGAAATCGGACGGACCCTGCACTTTAAATCATCAAGTATATTATCCTGTTTTTCTGTCCATATCTCCTATCATGTTTATTAGAAAGTCTTACTTTATGTAGGAGATTGCCTGCACTTTGGGAGAGATAAACGTTCTGCCCTGAATATTTGAGTTATTGTAGGAGATTAAGTTATTCTTTTGGCAATAACTATTGTTTATATTGGTCTTCTAATAAGAGGTGCACTTCGATATTAATCGATTTTGGGCTATCCTATTTAGATTTTTTATTCAGTTATAGTTTTTTTTTTATAAATAGCATTTGATTATTTTAGGTTTATATGTATTGTTGAATGTATTCTTATTAATGGATTGATATTAATCACAATGTAATGTCTGCAGCTCTTTCTCATTCTGCTGTCTGGTTATTTTGATACCTTGTATTAGAGTTTTCAGAGCGCTGTATTCTCTGGTCAATTTTTGGTTTCAAAGTTTTGGAGACAATTTGGCAGCCTCCATTTACAGCTGCCTTAACCTTTTGTCAAAGTTTATTAATTAAATATTTTTTTTTTATTTTTTTTTAATTGTATACCGTATTTCCCCATGTATAAGACGCACCCATGTATAAGACGCACCTCAATTTTGGGCCCCAAAATTTAAATAAAGATGTATTACAATAAGTTACTGAAGCAGAAGGCTTGTCTGGTTGTGATTTTAGTGAGAGATCTCACATCAGGTCTAGAGGAGCAGAATTTACAATAAAGTCCCACATTCAGTTACAGGAAGGCAGTGCTGATGCACAGCGCTGTACATACCATACTACATGCTGGGCTAAATTATCGGCAGTCAGCGGAGACTGGGAGGCGCCTGAATGACCTGATGGTCTTTTTACCTGAAACTGGCAGATCTGTTGAGCGGGGACTCCTCTCTCATACCCTCACAACAGGGGTCATCTGGGCTCAATTATCGGTGGTCAGCGGAGCTGCCGGTCACATGACTGACAGCTCCGAGACATCAGAGACTGTGGGAGGCGCCTGAAGGTCCTGCAAGCGCAGATCTGTTCAGCGGGGACTCCTCTCTCATCCCCTCACACCAGGGATCATCTTCTTCATTCAGGTAAGTAGCGCTGGCAGTGTATAAGACGCACCCTTTTTTTAGACCCAAAATTTGGGGGAAAAAGGTGCGTCTTATACATAGGGAAATACGGTATATCCTATTCCATTCTGCACTTAAACTTTCCCTATGTGCTCTATTTAACCGGAAAACATTTGTTATTTTACTGAAACTATTTCTGTTTTGTATTTAACCATGCCTTACGGTAGTGCACCCCTTTTGTGATTGTCAATGTCACAATAAAAATATGGCAAAAATTGGGAAAAAAAAGTTGGCCGTTCCCGTAAGAGAATTTATTTAGATGTCTATCTCTGTTTATATATATATATATAGATATATATATATATATATATATATATATATATCTATAGAACATTTCCACAATACGCACAAGACACTGCAAAAACCTTAATTCATTCACTCATCATCTCCTGCATCGACTATTGCAATTCCCTCCTTACTGGTCTTCCCAAAGTCAGTCTTGAACCCCTATAATCTATTATGCACGCAGCGGCTAGATTGATTTTCCTTGCAAACCGTTCTTCCTCTGCTGAGCCACTCTGTCAGTCTCTACATTGGTTGCCTGTATTTCAACAAATCAAATATAAAATTCTTCTACTAACATACAAGGCCATCAACAAAATTGCACCAACATACATTTCCTCACTTGTCTCAAAATATGTCCCAACTCAACACCTCCGTTCTGCACAAGATCTGCGTCTCTCTTCCACTTTCATCACATCCTCCCATTCTCGGTTACAGGACTTTTTCCGGGCTGCACCCACTTTGTGGAATTCCCTCCCTCGCACAGTAAGACTTTCCTCTAGTCTCCAAACCTTCAAACGTTCACTGAAAATCCACCTCTTCAGGCAAGCTTATAATATTCCTCAACCATCATCTTAATCTCCCTAGGTTACCCTATTACTACCCTCTACACAGCTAACACAAGACAACAATCCTCTGACCAACATTGCTACGCACACAGCCCACTCAATACTTTTACCTTTGCATTCTAGCTGGTCCAGTGTGCAATATGATGTAGCACGTGTCCTTGTGTTTCTAACTCCCATTGTTCTATAGATTGTAAGCTTGCGAGCAGGGTTCTCTTACCTCTCTGTCTGTATGTACTACCCAGTATTGTCTTATTAATGTTTGTTCGCAATTGTAAAGCGCTACGGAATTTGCTGGCGCTATATAAATAACTGTTGATGATGATGATATATATAAATATATTATTTTCTTCTCTACTGTTTTGTACATTTTATTTATTACTGCTCATTTTGTATATATTTTCAAGCCATCTTGATTGACTTGTCAGAAAAATGGTAACATACAGTGTAGCACATTTTATTTGTAACACAGATGAAATTCTATTTCTGTCTCTTTTTTCCCTTTGGAATTGGTATAAAGGTCACTAACTGGCACTGATTTTGTTCCCAGGAAAATCTCCATATCCTGTCTACAAAAGATGCTGTGTATTGTGATGTTACTGGTTTGCTCACACGTAGGTACTTCATCTACCAGGCAGATATATAGCTCTCCAACAAAGCTATTTTAATCCATATATGAGTCAGTCCTTAGCTGGGGAATTCACAGGCATAAATTAAGGTATTTTTACTCTCAGAAAACAGTGCTTGCGTGAGTCTTTATTATGCAAATGTAAAAAAATGTATGATAAATTCACATTTTCTCCCAGCCTTACACTTCAAATTTAGTTTAGCATCCTTACCTTCTTGTCTACAACATCGTGAATGATCCAATAAGACCTTTAATAGAAGGCAGGGGAGGGCTGGCTAATGTTAGCCCTGGGGACAAGATTCGACTCAGCAGCCTATTAGGAACATTTTTAAGGAAAATAGTGCAGGTGGCCCAGTGACCCAGCCCAAGGTCGCCCACTGTGGCATCGGACGGGGGGCAGATGCTAAAATCTGATTTCTGTGGCCGGGCCCCCCTCACCTCTCACATAGTCAAGATAGCTGCCGCAGCATCGAATGGGTTAATACCCGATGCTGCTGTGCTGAATGGGTTAAACCCCAGCACTAGGGGATGTAAAAATGTATTAAAGGGAATGTTTTTTAATTTAAATGTATATACTTAAGTATGGGCGCTAATGTTAGTAACTGACGCATAGCGTCAAAAGGTTTCAGTCCCAGGGCTGGACGCTGGGAGTGTAAATGTATTTATTTTCATATTGTTCATGTGTTGATTTATTATGACATTTTAGAGGATACTTGTTTCTGTAACTTTTCTTAAGAAAGAAAATCCCATGCTAATTAAGCCTTTTCATCTGGGGGGGACCAATACATCTTTTCTAGCCTCAATGCACAGCAGGGGGTCATTATCCTGTGTATCCTGTGTTTTAGAGAGTTAGGGAGCCTATCTGAATAAGGAAACGGCAAGTAGTTTTGGAAATTACAGATTGATGTACAATTTGTTAAGTTTAAATTGCGTTAAATACAAGTTTAGAGAATATATTGCATCCTGATGTTAAACATTGAATGTGATATCTCAGACTTTGTGGTAACAGGTATGGGCAGGAGGCTGGATTAACCCCTGCCCGCATCAGTATCAGAAACTGTATAAAAAGAGCTATATTTTTTATTTCCTGGTTATACCATCTGAATTTCTGGATGGTCACTAGTACCTCTAACTAGTGTGTAAGAGTCCTTATAAAGACCCTTTCTGAGCAGTAAACATCACTGCTTCAAGATCCTGCTTTGACGCCTATTCATCTGATGTAATTCCTCTGACCTACAGATTAAACCACTTTAATCTATTATCCGGCTGTTCTGAGGTTTGGGACCCAGTGTCTATTAGCATCATTCTGCCCAGTACCCTGCAGCTCTGGTCCATTGGGAGAGGCCAGGGGGAACCCTTTACAGCAACCCTGATCTGAAGGCAAGAGGTCAGGGGTACCAGTCCAAGGGCCCAGCAAAGGGGTACAGCAGCAAGAATTTACCTATATGAAACCAGGTCCCGATTTATGTCTGCAAGATATATACCTTGAAAATGATTTAAATATTAAAATAAATAAAAAGACTTTAAAGGAAAGATTAGAAAAGTGTAAATAAAGAAAATTCTCAAATATTACCTGGATAAAGCAGTAGCAAAACGCGTGTCATTCATGCTGCCCTCTGAGAGCAAACTTAGGGGCATTCCTCCTCTGCATAACATCTACTCAGATCAATATCATTTACCTCTGATTCATCTATACTAGATAATAGTCCAGTGACAGAAGGACAGAAGCCGTCAGTTGTGTCTGTATGAGGTGTAGCATAGTGAGATTTACACAAGGGGAACGGAGTGAAAATACAGGTGACTTATGCAGACAGATCCCGGTACAGCGAAAAGATTACTTGTAAAACATAAATATGGAAAGAGATAAATCTCTATAATATTCCGCTTAGTAGCTAGGGTTCTGATGATATTGTCTGCTATAATAGTTAAACCTTAAAAATAATCTATGTAGACAGATCCAAATATAGCTGCTATCAAATGCATTATCAGCAATGTAAAGAAACCATAACGGTCTGCCTAATTCTCAGGTCTAGATGAACTGGTCTGTGAAACATTGTTTTAACTCAGACGACTGGAATCCTTTGTGGTAGTTTGGAATACGCTGTGATACAGCTTCATTTTAGAAACACTGTATCACTGTCTGATAACTGCGGCTGGCAATCATATTACTGCAGTTTTATTAATAAAAGAGATCAGAGGAAATTGCATTTTTGGAGTTATTATCCTTCTCCCTAGAATATCATAAGGTTTTTTAGGATACAATATTATTAAAATTATTGTAATACACCCACATTATGGAATTCACTGCCTCGCACTACAAGACTTTCCTCTAGTCTTCAAACGTTCAAGCGTTCTCTGAAAACCACCTCTTCAGACAAGCTTATAATATTCCTCTACCACCCTCTTAATCTCCCTAGGTTACCCTATTACCACACTCTACACAGCTAACACAAGACAACAACCCTCTGACCAACATAGCTGTGTGACTGAACATACAGCCCACTAAATACTTTGTGACCTTTGCATTCTAGCTGGACAAATATTCAATATGATTTAGCACTTACCCTTGTGTATCAAACCATTGTCCTATAGATTGTAAGCTTGCGAGCAGGGCCCTCTTACCTCTCTGTATGTATGTATTACCCAGTATTGTTTTAATACTGTTTGTTCCAAATTGTAAAGTACTACGGAATCTGCTGGCGCTATATAAATAAATGTTAATGATAATGATGATGATGATGGTACACCCGCATGATGGTTTTTATCCACACTTTTCTAATCTTTCCTTTTACATCTCTCTTATTTTAATATTTCCCTCATTTTCAAGGAATATATCTTGCAGAAATAAATTTGGAGATGTTTTTATTATACAGTCAAGTGGCCGCCTTATGAGCTGCACCTGGACACCTGCATATTAGCATGCAGATAGCATGCAGACATGGTCAAGAGGTTCAGTTGTTGTTCAGACCAAATACCAGAATGGGGGAGAAATGTGATCTAAGTGACTTTAACAGGGGTGGTGCCAGGCGAAGTGGTTTGAGTATCTCAGAAACTGCTGATCTCCTGGGATTTTCATGCACAACAGTCTTTAGAGTTTATAGAGAATGGTGCGAAAAACAAAAAATATCCAGTGAGCTGCAGATCTGTGGACATAAAAAAAAAAATCCTGTCTTGTGTCAATAGAGCAGGCTGGCGGTGGTTGTGTAATGGTGTGATAAAATGGTTTCTTGGCATACACCCAGGGGCGGACCCAGACATTTGTCCTACCCCAGGCGATTTTAGGGGGGGGGATTTAGGCCCCGCCCCCTTTCTGTGTTCTAAGGCTGCCGTCGGCTGCACAGTATGTGCAGGTCCGTTCAGCAGTGAAAGTGTGCTGTCCCGCTGCTCTGATTGTGTTTAAAACACAATCAGAGCAGCCGGGCAGCATACTGTCACTGCTGAACGGACCTGCACAGTGTGCAGCTGTCGGCAGCAAGCCCCTGATAGGGGGGGCAAACGCCCCGATTGCCCCCCCTGGATCCGCCACTGTCGCCCCCCCCCCTGAATCCGCCACTGCATACGCTAGGATCCTTAATACCAATTGAGGATTATTTAAATGATACAGTCTATCCTATTATTGGTGCTGACCATATGCATCTCTTTATGGCTACACATCTTCTAATGGCTACTTCCAGCAGGATAATGCACCTTGACACAAAGCACACGTCATCTCAATCCGATTCCAGGAACATGCCAATGAGTTCAGTGCACTCTAATGGCCTCCACAGTCACCAGATCTCAACCCAATAGAGCAACATCGGGATGTGATGGAACGGGACATTGGCAGTATGAATGTGCAGCCAACAATCCTGTAGCAACTGCGTGATACTATCATGTCATTATAGACAATCTCTAAGTAATGCTTCCAGCACCTTTTTGAATCCATGCCACAAGAATTCAGACTGTTCTGGGGGCTAAGGGAGGACCTACCCAATACTACAAAGGTGTAACTAATAAAGTGGTCACTAGGCCTGAGTCATTAAGGCACGTCTCCACCTGTTTTGAGTGTATCCTCTGTAAAATTGTTCTGCGCATGCGCAGAACCGCCTGATTTTGTGTAAAAAAATAAAAAGGCGTACCGCAGCCCATGTTTTAGGGAGGCGTGCAGGGTGGGGAATGGACTGATGGACGTAGGCAATGTACAGTAAGGGCGATCCTGTGCAGGGATCGTCCAAGTCAGCTTCCATCACACTGAAAGGTGCACTGATTTCGCCCATTTCTCCCGCACCAGCAAGGGGTCTAGTCTAAGCGTTTGCGCCGTGTCCGGTGTTATTAGTGCCGCCGAATCCGGCAGCACTAAACAGTTGTAAAAAATAGATGTTAAATATTAAAAAATAAATAGTAAAAAATAAAAGTGTGGGATCCCCCCTTCCAAATTATATTAACCCTTGTGCTGCCTGCCTAGTGCTGATCGGAGCAAGGGGGGCGCATGGAGTCCTCCTGATTTTACTCCAATCAGCACTAGGTGGTTTTAAAATTATTTTTTATCCATATGAGTACACAACTAGATAATAGCTTCTTTCATCTTTTCTGTTACTTATTTGTTTTAATTTGTACTGATAATGACACTTTTCCATGGGACAATATCAGCCTCATACAAGCGCAGTTTATAGGGTAAAGCATATATATAGGTGCAAAAATGGTGGGATGTTAGGTCAGTAACACATCGTTGAATTTTGCTCGCACTTCAATCGCAACATAATAGGTGTACGTGCATGCAGGATCACATACTGTGAGCCTTCGATGGGAGTTTGATCTGAATTGAATGAATGTCAAGTTTGCCAAATTGCCACATTTCAGCTAAACAAAAATTGCTGTCCACATATTATCCTTTCTTCTAGGTAACGGAGATGCTGCACACAGACAGCAGATCTGTGGATGCATAGCAAATATAACTGGCATGCTATGCTTTGCCATGTAGGATTTTTGCTTTCTACCAGAACCATTTTAAGAAATAGCTATCGCTATTGTGAAACAGAACAACGCACTTTATCTTCATACTTCATATGAAAATGTACATTTTGGCTTTAGTTGTCTTTTAAAGAGCGCTGAATTGAAAATACCCATCGTGAAATTGTACTTAGATTTGATAGGTTAACTTGCAGGCCGCTGACATTCCTTCCATGTTCTGCTGTAATGTGTGAATGTGTGCTTACAGGACACCAGATTAATATGTAGTTCTGTAGTTAAATCAACCGAGGAAAAAATTCAGGTCACTGGCCAGTAGAAAAAAAAGTCTCCCGGCAAATATTCTCTTCTATAAATAGCACAATGACATGAAATGAACGTAAGATTGGAAAAGCTGTAACAGCACAGACAGTCATATAGAACAAGAGTGATCTAAAGTTTTCAAACTTCTTCAGTTTTGCTGATCAAATGTGTACATTGTATTAATGAATCATAGTAATTATATATTATATCACCGGAAACACCTAACAAGCTTAGATAGATAGAACATTGGTATGAGATAGATAGATAGATAGATAGATGGATAGACAGATAGATAGAGAGATAGATAGATAGATAGATAGATAGATAGATAGATAGATAGATAGATAGATAGATAGAACATTGGTATGAGATAGATAGATAGATAGATAGATAGATAGATAGATAGATAGATAGACAGATAGATAGAGAGATAGATAGATAGATAGATAGATAGATAGATAGATAGATAGATAGATAGATAGATAGATAGATAGAACATTGGTATGAGATAGATAGATAGATAGATAGATAGATAGATAGATAGATAGATAGATAGATAGATAAGACATAGATATGAGCTAGCTAGCTAGATAGATAGATAGATAGCTAAGACATAGATATGAGCTAGATAGATAGATAGATAGATAGATAGATAGATAGATAGATAGATAGATAGATAGATAGATATGAGACAGATAGATAAATAGATATATAGATAGATATGGGATAGATAGATAGATAGATAGATAGATAGATAGATAGATAGATAAGACACAGATATAAGCTAGCAAGCTAGATAGATAGATAGATAGATATGAGATAGATAGATAGATATGAGATAGATAGATATGGGATAGATAGATAGATAGATAGATAGATAGATAGATAGATAGATAGATAGATAGATAGATAGATAAGACATAGATATAAGCTGGCAAGCTAGATAGATAAATAGATGGATATGAGATAGATAGATAGATAGATAGATAGATAGATAGATATGAGATAAATAGATAGATAGATAGATAGATAGATAGATAGATAGATAGATATGAGATAAATAGATAGATAGATAGATAGATAGATAGATAGATAGATAGATATGGGATAGATAGATAGATAGATAGATAGATAGATAGACAGATAGATAGATAGATAGATAGATAGATAGATAGATAGATAGATAGATAGATAAGACATATATATATGAGATAGATAGATAGATAGATAGATAGATAGATAGATAGATAGATAGATAGATATGGGATAGATAGATAGATAGATTTGAGATAGATAGATAGATAGATAGATAGATATGAGATAGATAGATAAATAGATAGATAGATATGGGATAGATAGATAGATAGATAGATAGATAGATAGATAGATAGATAGATAGATAAGACATAGATATAAGCTAGCTAGCTAGATAGATAGATAGATAGATATGAGATAGATAGATAGATAGATATGAGATAAATAGATAGATAGATAGATAGATAGATATGGGATAGATAGATAGATAGATAGATAGATAGATAGATAGATAGATAAGACATAGGTATGAGATATATAGATAGATAGATAGATAGATAGATAGATAGATAGATAGATAGATAGATAGATATGAGATAGATAGTTAGATAGATAGATAGATATATGAGCTAGATAGATAGATAGAGAGATATGAGAAAGATAGATAGATAGATAGATAGATAGATAGATAGATAGATAGATAGATAGATAGATAGATAGATAGATAAGACATAGATATGAGCTAGATAGATAGATAGATAGATATATAGATAGATAGATAGATAGATATGAGATAGATAGATAAATAGATAGATAGATAGATATGGGATAGATAGATAGATAGATAGATAGATAGATAGATAGATAGATAGATAGATATGGGATAGATAGATAGATAGATAGATAGATAGATATGAGATAGATAAATAGATAGATAGATATGGGATAGACAGACAGATAGATAGATAGATAGATAGATAGATAGATAGATAGATAGATATGGGATAGATAGATAGATAGATAGATAGATAGATAGATAGATAGATATGAGATAGATAGATAGATAGATAGATAGATAGATAGATAGATATGACCTAGATAGCTAGATAGCTAGATAGATCTGGGATAGATAGATAGATAGATAGATAGATAGATAGATAGATAGATAGATAGATATGGGATAGATAGATAGATAGATAGATAGATATGAGTCAGATAGCTAAATAGATAGATAGATATGGGATAGATAGATAGATAGATAGCTAGATAGATAGATAAGACATATATATGAGATAGATAAATAAATAAATAGATAGATAGATAGATAGATAAGACATATATATGAGATAGATAGATAGATAGATAGATAGATAGATAGATAGATAGATATGGGATAGATAGATAGATAGATATATAGATAGATAGATAGATAGATAGATATGGGATAGATAGCTAGATAGATAGATATATATGGGATAGATAGATAGATAGATAGATAGATAGATAGATATGGGATAGATAGATAGATAGATAGATAGATAGATAGATAGATATGGGATAGATAGATAGATAGATAGATAGATAGATATGAGGTATAGAACAATTGGGCTGCTTTATCAAATGCCTTATTGGTGGAGAAAATGTGTATTTTCTTGTTGCCGTATATATATATATATATGCATGGGGTTACCGCGGCTACTGCCATCACGTCAGCCAGACAGATTTGAAAACAGCTGTTCTAGTGGAAGAAGCAGCGCCGTGTTGGTGAATTACACTAGCATCCATATAATTAACAAGTACTAAAATAAATAAACATTATTAATTTAAATATGTTACATATTTACGTTAAAAACACAGTTTAAGAAAGTATTATATATATATATATATATATATATATATATATATATATATATAGATAGATATAGATAGATGTATATGTTACTTTCCCTTCCTCTTTTTATATTACCATGTATTACCATGTATAACGTCTGAACTTACACAGAGAGACCGCGGTCATCTCAGTTGAATCCTTTATTTGAGCAATTTTAACATATCTTGATTAAGCTTGATACCACTTATATTAAACATTCCTTTTATATTACAGTATTAATTATTTTCATGTACTTTCGTGGCCCTTTCCCATATTTCCCTTGAATTGCAAATCTGTTCTAAATTACCAGCTCAGTGGTGCTGTTGTTATTTTGATGCTGTGTCCGAGTTGTTGTTGTTGGCTTACTGCTATCTTGTCACATAATCTCCCTTATTTCTCCTCTGCAGGGAGACAGAGCTTGTAGCTCTCCAGCTGTTGTACTGCTTGTCACCGATTGGAAAAGTCAGGGAATCATGCTCATAAACAGCTGAAAACTGGGAACTTACATTAGCCTTTAAAGACCTAACTTGCACTTCAATCAACAGGATTCCTATATATGAATGCACTATTGGTCCTAAGGATTGCAGGATCCATACCTTCACAGATACAGGTTTAAGTGCAATTTGCTCCTATTTTGTAAACTTTAGTTATATGATTTACCTAATATACTTATAAAGGCATATTTGTGTAAAACAGGTTTATGTACATTCTATTCAGTGCCTGCTACAAACAGCAGTTAAACAGCTCAATAAACTTCATACCACGGATTCATTCTTCCACGCACAAACCTCTCCTCAGGTATAACCATATCCCTTACCAACTAATAAATAAAGACACCGACAACTTCAGCTTTGGCTAAATAGGTCACAGTTTATTAATATGTATAAACCTGGTGGGGGCGAGAGCACTTGCCTTCAGCTAACCAATAAAAGCTAAACCAAACAGTGTACGACCATCCGGCCTACCACTGGTACCGGGACCTAGTCCCTTACGATTGGCCGGTGCTAAATCTGGCGTAATAGTGACCACATCACTTGAGGGCTCACGAATGAATTGCCGTACCATGCAGAACACCGGGTCCCCGTACCGGGTAACCACGAGCCAGGGTGCTTTGAAGTATGTGGTGGCATTAGCCAATCAGCGATAGCACCGCATGCCCTAGTTGCCAACTGCAAGGGCTCTCCCGCCTAACCTTACTCACTGTGTGACTAAACAAATATTGTAATCATAACCATAACAGGGCGGGTGGGAAGGGATTTCTGCGATGGAAGAGATCCCAGCATGCTTTGCTTGAGAATATATGGGCCTATGAACCTAAACACTCCCACAGGATTCTATTGGCTGGAGATATCCAACAACTTAACCCTCAATGGGTAAGTTCTATGCTTTTGAACATGTGGATAAGTTTAAGGGCGTTTGGCTTTATGTGCCTCACTTCACATTGAATCACCATTATTGTTCTTGTTGTCTCCTTATATGTGCGCTAAAAAAAACCCATTGCTCATCTCTGTCTGTACAATTATATTTCAATACTGCAGAATTGCTTTATTTTGTTATTGCACATTTGGTTAGAGAGGAGAAAGATGAGAGTGAGAAGATGCAGGGCCACCCATACGAATGATTATTCCTTTCGTGATTATAGCCTAATAATTTGTAATTTGTAAAAATAAATATTATTGTTGTCATGATTTATCCTAAAATCTGAATGTACTTAAGATTAAATGCTTTCCAGCTCTTTGTAAGCAAGCAAGCGAGGGGTTAATGTATTTGGATGAAGGGGAGAGATGTAGAAACGTACAGTGACCAGCAGAACAGTTCCTCATCCTGTTCAATACAATTCCTTGGTCTGCACCATGTACAGGCGCAGGCTGGCGAATGTCAGCCCGGGGGGCGCACAGGCAGCCGCATCACATGACAGGCGCCTGTCATGTGATGCGGCCGCCTGTGCGCTGTCGCGGCCGCATCGCTTGTTTTGTGATGCGGCCGCAGGTAAATATTAAAGAAAACGTGCATGATGACTTCCAAGAGACATTGGCAATGCACCTGAGTTTCACATTTCAATTTATCAAGTTGGGTGGACAACAACACCTGGAGATTCATGACCTCAAAGTCCTCACCAGCTTCAGCATGTCAGCCCTGTAAAGCTATTTGCCCTGCTTGCATATCAAAATGTAGACATGGAACTTTGGCAGGCGAACACAAGGGAAAGGACCTCTATTTCAATCTTTGTGTATCGTGACTCTGTTTCCATTTAGGGTCTGGAAGCAAAAGTCATCAGCTTGTTGTTCTGGAGGCCGTAATGAGTCCATGATGGGAGGCATCAGCTGATAGTGCTACCAGAAGGTGTACATTGAAATACTGGTGAACGGGAGGGCTTGTCATAAGCTCCTTTAGATTTACAAAGCAGAGTACTCTGACACTCTCCAGCAACAATCAATGACTTGGTCCAGGAGTTGGCGTAGCGGAGCTGTTTCCTCGCTGTAGTATTGTATGAACTTTGCAAGGTATTTAGTCATGTTAGGGAAATGCTGGAGCTGAAGTTTGTCCTCGGGTGGCGGCATTTGGCAGATGTCTCTTGTTTTTTCGGGATCAGGCTTGATGCCCTTGTCCATGTTTAGGTGCCCAACATTCATTAGTGAATCTTTAACGGCACCCTATCAAGGATGTGGTGGAGACGTTTATCGTGCTCCTGCATTGAGCTAACCCTTAATCAGGAGGTCATCAACAACTATTTTACATGGCTGGCCAGCGAAGCGTTGCTCCATTCATATTTGAAATACTTCACTGCCTATAAATATTCCATAAGGCATATGGAGGACTTCAGATCTTCCTATTGGAGTTTTGAAGGTTGTGAGCTTGGACGACTCATCAAAAGTTAAATACTTTTGCATCTGGGATGTCAGCAATTACCTGCTCCATAGTTTTTATGGGGTGATGGGGTCTAAGGAAGGCTTTGATGAGGTGGCCTGGGTCTATGCAGATTCTGACCGTGCCATCTTATTTTGTAGCCACCACTATTGCAGAGACCAATTGTGTTGCTTCCTCAACAGGAGTGATGACCCAAGTTTGGCAATTCTGTGCAATTCTGTAGTTACTTAATCCTTCATAGCCAGTGGCATGAGTCTAGGTGTACACACTGTGGGTTGGAGTCATACAGCCGCAAGTCATACACGACTGGAAGTTTTTCTATCAGTTCACAGTCAAATAGAATTTGGAACACTCTAAACTCAGGGGTCAATTATTGTATGGAGTGTACATCTGTTCCAAGTTTTACCAGTCCCAATTTAATGCTGCCAGGCGGTCCAATAACTGGTTTGACTGGGCGATCAACTACATGGCATGGGAGCTATCCACAGGTGAAATCCAGGTCTGGTGTACGCAGGAGCTTAATGACCTGACCCTCATAGACTAGTAGATTTACTGTGTACTTTTTTTCAAAGAATTTCACTTTTACTACAGTATTTATCTATGATTCCAGCCCACCGACTGCTGTACCAGTGTCACCATCACCCTTGATAAAGTTTGACAGCAACTTTGCAGCTTAAAGTTTTAGCAAAAATCTCCCGCACAAGGTTATTTGTCCCTACTGATAAAATAGTAAATCAGGTATACTAATATAAATAATATAATAATGTCACTGTAATGCAAAGCAAAAATAGACAGAAATTATTTTTCTCTTTTGAAGTACGAGAGTCAAAATTGCTTAATGTGCACTGGAAAACCTCAAACTATACACCAACTGCTCAGTAAACATAATCTAATTCCGCTCCAAATATAATCACATGTAAGATGTGTTCTAGTTTCCTCCATGATTTATAACACTTTAATTGACGTAAGACACAGTCTGATCTTGTTCTCTGATCTGATGCAAGATACAGCTAATATCTGACCCCATAATCAAGCATCACTGCCGTTTAAAATGACTGGTTTACAATACAGCCACCCATCCTGAGGGTGCCCAGCAGAAGTAACTTTTTAATATGCCTAGAAGTAGTAGTAATTCCATAAATGCATGAAATAGTAACAGTTATATGCCCAGTTACATGTCTAGCAGCAGTTATGCCCAGTAATATGCACTGCAATAGACATAGCAATAGTAATGCCAAACCAATAAGCACAGCACCAGTAATGTTCAGTAATTTGCCCACTAGTAGTTTTATGAATGGCCAGAAATATGTCAGGAATAGCAATGTCCACTAAAATTCTAGTGCCCAGTGGTATGTAAGGTGTAGTAATACCTAGTAATAAGCCAGCAGTATTGCCTGGTAATACGATACCATTAACGGTCAGTAATATGCCAACATTGGTAATGTCCAGTAATATCTCAATTGTAATTATCAGTAAAATGGTAAACGTAATATGCCCACAGCAATTATGCCCATCAGAAATGCAATACTATTATTATTATTATTATCATTTATTTATAAGGCGCCACAAGGTTTCCGCAGCGCCGTACACAATACAAACAATGGACAGTACAGGGAATAACAGTACAAAACAATGAACGAGTAGTATCAAGACTTCAGAGGCTCCAGGCAAGGCAAATATATGGAGGTCGGAGCAGAAGAGAAGGTAGAGAGACAGGAGGGAGAAGGGCCCTGCTCATACGAGCTTACATCCTAAGGGGAGGGGAGACAGACGACAGGCACAGAGGGTGTCGGAGGAGGGGAGGAAGCGCTCAATAATGAACACAATAGTAGTGATTGATGTACTTATTATAGGGTATATTACTAGATATTCATGCCACCACTTTCTGTTAGGCCCCCACACTCTACTGCTACTCTGCCATAGTGCCGCACTCATGATCTTTGCCCTCTGCTTAGCTGATACCCAATCTGCACTATCTCTAAGGATGAGTAAAAGTCAATCCTATTGCAAGCCTAAAAAGCTTTACATCCACTAAACCGGGAACACCCCCATTAAATGTTCAATCTCAATATCTTGAAGTTTATGCAAAACAAAATGTAATTTCTGCATGTAGGCGCGAGGAAGGGATCAGCGAGGAACACCCAATCTACCCAGCTCTTGTCATCAGCGCAATCAACAGTTAATTCAAAAACAGGCGGATGACATAATTCATTGACTTTTGCGCTACAAACCCAATTTTTTTTTTATCAAACTTCACAAAAGATCCTTTATGTTTGGAATACACTGAATTGACTTGGAATTACTCACAATCACTTTTTGTGTTTCTCTGTCATTAAAAAGATTGTCCGTTTCTATGTAACTTAATTCTCTTCACTCCCTGAGGCCTAGACAGACATTTCACGAATATACATTTATGACCTCTACTGAGCTGTGAGCTGCTGTACATCTTGCCTGCTTTACGTGGGATCCATTTGTTTAGATTTATGTTCCCCTTGGCATCGCCATCCTCTCAGTCCCTGGACAGAGCCCACCCCTGACCGACCTGTCACAGCAGCATTGCACTGGCTGTTGATATGAAATGTTTGCTATGCACCTAAGAAGCTGGATGAGATTTTGGGCTTCAGAAGCTGGCACAAGCGGAATGAGAGCTGCAGGGCATGCTAGCGGGCATAAAACATGGTGTTATTGGCTGCTGGACTCGTATACTAGGAAGAATGAAAATAGGTTACAATATAGTATCATTGCATAGCGGAAAATGTATGTAAAAAATATTGATTACTGATATCATCATCATCATTTATATAGCGCCAGCAAATTCCGTAGCGCTTTACAATTGGGGTATAATATAATATGAGCAATGGTTTTGGGTATGAATTTAAACTGATTATTTGCTTTTTCGTATAAATGGACAATCCCTTTAACAAATGTATATTTTACTTACTCTCCTCATTTACATTTGATGGCTGGGTTTCCTATTCCAGGACCTCAACGCACAATCGCTATACGCTGTCTGTGTCTTAGAATTTATACTTACAGACAAAAGAGCAGCGATGTTGTTTGTTCTTCATATTTCTACACTTTGCAAATCATTCCATTGGAACTTTGAACGTGGATTACAGTACAATATGATCTGTGGAGGATTATAGAGGAGACAGATGGGTTACAGCCTAACTACCATGAAATCCCATGGTAACCGTGCCTTCTTTATTGTCAGAGAGAGCTAGGAGTTTGCTGTTTTAACACATATGACTTGCACTTGTGTGAATAATTAACAATATTACATTTCTCCATATATTAGCGCTATACAAAAAATTCTAATCATGAAGAAAACAATCAGTCCTCATTTTATAAACTGACATTTTGTGCCACAAAAAGTTTTGAATAATCAGAACTGTGAATGCTTTTTTTTCCCTTTATTGTCAAAATAAATTATTAAAAAAGGGCTTGTTACCTCTGGGGCTGGACCGCTTAAGAACAGGCTAATAAACACCAAAGGGGAGAGATAAATCAGACAATTAGCTAATCAGGCTGTTCAGTATGCTAACCAGCCTGACTTACAGCTGGCACTGTTTGTTAGTATGGAGCGCCACGTTCTGTCTCCTGGATCCCCGGCGGTCTAGTAGGACAGGAAGTGGCGCTACTGTGCAAAACGGAAGTGTCACTACTCCCAATATATGGATGTGAGGCAGCACTACAAGCTGCATGTATATGTTACCTGAGGCTCTAACACAACATAAACTATTTGTCATGGCAATATGGTTTCTGAGATCCGTCTTGGGACTAGCTGCGGCAGGGATGAAGTGAAAACTAGGAGGCCGGATGAAGGTCTTGCTCATAGAGGGAGGATGTGCTCTATACGTGTCTACCAGATGACAGGAGGCGGAATGCTGGACTGGACTTCGCACTGGAATAAGCGACTGGAATCTGGATGCAGGAACAGGGAAACTGAACCCACGATAGACTCAGCACCCTCCAGGGTCCAGAAACTAAGAAGATTATCATACTAAAACTGGTACTGGGGGGTGACTACCTACTAGACTGGATAAGCCTGGAACTGGCCCTGGGCAACTCAGAACCTGCGTCAAGCCTGGAACTGGAAGCTGATACAAGGAGACACAGAGATGGCTCCAGAAGTTGGAAGACTCAGAGCAGTAACCTACTACCCCAAATAGACAGTAGGTGAGTCAAAGGAATAGGCTGAAATGAGCTGGATCCACACAAATGGTTAATGGCTGAAGTCTGTACAGCAGCAGACAGAAGGAAACTGCATCCACACATAGGGTTAATGGATGAAGAGCTTAAAAAGTAGTTTGACCTGGGGGGCAAATACCCCCTTGCCCAGCCGCCCTTGCCATCTTACATGCTAATCCCTGCAATTATAGCTTGTTTGCTCTACGTCGGCGCTCTAGACCTGTAGATAAGTGCTGCTCAGGAGGGACAGAGTGTTGTCTGGTATGATATACTGAGAAAACTTCATAACCATCTCCCTCCCTCCGTTAGGAACAAAGACAGTGGGGTGGAGATTTGTTCCCCCTTAGGCTTCAAATAGCCTGTAATTAACAAAACAGAATGTCTCAGTGACAGGTCTATTTAAGTCACCATTACTCCTCACAGTCAGTGGTGGGATAAGATGAACATAGACCAGTGTTGGCTAACCTGTGACACTCCAGGTGTTGTGAAACTACAAGTCCCAGCATGCTTTGCCAATATATAGCAGCTTATTCCTGGAAGGGTATGCTGGGACTTGTAGTTTCACAACACCTGGAGTGCCATAGGTTAGCCAACACTGACAAAGACCTTGGTCAGCATTAACACCATGGACCCCCAGGCAGGCTCCAGCAACTCCTTCTTACCATGTTCTTTGAGCTGTAATTTATTACCACACTAATATCACTCCTGAATGCTTGACTTCAACAAGATGGGGGGGACGACAACCTATACGGCTAGTTCTCCTACAGGGCACAATCTGTAATAACCACCACTGTGTGATGGGCTGAGTCACATGACATTCCTGGCAGTATATACTCGTACCACAGTGATCTCATTCTTATTATCCTTCATTTATATAGTGCCAACGTATTACGCAGCACTTTCCAATGAGAGAACATTTATTCATTTACATTACTTCCTGCCCCGGTGGCACTTACAATCCACAGATACACACACAAACACTCGCTATGGCCACTTTCACTGAGAAATCAATTAAACGAACAGTACGCTTTTGGGCTGTTATATAAGTTATACGCCTCATATATCTCACTTTGGCCATTTCCAGTATTAGTAGACATGTACATTATTGCCCATTTACTCTTCATACACTTATTTGTGATTTTGTTGTGCAGATTCTATATTGGTGTCCTTACTGAACCATGTTATAGCATGATTAATGTAATGGTAATATTAATTCTCTGACCCATTTTTCTTTAAATCATTGAAACATCTGCTTTGTAATGCACCTCTTCACTGACTGTAATCTGCTTGTCTGTCTGTTTTATATATTCCCTAAGGGTGCATACCGATTAGTAGACTAATTCAACAATTCTTTTTCTTTTTAAATGTACAATTTTTTTAGTGTAAAAAAGTAGTGAAGAGTTGAACATAATCACATGCGTGTTCAATAATGTCTTAATGTAGCTTCTTAGTGCTAGTTATGGGCAATAGGGTGGCAAAGTGGTTAGCACTGCTGACTCACAGGGCTGGGATGGTGAATTAAATTCCAACCAGGACCCCAGCAAAGTGGAATTTGTTTGTTCTCTCCATGTTTGCATGGGTTTCCTCCATGTGCTTTGGTTTCTTCCCACATTCCAAAACCATGCTGTTCTGTTAATTGACTGCTAACTAAAGTGTGTGTGTGTGTGTGTGTGTGTGTGTGTGTTAGAGAAGATAGATTGTAAGCTCCAGTGGACCAGAAATGATGATGTGAATGCTTAAATATTCTCTGTGGTGGCACTATGTAAATAAATGATAATATATAGTTAGTTGTGACATATTTTACAATAGGGATTCACAGATTGGTTCACCCAGCTTTCATCTGACCTATGTTGACCTGCTGTTTGTCAGCTGTTGGATTGATGAAAATATATAGAGGCTAGAAAGCGCCCATACTGGTGAATAGGTAGATGTAACACAACACATTAAGATATAGGTAGCATTGTACCAAACTACATAAATAAGGCTTATCTGTAAATCCTGAATGGTTAGCTTGTCCTTGTGGTGTCCATTTGAACCACTAACAGTAGAGTAATTTCTTCAGAATAGGGTCTCTCTGTCAATTGCTGAGTAAGATGTGACGGCTGTCAGCCCAGTATGCGGACAGTCGGAACCCTTTAAACAGGTGACAGCATAGATTAATGTAGCCGGGGTAAACTAATCATCCCAAAACGTGTTCAGCCTCATCCTAATTGCTATGTGTTTTTTTCAATGCAATTTACCCTGGACATCCATTCTTAGACAGACTGCCAATCTCCCTATGATCAATTGTTTCTTGAAAGTTGCTGTTCAACTCACTGGAGAATAGACAGCAATAATATAAAGCACACAGCCAGGAGATGCAAGCTGCAGCAACATTTTCTAGTGTCATTTGAGAACATGAGGCTGATGAACTACAATTAGCATAAAAATACTGATTATCCAAAGGTGGACCTTGTTCAAAATTGCAGATATTTTCTCTGTAATATGTGACATAAAACATAAAACCTCGGTAGTGCGAAACGCGTCATTCCACAGTGGTGGAGGTCTGTGATGACACGAATGATGTAGTCGCTCATCAGTGGACGGGACAAGATCACATCATCTTGATCTACACACCCTGGTCCTAATACATCAAGGCACGCACACTGAGCGCAACCTGCGTTTGGGTTTAAGCGCACTTATCTTGGCTTTGTGGAAGCCTGAATTCATCAAGGCACGGATCTGAAGATATGTGTGCTATTGAATTTGGGTGTAGGTCTGCTGTGCTCTACTACACAAGACACTGCAGGATATGTCCAACACCTATGTGGATTATAAATTAGTCAAAGAACGCAGAGGGATATACCGTATAACTATATACTCATGTATAAGCCGAGTTTTTCAGCACATTTTTGTATGCTGAAAAAGGCCACTCGGCTTATACACGGGTGAACTTACCTGGTGTCCGGTCCCTCGGCTGTTAACTTCTGCATTGGAACGCATATGCGTTCCAACAACAGGAAGTTCGGCATTTGGAACGCAAACTTGCGTTCCAAATGCCGAACTTCCTGTTGTTGGAACGCATGTGTGTTCCACTGCGGGGGTAAGTAAAAAATCTCTCTCGTACGAACTAATGCACAGGCTAACCCGATACCTGTAGAACACCGCCCACAATGTGTTTGCTTAAGCTTCTGATTGCCTAGCATCTCTCAATCTATTTCCTGATTGGCTCTATACCTCCTTTGTCCACTGCATATTACTTGGTTTGGCTTAGCTTATAATCAGAAAGGACGGCTGGCTGAAGCAATCAAATGGCTTAGGTTTGAAATATATCCCAGCCTGTGAACAGGGCAGTTGTGTGTATGTTCAACAGTGTGCCTAGCTGCCTAACTCCAGGTCCTTCATTAATACACAGCCCTTGTTTTTAGGATTGTATCCCATGTAAAAGCAAACTATTTAAATGTTGCAGTATTTACTTTCACTGTTATGGAAGCTAATGGACTTGAAAGAAAATATCGTATTGCTGCTCAAAAAGATCAAGGGAGAGATGTGTATTTACTTGTCTATAATATCACAATACTTCATATGCTTAACTTCTATCTGGCTGACTTTTACAGCAGCTTTGCCCATTAAAAACTACTTTTCTCCCTTGTATTCCAGAAAGTGGGAACTTTGTGCCTAAATCCCTTTTTATTCCCACTTGTGACAAAATATTACACACAGGGGTCAAAGAGCAAGTGCTTGTCAATTACAATTTTTCTTTTCCCCCAGTCTATTTCCTGCTTTTAAAAATTGAGCTAGTGACTGAAGGAGGTGTCATGACAGGTGATCAAATTGTAAATCAATAAGTGTTAGAAATATCCTTGATCTCATGAAACGTGTTGAATAAAAATATTTTACACATACAAAAAAAAAATAGAAATATATCTAAGTCTGTGACAGTTAATTTGATATGTCTCTGCAGCATGTGTGTAATGCAGCTGAATCCCTCTCCCTCAGAGCACCCTAGGGTGTTGCTTACATTATCTTTAATTTATTTCGGTTAGGTGCTACCCATGATTTTATAATCATTTATGAATGTTCCTTGTCATGTACTGTTATTTATATGGTTTAGCTAAAAATTATTTCATAGATTGAACCTATCATTTTTATTTAGGTTTTTGTGGTTAAATTAGCGCTGTGTTCCACCCTAGGCTTATACTCGAGTCAATAACTTTTCCCAGATTTATGTGCTAAAATTAGGTGCCTCGGCTTATATTCGGGTCGACTTATACTCGAGTATATACGGTATATATATCTATATATATATATATAGATATATATATATATATCTACTATATAAATGCCTAGTGGCGTGTGTGAAAAAAAAAACAACCCAAGCTGCAGCGCCACCTGCTGGGCAGAGTTATACACTGACCTATATATTTCTTGAAGGAGAAGTGACAGTTGGGAGTGGTTGGTGGTTGCCGGGGGTAACAGTGGGGAGTTTTTAACACCTTAAGTAGCTTGATGAAGGATGTGGCGATGAAGATGAAGGATGAGGTGATGGAGAAAAATTATGAGGTGGTGACATGTGGACAAAACCACGTTAAAAAAGGGTGCTTGCGTCGGGAAGTAACGCTCTTCCCCTGAGGAGGCCTGGGCTAGGCCCAAATGCATGACAAGAACCTTTTTAACACCTTAAGTAGCTTGATTTGACTAGAATGCATGAGTATCATGCACGGGTTAACTTGTATATATATATATATATATATATATATATATATATATATATATATATATATATATATTTAATGCCAACTGCTAATTGATAATTGGTGATCAAACAGTAAATGTATTTCACATGAAATATATTTATCAAGATGCAGTCAATGTCTACTGAACCTAAAATACATTTTTACAGTTGCTCCTGATTGCAAGCACATGTTATAGCATGATATAGATGACAAGACTGTCATCACTACTGATCAGGACTTAGACTAGTTCTGTAGCTGGAGCAAGAGATACGGCGGAAAAACAAGTAACTTTGAGATGCTCAGAGCTTGATTCGAACGTAACTGCGTGCACTCGAGTCTGGCATGCCCTTACTGTACAGCACAGTGGCTCAGTGGTTAGCTCTTCTGCCTTACAGCACTGGGGTCATGAGTTCAATTCCCGACCATGGCTTTATCTGTGAGGAGTTTGTATGTTCTCCCCGTGTTTGCGTGGGTTTCCTCCGGGTGCTCCGGTTTCCTCCCACACTCCAAAGACATACTGGTAGGTTAATTGGCTGCTAACAAATTGACCCTAGTCTGTGTGTGTGTGTGTGTGTGTGTGTGTGTATGTTAGGGAATTTAGACTGCAAGCCCCAATGGGGCAGGGACTGATGTGAGTGAGTTCTCTGTACAGCGATACGGAATTAGTGGCGCTATATAAATAAATGGTGATAAATAATACATTGACTATGGCAAAAATTACTCCTTTCCCGCACGATCACTCCCTTTGCGTTCCATGATGAAGCGGACAGGGCTGCCTATATGGTCCGCTTCTGGGCATGCACATAGTGATTTTGTGTACAATACACTCAATACACTACGAGCCTTGATGATTCAGACCCCCGACATTGTAGACTTGTCATCCGCATCTCCTGAATCAGCAAGTATGAGGTTAATGCTGGCCACATATGCTGTGATATTGCCATAGATATTCGTCAATTCCCCTCAAATAGCAGAATGTGTGGCCCTAAGACAACTGTGATGGCTGACGATAATTAGATAGATATGATCGGCTCATTACTGAGCATGTTGGTAATTGTGCTTGGATAATGACCATTAAAGGGCCATGTGTGCAATCATCTTCAGGCCACAGTCACATCGGGAACTGAACTGAACGCTCAGCCCGAGGCGCCAATAAGAATGATCTCGTCTGGCTTGACCACCTACATTCAGGGGCAACCCGAAACTCGCCCGGTCTGCATATAGCCTTACTTTAGAATCAGTAAACAAGAGTGCTATTGGTAGTTTGAACCCAAATCTAAGACGCTGAAGATAAATAGTTAAGAAATATGTAGAGAATGTGGAAAAAGTCAACAAATGGAGGAACAGTAAATATATAAAAACGTGAGAAATAAAAAGCAGGATAAAATATAATGATAAAGTTAATCATAATATTAACATATAATGTATAAAGACATGTACACAATGACTGTGGACAGTGTCCAACAGGTATAATGTAAAGGCAAAATGTAATATACATCAATATCAGGAATGGTGTAAACTTAAGAGTTATTATAATAGTAGACAATGAAATGGTTTGTGAGCTGCCAGCGTTCCGTAGCCCTGGACAGTGGAGAATACAGCTGAGAGGAGCGAGTGTGGCTCAGAGTGTAGACTGGGACAGTTGTGAGGGTGCATTAGTGTGAGTAGGGTAGGTGGGGGATGGGTCTAATAACGAGATAGGTTTATCAGAGAGCTAAAGATTTGAAGGCTGTGGGAGAGTCTGATCGGACATGGTAAGAAATTCCATAAGAGGGTAGAGGCACAGGGGAAGTGTAAGTGGGAGTGAGACATGGTTATCAGAGATGAGGCGCAGGTCACAGGTAGACCTAACAAATCATGAAGAGAGTATTTTGAGAGCAGGCGTGAGATGTATGAAGGGGTGGTGTAATTGAGGGCTTGTAGTTGAGGGCAATCTGGAGAATATTGGGAGCCAGTATAGATATCTGCAGTTATAGAGAGTCGACAGAGGAAGATCTTGCTGCAGCATTTAGGGAGGACTGAAAAGAGGATAGGTGAATAGGGAATAAGGGAATAATCAATAGGAGGAGGGTACATTAGAATCAGTATAAATGTGCAAAAGTAAATACTAGGTTTAAGTAGCAAAAACAATGGGAAGTCTCTTTTCCTCAAACTTGCCTGCTCTTCCAGAATGTCCAGGAAACTCCCAAATTTTGGAAAATTTGGCAAGTATGCCTTTCCTGCTACTTCCAAGGCCTTGTACAGACCCTCTTGTTCCCCTTTTATTAACAAAAATATGTAAATGCGTACAAGTGAAACTTAAGTAATCACATAGAGTTATGAGTGCCATCCACATCAAAAATTCTAGAAAGAATATTTAGAAAATGAGCACAATCACACACAGACAGTTGCAATTCAATTATATATATTACTAGCTGAAGTACCCAGCATTCCCTGGGTTTAAATCTTCACGTTATTTAGTTTTCAATGAGTTGGATATAACTGTCAACATTTAAAATAATTAACATGAGGTGACTGCCCGGTGTCGCTTTTGTTTTTATATTAAATGTTATCCAAATCCATCCAGTGGAAGGCCCAGAACAGGGTCAAAGTTCTGGCCAGCGTACACCAACAGGAGGTCTGACCAGGACCCTAACCCCCCCTAAAATATGGCCGGGATCCAACTGGACCACATCGTGTTGGTTTCATTTTAATCGGTACAGAGGTGTCCGAATGCATAACCGGAGGGACAAACAGAACAATGAATTTTATATATAAGATATATAAATATTATAAAAATTCATCAAGTGGTACAAACCATAAATGCCGCAGCAGTCAATGTATGATTGCATCATGGCTACCCATAAACTAGTGTTTGCAATACATGAGTAAATGTTATTTAAATAATAATAATAATAATAATAATAATAATAATAATAATAATAATAAATGTATTTAAAAAAACAAATACAAATGTCATTTAGTGAAAGTCAAATCTTACCTGAGTAATAGTGAAGTGTTACTTCGTCTCTGCAGCAATAAATTAGGTTAATGAGGAATATGAACCCCTCGTTGTGGATGTAGGAGGCCAATATTTATTTTAAAACCCTTTAAATTACCTCCTAGGTTTTCAGGGTGATAGATCATTTTTCAGTTGGTGAGAACCCTCTACCCTATTCTACAGGCATGTACAATGCCCACCATCTATGTTAAAGCCATGGATTTCTTCACTTATCATACCCTCCCAACTGTCCCGAATCGCGCAACTCAAAAGTGGCGGATCTTCTGCAGGAATGGGCGAACATTCACCTAAAAGTGGGCATTTTGGAGATAATCTGGGCAGGTTTGGGCAGATCAGGGGTAGAATTTATTGTGTCCTATTCTACATATCTCATTGTTGGGAGGTATGATTTATTATTATCCATGATTTACATGGTGCCAACATAGGCCCTGGTCACTAGAGCATACAATCTAAAGAAGATGTGAGAGACATTAGGTACAGTGGGCCAGAGGATGAATTCTATTAAGTTCTAAATAATGCTTTATGAAGAGGCCACACAACTAGTTGTTTTATAGCACATTCAGTTATACAAAAGCTGTACAAATGTGCATATACTCAATAACAAAAGTGCCTAATCAATCACTGAGTTCATGAAGCTGAACGCATACATTAAAGCTACACAGTTGCCATAGGCAAACCAATGGGGTGTTGGGGTGGGGGGGGGGGTTCTAGTGCCTGGAAACCTCCCACCAAGCCTGGGGCACTGTATAACTGAGGTGGCTGGACCCTTCCCCCGCTTGACACGGCTCTGCTTGAAAAGGGAGAGCTGCGTGCACCCAACAGTAGTGCATGCAGCATTGCCCATGTATATTATAGGGATAGGGAGAGTTGGAGAGCAGCCAAGCACTGTCTAATATTATAGCCACGCCCCCATGTATGCTGTCCACGCCCACTGGCGGCGTGGTGTGGAAACCCCCCTCTACAATTCCTGCATTTGCCCCTGCGTGCCTTACATTAAAGCTACACACATGCCTTACATTAAAGCTACACACATGTCTTACAATCTGATCCTTCACTTTTGTGAAAATACATTTTATTGACTTATAAAAAAAAAACACAAAATGTATTTTGTATGTATATTATCACCAGAACCATCTATCTCAGGTTTTCAGCTACAGGACCCTTGTCTCAGATAATACAACTGTTTTTAATACTGGCAACCTGCACTGTACTCATTATTTTATGTTATATTATGGGTTCAAATGTCTGTTTATGTTGTTGTGTATGCTATAGAAATGAAAGCCCTTTAAAATGTGGAATTTATGGAGATATAAATCATGCCTGATTTGCAGATCTAAGGAGGAAGCTTAGCATGCTTGTTATGAATCTTCAAAGACGATTTAGTGGCTGTACATCAATAAAACCTAGGAAGACCTTGTGAGCTCAACAAGTAGAATACACATGCAGAAGGAACATATTAATTTAAATTAGCATATAAGCAGAACCATTTACCTTTTACCAGTATGAAAGCAATGATTACTGCACTTTCTCTAGCATAATATGTCACATAGAGACATCATATATTGTTTTTTTTTTATTATTATAGTAATAATAAAATAAACAAATAAACAAAACATAATTAGAGTTACCTATTTTAACTACATAATGATTAAAGGGTTCTTGAGAGGTTCATGACCAAGGGGTATATTTACTAAAATGCGGGTTTGTAAAAGTGGAGATGTTGCCTATAGCAACCAATCATATTCTAGCTGTCATTTTGTAGAATGTACTAAATAAATGATAACTAGATTCTGATTGGTTGCTATAGGCAACATCCTTACTTTTTCAAACCAGCCGTTTAGTAAATATACCCCCAGATCTAGTTTTATGTTTTGGCATTACATTGGGTTTCAATGGGAATAACTTTTCTATGTTCTTGTTGCATATCCAAATACATTATACATTTATTCCCTGACAGTTATGAATTTTCTTTGGAAGCATACTCGAAGAAATATATTTTTATTATTTTATGGACTATAGAGAGGTAAAAATACCATTAGATGGTAACCCAGGCTGAAGGGGTTAAGGGGACTATTTAAGAATTACCGGCTTTTTTGCCCCGTTAAGTATCATCTGTCATCGCAACGATTACAATTGTACTTAAAAATGCCTAAACCATGCAGAAAAAACCATTGCCGCATAGTTTAGGCCCTAAACTTTAGGGCTTCATAATTAGGCCCCTAAGAGACAAATAAAAAGTCTTATATTAATAATAAAATCACACTTACAATTAACCCCTTCAGCCCGGGTTACCGTCTAAAGACTGGTTCATTGCTTTATGCCATCATGAGTCTGGTAGGAGAACTTGCCCCACCTTTATTGGAGATATTTATATGCTTATTAATTCATCACTGTTCGTAAGTGTGTTTTTATATATTATTTTTTTTTTCTTAAAAAAGGATAATGTGCCAGAAGCCTTTGTATTTGTAATTTTATATATATATATGTTGGAAATCCCTGGGTTTTTTGGAGAATCTTGATAACATTCCGGATTATCATGAAGGGAACTTGGTACATGCTGCTTTTTATTTACATTATATATTATATTATTATTATATTCACCAGGGGGTGTGAGAAGGCCACTGTGTGATTTGGTTTTCTCAGTACGTGGTAATTTACACATGTATTTAATCACTGTGAGAAGATCATATATACAATTTATGCTTTTTGCAGTTTTTGGTGTCACGTGGTGGATTTAAACATCAGAAATACTTCACCATATTATGTCATATGTTTTATCATTTTCCTAATATATGTATGAATTTGTGGTTTGAAAAATGCACATGGTGTAGGAAGACTGTATACTGAAGTATTATATGTGGGACAATAATTGACGAGGAGTCTTGTTAAAGGAAGAGATATTGAACTGAACATTGAGTATTGAATTTTTCTGTCTTTATTTCTTTTGTGAGAGCTCCAATTTTCTTTATCTGTATTGGTATATATAATTGTTATAGGCATACTTACCATCTTTGTACTCTTTCCCTACGGGAGTTCCCGGAGGAAAGGTGAACCGGAAAGATGGAAGGAGGTGGGGTGAACTGCATCATTTTGCACAGGGGTGGGGTCAAAATGATGCGATTATGAGAATGGCTTGCTATCCCAGGAGTCCAGGAGACCTACCCGGAATTCGGAAGTCTCCAGGACATTTCAGGAGAGTGGGCAAGTATGGTTATAGGGTGTGTAGAAGTCTCTTTGTTTTGTTACCTGGATGGTATATGTTTACAATCCACTGTCCTACCTCTTCCAGATCTTACAGTGGTCCAGATTGCTCCCCGCTAGGAGGTGCGAGCAAACATTTGCAAATATGGAGGTCTATTTATTACTGCGTTGACAATCACTTTGCAACTCTGCAAATTGCAGCTATGCATTATTAAACACCGCTGTAATTTACCATGTCCGGCCCAGTGAAGTCCCCACTCCTCCACAAACTCTTTCTACTACTTACCGGCAGCCTAACTCTATGCGCATAGCACTTCCATCCAGCGAAGGCAGAGAGGCTTGGACCCCTTTGAAAATGAGAGGTAACGTCAGTGGAGGGCTGGCAAATTTTAGCCCGGGGGGCAAGACTCGACTCAGCAGCCTATTTTAAAGGAAAACAAATGCAGATGGCTCAGTGACCCAGCCCAAGGTAGCCCGCTACGGGACAGGACCAGATGCCCCCCCCCCCGGGGAATGTCATCCTTAGGTAGAGCATTCACAGGTTAATAACTTGGAGAACATTGCAATCCCCAAATTGATATCTGGGGTCTGCATTGAGATCATACTTGCCAACTTATGGCAGTCGGAGTCCAGGAGCTGCGCATGCTGGGGAAGGGGCTCAGAAAATCGCATTATTTTGGCCCGGGAGACTCCCGGACAAGTATGGTTAAGATACGTTAAGCCCTTTATAAATTATGCGATGCCCATTGTACAGATAACTGCTGCTTTCCCCGCTTTTATGGCTGATCGCACCATTATCGCAAAACTCCTAACTGAATTTCTCTCAGCGCATCACATGTGAAAAAATAAAATGCAAGGCAAAGTGCGCCTAATTAAAACACCTCCATGAAATCAAAACTCCTGTTTCAAACTACTAAAGATTTTTAAAACTGCTGACTTGTTGCGTTACTGTTTCAGATGTCAATGAATGTAATTCTAAAATGCAAAAGCAGCAGCACCAAAGAGCAAATCAGTCCATTGAAAAACATTGTGGTAATTGTTCTATTCAGACACACAAGACACTGGTGTGGGGAATATTATTTGCAATTTTTTAGTGACATTTGGTTTTTGTTACTACAATAATAATGTGTGTGGACAGTAGATTTACTGACTGGCCACGCCCCCATGCTGGTGACAATCGCTGACACACGTGCTCTTCCTGTCAAGTTTTCAATCAGCGTTCATTGATCTAGACAGCTCACACACGCACCTCATTGGTCGGTCTTTTGAAAGACCCCCATTTAGCAGCTCTCTCATTGGTTGCTCTACCTGTCCATAACGCGCCATCACTGTCTCCATGACAACGGACTGTTTCCACTTCTGACCACTAAGCAATTTTTTTTCACTCCCCAGTTTGGTGTTACGACGTCAATCTCGAGGCCCCGCCCCTATCACTCACAGCTCTCTGCTGCCCCCCGCTGGCGATGATAGGTAAATTACTCCCTCTCAACCGTCTCGAGAGCTTCAAACACGCTGCACAGTGGGGAAGCGGCGGCTGTCACGGCTCTCTCCGCGCTGTGATTGGTCGGCTGAGCTGTCAGTCATTCTCCAGAGCTCGGTGCTGCCACAGGTTTCCCCGGCTGCCGCCAGCTCTCACCCCGCAGCCCCGGAGCCCGCGGCCCATGGAGCCCGCGCTGTGAAGTCACAAAAGTTCCCCGGAGAAGATGACGGGGAAAAGTCCGGCTGAGACATCCCAGGGAAGCTAGAGGGGTCCGGGAGACTTACATGCGGCCGGTGACCCGAGGGCAACGCACACCCGGATTACTGTGAGCAGTGACCCGGCCCGGGGGCGCCCTCGCCATGTCGGCCGTCTCTCCCGCGGAGAAAGTGGACGGATTCACGCGGAAGTCGGTGCGGAAAGCTCAGAGGCAGAAGCAGGCGCAGGGCTCGTCCCAGTTCCGGGGACAGGGAGCGCTGGTGGAGCTGTCCCCGCTGCCCGTACTCAAAGGTAACATCCATGTGCCCCCCCCCCCCCAGGCTGGACCCATGGTCATATGTGTGTACACCCCCCCCCAGGGTGGACCCATGGTCATACATGTACCCCCCCTGGCTAGATCCATGGTCATACATGTACCCCCCACCCCCTGGCTAGATCCATGGTCATACATGTACCCCCCACCCCCTGGCTAGATCCATGGTCATACATGTACTCCCCCCAGGCTGGACCCATGGTCATACATGTACCCCCCTGACTAGACCCATGGTCATACGTGTACCCCCCTGACTAGACCCATGGTCATACGTGTACCCCCCCTGACTAGACCCCATGGTCATACGTGTACCCCCCCTGACTAGACCCCATGGTCATACGTGTACCCCCCCTGACTAGACCCATGGTCATATGTGTAACCCCCCCCAGGCATGACCCATGGTCATACGTGTACCCCCCCCACCCACCCTGACTAGACCCATGGTCATACATGTCCGTCCGTCCCCCCCATTCTGACTAGACTCATGGTCATACGTGTACCCCCCTGACTATGACCCGTGGTCGTGTGTGCGCCCCCGTTGGGCTGGACCCGTGGTCGTGTGTGCGCCCCCGTTGGGCTGGACCCGTGGTCGTGTGTGCGACCCGTGGTCGTGTGTTCGCCCCCGTTGGGCTGGTCCCGTGGTCGTGTGTGCGCCCCCGTTGGGCTGGTCCCGTGGTCGTGTGTGCGCCCCCGTTGGGCTGGACCCGTGGTCGTGTGTGCACCCCCGTTGGGCTGGACCCGTGGTCGTGTGTGCGCCCCCGTTGGGCTGGACCCGTGGTCGTGTGTGCGCCCCCGTTGGGCTGGATCCGTGGTCATAAATGAGTGTGCACTCACAGAGCAGGAGGGCTAGGGGTGGTGTGTGGAGGCACTTACACCTGTGGGTTACCTACTGTTAGGAGAGAGCAGGGCTATTGGGCGAGGGTTATTTTCAGACAGGAGATGCACTTGTGAGGTAAGTTGTGAGTGGGGGGTGTCGATTGTTTTCAGGCAGGAGGCTCAGCAGTCTGTGGGGGACTAATTGTCAGGCAGGACCTGTATTAGGAGGGGGATTAAGTTATTTAAGAGGCTCCTAAGATGAGGTCATCCGTTACTGAGGAGCAGCACCTGGTGGTGCAGTGAAATGCTCACTTGGTGCAAGACAGGGGCAACTCCTGTTGTGCGGTGAGGACCACAGTTGCTGTGAGGCGCACCTCCTAGGGGGTGAGGCGGACACTTGGTGCCATGATTATTGCCTTGGGGTAAGATGAGGAGGCCACTGTCAAGCTAGGTACAAACTACAGGTTTTTCAACCTGTTAGGTCTAATATTGCATTAGTAGTACGCTCCCAGGATTGTTTTATTGTTCCAAAGCACATCATATCTTTTGATTTTATAGCTGGACAAAAAAATCTCTATAAATGATGGAACAATGTCGGGCAAATTCTGCAGTGTGTATGCACTCAGGACCGGCAGTGTAGGCAGATCTGCATAGTTTAGAGTCGTGATCTTTTCAGCTGATGGTTATGACAGATGAAGAGCACAGATCTGACGGTAAATCTTGTAGAACGTGTATAGTGTGTACACATGAATCGGCATGTTGATCGGGACTTTCAGTTATTGTTAAATCATTAAAGATATGACATTGGATGAAATTTTCTGTAGTGTGCACCCAGCCTAACATAGGATCAATACCCAGAGAAATGTGACTTCTGTGCACGCAAGTCATGTAACCAATGAGCTAATATTTGTAGGTGATTTTGTTTATCCGTGTTATCTGAATGACGATTGGACAGAAAACTGTAAATTAGCTGGTACATATTTATTTTTCTTGACAGGCCTAAGACAACTGTTGCTTCAAGGTGATTCGTACAAGCCTCTGTGGTTTACCTTTATATTTACATTAATGCTTTGACCTTGATAATAAGTACGGATTGTTACAACATGATGTTTTGCAAACTGTGTCTTATATAGTGCAAGTAAGGTGCACAAATATCCTGATACACTATTGGAAATATAGGATTGTCATTGCAGCGAGTATAATCACTGTTATACAAATCGAATAACAATGTAAATCTTTTCCATAAAGCCGCCCAGTCCTAATTACCATCCAAAGCTCTGGCGTTTATATAGTTCCTCTTTTCTGGGGAATATTGCATGCTTGCTATCTTGTTATTCTTTCACAGGCCAGATTTAGCTATGAAAATGTATTTTAACCCCATCTGCTGCCTGTTTCTGGTGTAAAGAGTTGTTGTATACACTGCAAATGAACTCTTTGTTAATGTTTCCTGATTTATCTGCCATTAGTTATTAAAACACTTAAGTAAATGCATGTTTTAAATGTCCATTGTTAAGTGCAAAGAGTAACTTTGCAAAGTTCTATGGAAACGTAACATTTAATGACGACCCTGAACATTTTTCTGTATAGTGTTATTACTGGGGATCATTGAGGGGTTTTATACGTGCTATTATACTTTATGAATTGTGCACTATTAATGGAGAAGGCGACTCATGTTAGAATAGCTTTTACAGCTGTTAATTTTAATGAGTCTGTTGTACTTTTAGTAATATCACTTGAGACATTTCTTGGCATAACTCTGCAAGAGGTCTGTGGACAGAATATAAAGGTTGAATATTTGTTTTCCCTGCCTTGTTGCACCCGGTCAGCTTTTCTGTTGTGGTGGTATCCTAGATATAGCTGTCGGTAGCAGGGAGTTGCCTGACCTGTCCTTGATGTACACTATCTGGAGATGCTGGTAGCGCTGTACAAACGACACTACCCTAGTGTGATTGCAGCAGGCAAAGTCAACACCGTTCCTTACAGGAATCACATTTATGGCCTACCATATGTAGATTTACAGCTTATTAGGGTTTCCTCATTTGTGGGACACTTTTAGTAACTATGAATTAGTACTGGAGTGGTACTGATAAGTAATCTTGCAATTGGAACCATTTGAGACCCTTGTAAAGACTATTTTAGTTTCAAAAACCCCGAAGGTTTTGCAAAAATTACGAGCCAGCAATTTTGTAATAGATAATTTGCAAATCGCTAACAAAATCTTGAGTTGTGGTGGTGCATATCAGTAGATAATATAACATCGTATGTAATAATAGCCAGCAGATAACTACTCCACACTCTACATCAGTGTTTGCTAATCTGTGACACTCCAGGTGTTGTGAAACTACAAGTCCCAGCATACCCTTCCAGCAATAAGCTGCTATATATTGGTAAAGCATGCTGGGACTTGTAGTTTCACAACACCTGGAGTGTCACAGGTTAGCCAACACTGCTCTACATCATTCTGCCGCAGTGTCCCACGTATTATACCATTCTGTGCTTATATCACACTTTATTAGCTTATCACCGTGATGATGTCTTCGGCCCTTTTAACCTTCGAAAGGGCCGCACATTATCGTTAACTCAGTAATATGTTAAAAGAATACATTTAATCAAAGAGACGACTATCTAATTATATATCAGCGGGAGTTTTACACAAGTGTTACAAGTTCTACTAAACAAATTTGAAAATACAGGAATGAACTGGGCTGTCTGTTGCCCATCACTACTCTATGGCCCCTTGTTGCCTTCTGGCTCTCCCCACATCTGCAGGGCATCTGCACGTTTAGAAAAGGTTCTAAGAGGTTATAGCTCGCAGGCACAGTGTTATAACACACTATTACACTGACCAGAGCCGCACCCACTCCTAGTAGTGAAACCCTGTACGTGACGTCACCAGCAGAGCTCTGACAGCTGTAATAGCTTGCTGTGCCTGGGTACTTCAGTGGTTGGGGACCAGACCTAAAAGGTCCAGTCTGATTACAGAAAGGGGAGGAAATGTGGGACAATTAGAGACACATTCTGGAGCAGCGTAATGGAGGCACAGGCTGCTCTAATATGCCGGTCACTTGGGCAGATCGATTGCAAAAGCCGTCAGAGGTGGAAACGTGATCCAGTAACCTGGTTGTCTTGTATTTGCCTTGGTGATCTTGCAGGCAGAATTTTTATACCGGAAAAATGTTCTGTGTTATTATACTCTTGGCGCGTATGTGCAGCACGGTGGCTCAGTGGTTAGCACTTCTGCCTCACAGCACTGGGGTCATGAGTTTGATTTTTGATTGTGGCCTTATCTGTGAGGAGTTTGTATGTTCTCCCCGTGTTTGCGTGGGTTTCCTTCGGGTGCTCCCGTTTCCTCCCACACTCCAAAAACATACTGGTAGGTTAATTGTCTGCTAACAAATTGACCCTAGTCTGTCTGTCTGTCTGTCTGTCTGTCTGTGTGTGTGTATGTTATGGAATTTAGACTGTAAGCTCCAATGGGACAGGGACTGATGTGAGTGAGTTCTCTGTACAGCGCTGCGGAATTAGTGGCGCTATATAAATAAATGGTGATGATGATGATTGTGTTGCATCTAATTCACACGTTGGTTAAGCGGAGTTCCAAAAAAGTGTCTCTCTTATAAGCTTCAGCAAAGCCAATCAAGTGCCTGTTAATGTTACACTTACCGAAGTCCAATTTTAAGCAAAACTCCTTTTTAGAAAATAAAACAAAACCATTATTTTAAAAATGATAATACTTTTAAACCAAATTGAGTGTTTAAACATGTTTACAATTCTTTACCAACTACTGAATCTACCTGAACATCAAATACACAACTTTATTACATTCAGAAGCAATAAAATGTATCTAGAGGAGAAACAAGTGGGAATTGCCTTCATCCAAATTATAACCCTTGCCCATAAATATCTCCGCTAGCCCTTCAAATAAAACGTCTTATTTAAATGAATGTCCTTTTCCCTGGATTACGTGTATCAATAAATACAAATAGGTGGCTAGTGAAATAGAATGACAACTCTCAGCACATAAAGCATGCTGCAGTTGTTGGTGTTGCAGGAGATTGTGTGTGGCTGGTAATGTACAGTGTGGTCTTAAAAGCATGCAGTTGTAACCTGTGACCAAGTACAATTGTTCTAAATTGTCTATTTAGTCCTCCTAGCTTCCCTAGTTAAGTCTAAAAGGAAATATTTGGATTTAGCAAAAACTTTGGTAACTGTTACACCTAACTAAAGAGCCAAGAGACCAATAGCAAAGGAAAGTAATTTACTTTACTTATCTCAAAGTGGTTAACCCCCTTTTTTTAACTTTTATTTATATAGTTAAGTCAATCATCATCATCATAATTTATTTATATAGCACCACTAATTCCGCAGCGCTATACAGAGAACTCACTCACATCAGTCCCTGCCCCATTGGAGCTTACAGTCTAAATTTCCTAATATAGACTGTAATAGTCAATCACATTAGTCCTTGCCCTAGAGAAGCTTGCAATTTATATTCCACAATATATATATCTATATATATATCTATCGATATAGATAGATATATCGATCTATCTATATCTATCTATCTATCTATCTATCTATCTATCTATCTATCTATCTCTCTCTATCGGGGTACACACGCATTTGTCAGAGGCCAGTTGACCTACGTATATGTCTTTGGGGAGTAGGAGGAAACCGTAGCTCCCAGAACAAACCCATGCAGACACGGGGATAATAAACACAGGGGCCCTGGTCTGAATTCAACCCATGACCTCAGTGCTATGGGACAGCGATGCTAACCACTGTGCCACAGTGCTGTCCCTCTGTAATTTGCAGAGTACATTCTAGATTGAGCGTCTGGTGGAAAATCACATTCATCTAGAACCACTCAGGAGTCTTTCTAACTGAATGAAAATGTCACGGTCTGCAGAGGCTTTACATAATTTGTAGCTATAATAACTGTTAACTGTACACTTTTATTATTTTGTTTGGTTAGATAAAACATGCTGAGGATGTCCGTCTATAGAAATAACATAAGATGATTTGCCTTTAAAGGGTCTTTTATTTGTAGTTAGTGTTGAAATGTGCTGACAGCTTTAGAGTTGGAGGAGGCGTGTCCTAGCTCAACTCTAAATTACAGTTTAAAATAAAGCTGCTTAGAGTGTGTGTGCTGCATGCAGAGGGCAGACGGGGTTTTCCCTGCATGGAAAAAATAAATTGCATTTGCTGCTCTTTGCATCGCAAGATGGTTTGTCCAAGTGCAAATTTGCTCTTTAGCTGGATTAGCTCCTCACTCAACAAGGCCCAACATGTTTTCTACCATAAAAGATCATGATGGCACATTGAATGCCTTTTTAATTATAAGGTATCCTTTTAGTCTTGTTTTTAAATCTTAGATTGCACTAATATTCTGTAAATGACATGCATTTTAGCGTTAAGCTAAATCCTGCCCTTTCAATCTTATCTTGTATACATTTTATCTTCCAGGCTTTTTAAAATTGTGTACATTTTTATAGCATGTAATTTTGACTCCCTCTGTCTGTTCTTATATCAACCTGTTTTGTTCTGGTTCATTGGTACATTCACACCCGAGTCTTTATACTAGTGATGGGAAACAGGGCCTCATGGGTGACCCTCAAAAGGGCCGTACATTACCTTTAATCTTGGTAATGGGTTAAAGCAATGATGGCTAACCTGGGACACTCCAGGTGTTGTGAAACTACAAGCCCCAGCATGCTTTGCCAGCTATCAGCTAGTTATCTACTGGCAAAGCATGCTGGGGCTTGTAGTTTCACAACACCTGGAGTGTCACAGGTTAGCCATCACTGGGTGAAAGCAATACAGATGATCAAAGAACGAGACATCTGTAATAACATATCAGTGTTACAAGCTATAGCAAACTAATCTGACAATTAGGCAGGATGGAGCTGGGGGCCCCAGGTGAAGCCTTGGAGGGCCCTTGGGCCACTTGTTGACGTTAATGCTATATACACTAGACTTCCACAACTGGTTGGTTGCACTTTAATCAAACAATACACAATATTATACTTTTTGTTTTAACACACTGATCCTGCCAACCAAGTGACGAGATCTATCCAGTTTGTGCTGCTATTTGTGTGACACCAAGACGCCTCTTTAGTATTTGAGCCGAACAATGAGATCGCTGTGTGTGTCTAGATCTTCCAATAACTGATGTCTGGTGTCAGTGGCGCTGTCCCTACACTAAATAATTATTAAACTGTTGTCACTATTGTAGTCTGCTCTGCAAGACTGTAGGAGAATAGAGTGATGTTATACATTGTGTACAAAATATTTAATCAATAACATACATCAATCTGCTAGGTTCCCTTGAAGAAATATTTCTTCTCTTAAGCCAGTCTTAAAATAGCTCCAATATTTTCACGTACTAAATGACTTGGATTAGTTTGGTCCAATATGTTGTGTAGGGAGAAGTCCTGCTTGCAGGGAACATAGAGAAGATTTTCAAGATTATTTTAATATGTCCCTTTATAGTGTTGGACTGGTACAATAAACTACTAATAAACCACTAATAGTGTAATGTAGAGTTCTGTTCAGATTAAAATGTTCCACATCTATTTGTGTATGCAGCCCGTTGCACAAAATTCTTATCTCGTGATATTTCAATTAACATTGTTAAAATGTCTCCTCTCCTATCTTCCTCTGCATAGTATTCTTGCTATGATGCTGTTTACTCCAACATGTAGTATATTGAATTTCATTGTTTTTTGCAACCTTGTTAAAAGTATTGAGTAGTTCATATTCTACCTCTGTGCACGAGGGATTTAGGTTACTACATCTTCCAGAAAGAAGTGTAGTGTTTGTTTCATAGTGACGTCAGCGTTTTGTCAGCTAAAGGCCTCGTATACTCCAGCGTTATATGGAGGCCTGATCTCAAAGCCTATTGAGCACGCTGTAGCTTAGAGTGTGAAAATGAATGTAAAAGAATGGATCGGTCCATACATACTTTCTGGCAAGTGTACTCTTCGCTTTACTCTGCATGAATTCCAACATTGCCAGAAGCACTTAATAGGCCTAATGCCCTGTAAAAATACAATTGAGTTCTATGGGAATGCTCATAAGTGTATTGTACATTATTCTGCTGCAAAGCTTGGAGGCCAGTTAGTAAAAGTGCTTCAGATTTTCTGTTACAAGCGAGGACAAAGTACCAGGTTTTGTCCATGATTTAAGTAACGTTGCTTTTCAAAGCCTGTGTACAAGCCCTTAAAGAACCTTGTTCATAATCACATATTTAAATACAGCTATTTGTCTAGGAAGCATTTATAGCAATCATTGTAAACACCTGACCTTTTATCATTTGTATATTATGGGTGCAAACGTGTCACCATGAGCTGTTTTTTGCTTCCTAGCTTTCAGTTATTGGAATAAGAGCCTGTTGTGCGATATTAACCATGAAACAAAACACATTGTTCTAAGCTGACATTCCACTGAAGCGCAATTAGACAGCTTAAGCGCTTCTTAAGTTGGGTACACACCTATGCAGTTGCCGTGCACATCACACGATTCACAACCGTTTGGTCAGATATTGAAAGAGTGTGTTTCCCACGATCATGTTTTATCCTCCCAAAACACATCGTGTCTGTTGATTTTGTTTTCAAAACTTCCTAAAAATCACGATCAACAATGTCTGTCTGGCAAATGTCTGACACTTCTGCCAATAGTCCCTCCAACATTTTGCAGCGGGTTGGGTATTGTTTTACGGTGTGGATAACTCCGACACCGAACAGTACTACACCTAAATTCCGAATGTTTTAAAAAACCGAGTGTACAATAATTACTTGCCTGCATGGCGACCCTGTAGATGTCCAATCGCATTAGGATGTTGACTTGAAGTAAGTCCGACTATTGACATGTCAGTCAGTAGATTTTAACGTCAGCGCGACCTGTCTGACTTGTAAATTAAAGCGGCAATGTCTGTGGGCTCCTGACATTGCCGCTTTACAAGTCAGACAGGTCGCGCTGACGTTAAAATCTACTGACTGACATGTTAATAGTCGGACTTACTTCAAGTCAACATCCTAATGCAATAGGACATCTACAGTGTCACTATGCAGGTAAGTGATTATTGTACACTTCGTTTTTTTAAAATATTCGGAATTTAGTTGTAATACTGTTTAGTGTCGGAAGGGTGGTAATCGTGAAAACTATTACCACCGTTTGCAGCAGCGTACGCAGATATCTGTAGATCGTGCAAAGTCACGATCTTTTCAGCAGATGATTATGAGATGAAGAGCACAGATCTGGAGGTAAATCGTGTAGGTGCGTACACATGAGTCGGCATGTTCATCGGGACTTTCAATCGTTTGTGAAATCCTTGCAGAAATTGCATCTTAAGTAAGATTGCACAGGTGTGTACGCAGCTTAATTGATGGGCAGTATTCTGGTCCCATAGCAATAGAGCGGTAATAGGAGGTTGCAGTATATACCTAACATATCATTTTTATTTCTTTTTGTTCTGTGGCATTACATGGGTCACTCCTTCTAATTGGATAACTATCGTGGTGTTATTTGCTTCATCTCCCAACCCTGAGACTTGTCGCTGTGTATCAATCCATGGAGTTCCGTTTTACCAAACATAAATCCAACAGAAATTGTGAATGGCAACAGTGTGGAAACTTGGATGCAAGAAACGGAGTTCTGGCTTCTTGACGTTTTCTCTCTTCTTTCCCCCTACAAGGACCTTTTGTAATTGAGACTTAGGACGGAAAGATGGCACAGACAACTTTACCATATTTTTCCTTCTAAGAGTTTTCTGGATGCTGTTTCCAGCGTAAATGCCGCATTCAGTGGGCTGCATATTTTTATTTTTATTTTTTTTCATCGCTGGCTTTGGCACTTCTGGGCTCGTCACATTCTGACTTCAATATCTGTAATGTTTTTGTAACACACAAATTATACCTTGTTTGCATTTTCAGGTAATAACATTGGTTTCTGTATAACCCGAAACTAGAATGCACAGTAGTTTTAGGTCTGTGGTGCGATTGCGGGAAATGATCCATTTTTTTTTTATTATTTACAAAGAAAAAGTTAGATATATGGATTCTTATACCTTCTATAAATAGGTCTCCTAGCAAGAATGGTCAAGTCATTTGTTAACCTTGTGTGTGTGTATGGGGACAGAGATAGAGAGACGGGGAGGGATGGAGAGAGAGATTCCACTTTTCAAATGCGCTTCATCTCTCTGCACTGTGCAGAGGTCACGTGACCCGGAAGTCGGCTGCCCAAAGGTGAAGGTTTGGCGGGCCGCCTGTTGCCCACCGCTGCTCTGCAGCATTGTGTTTTGGTATGAAGGGTCACTTTTTGCGCCAAGTCTTTTAGTTCACTTACAGCAGATTTACACCTGGGATGTAATATTGTGTACACCAAGAAAAACCAGGTAAGCTAGTGCATATTTCTAGTTGAAAATACATTTTGTGGTTTTAAACTGGATTTGAAAGTCATGGTGTTCTTTTACAGAGTTAAGGGTTAATAATCCACCCTCTTGAGAAATGTGCACTTCCCACTTTTATAGAATTCTCCTTGATCTCCTATCTACAACATAAGAGGAAGTAGGAGTGGCCCTTTATACCTGTTGTATCTCTGGTGATGCGCTGACCACACGTTTTGGAACTAGTCACGTATCACAGGTGTCGCATAGTTACTGTGAAAATGCAGCATCCACGTTTTACGTTGTCTGTCTCCAGGAATCTGGCTTGTCCACTGAGATATTTATATTGCTCTATACTGCTGTCAGGCTCCTATGTCATCGGGGAAGTTTGCAGTGTACACAGATCTGTTGATAAAAATGTATATAAAACATTGAGTTCATGGTGTCAGTGCTCTCTTTTATATATGAAAACTACTTTACCGGTGCAATGTCTAGTTTAGGACTGGGAAGTTTTTGTGAGATATATATATATATATTTTGTATGCCATAGCACTTGTGCATGACGTCAAGTTTTCAAAAGCCTGGTTAAAAAAAACAAAACCTCTAAAATGGAATTAAAACAGACATAATACATACTGTCCCTCTGTGGAATGGTGCTAAAGTGTGTAATTTAATTTTGTATTGTAGATGCCAGGTCTGATGTGTTTTATATGCTGCCCTATTCCTACAGTACCAAGTTCATTCTTGTGTGATGTGTTTGGGTCCCTCCTGGCTCTTATTACATTATTAAATGGTTTACATTACACAGATGCTCTATGTAGCTGGGATTTGAGCATTGAAGTTAAATGATCTCCCAGCTGCACATACAGCAAACACCATTTCTTCTATACTTACTTAGATAACTATTTTATATTACGGCACAAATGTGATCCCTGTGTATTGTTTGAACATGCAATGTACTTTGCATATTAAAAAAGTGGAAAGTCCCAGCACGATGACTATCAATGCATTATGCAGATTCATACAGGAGGGTGTGATATAGATTGTGATTTGGAGCATACGTTTCCAGAGTAAATTCAGCATAAAGTAGAATTACAGCTTTCCAGATGCCCAGGATTACCGTATATTTGCACATGTTTTTCCCGTGTTTGCGTGGGTGGGTTTCCTCCCACACTCCAAAAACATTCTAGTAGGTTAATTGGCTGCTTTCAAAATTGACCCTAGACTTTGTGTGCGTTAGGGAATTTAGACTGTAAGCTCCAATGGGGCAGGGACTGATGTGAGTGAGTTCTCTGTACAGTGCTGTGGAATTAGTGGCGCTATATAAATAGCTGATGATGACGATCTGTAAAAGATCTATATTTTTCCATCCCAGTCACATGGAATCTGGGTACACAACATCCGTGAAGGCAGAGAACGGTATTTTTGTACATTTTCTTCAGTTAGTATGACAACCCTGAGATTTCTCACTGCCGGTATAATGGACGGCTCTCCAGTTTTAAGCTTGCCATGGTGTCTTTGGTCCTTGTTAATTATACGGGCGCCGCAGGGACTCTGCCAACCTATTGTTTGGTTATTTACACACATGATGAGCTCCTCCGCTGTAGTTCTCCAATACCCCTCCACCCCAACACTCTTCTCCACCTGCACACAGCACGGACTGTCCGCATCAATGTTCTTAAACAGCTGCACTGCTTACCAGGGAAGGGGGAGATCTCAGTGTGCAAAAGGGTAGTCATCCTAAGTGATATGGGACTGGAGGGGTTTGGTTACCAGCATCCACTCACCACTTGCTCTTGATACTGAATGGCAGGTGGGCAGAGTCCGTGTGGTTCCTGTATATTCAGCAAGTACAGTTTCTTCTTTAGGTCTGTGTTTTTAATCAGCTTGGCCATGTTGTGAGATTATAATTTCATTGGAAAAAGTGCAGGTTTTATTTGTAATTCATTTTATTGCACTCTTTACACTTCCTTTGTCAGATCTAAAATTGCACTGCTCTGAGAGCACAAATTTAGCAAGTTGCGTGTTACATTGCTGATTGGTGTCGCTGCTTAGTACTGTTATACATGCTAATCAGCATTACACCTTCTACATCGCAGATATTACTTGGTTATGTTCTTAAAGAAAACTATTGTGGAAGTAGAACATATAAATGGTAACATTTGGTATAAAAAAAACAAAACCAAAACTTTAACATTTGAAAAGATTTCAGTCCCTTCTTAATTCTGTCCACATGTTGCTAACTAATCTGGAGGGTACAGTGGTTGACATTGCACTGGGACCATGGTATCTCCTCTGACCAGGGCATTATCTGTTTGACGTTGTAGTAGGTTAATTGTCATTTTCATGAAATTACTCTGTGTGTTATCTTGTGGCAGGTTATATAGATGGTAAGCTCTATTGGGGCAAGAACTGACATGAATGACCAAATATTGTCTTGAAAAGCGCTGTGTAATATGTCGTGCTATATAAATAAAGATTAATTAACAATTGTTGCGGTGCTCAAGTTAGGTTAGATTAGCAATTATGACTGTCTTGTTACTTTCTCACAATGGGCAGTCGCTGAATGTGTCATCTGCTGTGGTGTTTTAGTAACTGGAATTCTGTGATTACGTTTTCTATAATCTCTGCACTAATATTTCTGTGTACAGTCTGCATACACCAGCCTGTGAGAGATCTGGGGGAGGGGTTTGTGTTGTGTGTGTTTTTTTTTTTTCCTAATGATCATGCATTGTGATGTCAGGCTCTTTGTGTAGAAACAATTTGTAATTCATATATTTTTTTTTTTTTATTTTTTTTTTATTGAAAATGTATTTCAAAATTAGTACATCACCATGATCTGTTATCATAGGTCAGTTTGACAATGTCCCTGGTGAACTAAACAATAATAATAATAATATAGTAGATTTGTAAGGCGCCACAGTGCTCCGCAGCGCGGTACAGTAGAGAAAACAGGACGTACATAAAACAAGGACGTACAAGGCAGACATGAAAACAAAGGGTATGGAGGACCCCGCTCATTAGAGCTTACATTCTTAGTGGAAGAGGGCACAGCTAAAACAAGAGTGAGTGTGGCTTAGAGTGGAGATTAGGACAGTTGTGAGGGTGTATTAGTGTGAATAGTATCAGAGATAAGGTAAGCTTCAAAAAACAGATGGGTTTTTAGAGAGCATTAAAAGATTTGAAGGCTGTGGGAAAGTATGATTGAGCGTGGTAGGGAATTCCATAAGTGGGGAGCAGCACGGGAGAAGTCTTGTAGGCGGGAGTGAGAGGTGGTTACCGGAGGGAGAGTATTTTGATATGAGATTTGAGATGTATGAAGGGGTGGTGGTGTTGAGGGCTTTGTAGGTAATGGTGAGTAATATGAATTGAATTCTGGAGGACACAGGGAGCCAGTGTAGGGATTTGCAAAGTGGTGGAGCAGGGAGAGAGGAAGATCAGTCTTGCAGCAGCATTTAGGATGGATTGAAGTGTGGATATATGGATGTCAGGAACGCCAGATAGCAGGAGGTTGCAGTAGTCAAGACGGGAGATGATGAGATAATGGATAAGCGTTTTGGTAGCATGTTGAGCAAGAAAATTTTAGCCCACTATTTATTTTTAGATATTTCACTCCTGTGTTAAAGTATGTTTTAAATGTTTTGAAGCAAAACTTTCTCTGCCATTTTAGAAAGTAAGGCTTACCTTTTTGTCCCTCTTTACCTGAACTACAGGGGGGCCCACCTAGGTGTTGCTGTGCCTGCATTAGGGTCCCTGAAACCACAGCGTGATGCGCTGTCTACCCCACCTCTTATCCCTATCTAGGGATGTCCGATGGTCCAGAGTTTGAACTATTGTGTTGGTACGACGTATTATATTCAAAATTGTACGGTTTTTTTTTTTTGTTTTTGTTTTTTTTTTATTATTTCCATGTAGTTTATAAAACAAACCAGAGGGGTCCAAGCTCAGTCCTCAAGGGCTTTCAACAGTTCGCAATTCAGGATTTCTTTAATCATACACAGGTGAGTTAATCCATTTGGCTGGGTTAGTAAATATCCCACCTGTTTCTACAGACAGAAATCCTGAAAACATGAACTGTTGGTAGCTCTTGAGGACGGAGTTTGGACCCCTCTGCTCTAAACCTATGTCACATACAGTCAGGTCTCCCAATGCACTCTCGGTACGCTAATGGCAACAATCCCCTTAATGATATATGGTAATGTAGCACATGCAACACACCCCAGTTGTCCCTGTGTTTTCTGCCCTAGTTCTCATGTAAGGAATTGGCTGATCAGACGGTAGGTGGATGTGGAAGGTCAGTAGCTGGTGTAATAGTTACTTGATCCTGCTTACGGGTGGTTAACTTGTACAGAAACCAGCACAGCTAGCCGCAGGTTGTACCACGATCTGATGTCCTGCTCACCTCTACATGGTTTGAGCTGCATCATTCCAGATCCGTAAAGTCAGAATGTCAAATCGTTCTACACCAGGGGTCGGGAACTTTTTTACCTTTTACCCCAAAATACATTTAGATACGCCGACGTTACCCCCTTGATTTGAAAGGAAGGAAATCCTATATTATTAATTATTGGAATTCTAAATTTTATTGAATCTATTCAAAATTTCTGAGAGCTTCAACTTCAAAACTTCAGGTTTTGGAGAAATGATGTTGCCTCATTTTTTGATACGAGTGTATCAATATTGGGGCATTTTGATGTCAGAGCAATTTGGATACAGTCTTCAGCTTCCAATCGATTTCTCTGCTTTGTTTTTATGTTCGTTAGAGTGGAAAATCCTTGTTCACAAAGGTGAGTTGTTGCAAAAGGCAGCAAATTTTGACTGCCTCCTCATGTGCAATTTTGAATGCCTTTGCAGCTGTTGACATCCAAAAATATGACAGATGTTCAGCTCTTTGGAGAGATGCATGAAACTTTGCCCACCTCTGCCAGTTCATTCCAGACAGGTTTTTTTTTCACAAACCACAGAAGGCGATTAAGAATCTCCATATGAGCAAAAGAATTAAGTAAAATGCTAATCAATACATACATTGGAAAGACGTGAGCTTTATTTCATCAGGTCTACATTGTGGGCAACTAGTAGGCTTATCTGAGAGAGCACAAATGATTGACTTGGAAGGACATCAAACAAGTGGGTGGCTAGGTTGTGTATCGGCAGCATTACCCCCAGGAATTTCATTTTTACCCCATTTGGGGTAATTTACCCCTGTTCCCTGACCACTGTTCTACACAGTAACTGCAGTATGAGAAAACTGATGGGTGCACCAGCCAGACATCCACAGTAGAGTAATGGGGGGCAGGATGGGGTGAGTAGTAACGCTTCACTATGCATGATTCACTTGCGGTACATCTTATTTTTTTTTTTTCCTATGTTTCCTTTATAGGTAGAGAAACTTTTGAAGAAAACACATTAAGATATGTAACAAAAAAAACAAAAACTTTAAAGGATCAATGTTGTTTTCTAGACATGAAATGGCCCCGTACAGCTGTACTGTATAGGAATGTAATCCATATTCTGCCAGTTTCTGAAAAATAGAATTTTAAGCTTATTGGGGCACATAATGATGATGATGATGATAATATTCCTAAAGTGGGTGAATAATACCCCCCATCCTCTAAACATGTCCATGCTCTTCCCTCCAGTGTTGGTAAGACGGAGTAAGGGCCATGTATTCCGGTACAGTGTGAAGTACATTTACTGCTACTTTCTACTTCCTCCACTTTGTAAGATTACCCCCCTTGTGTGGGAATAATAGCAGATTATACGTTTGTTAGAGGAATTCGAGATGGTAAAACGCAGACTGTTTTCAGTTCATATTGTTGTGTTAAATGGTTGATATCGTGTAGGCGTCGATGCTATAGGAAGTCAAATGAGTCATATATTCAATTTTCAATGTTGGAAAATAACTCCCAGTTGTTTTCCTTTATGCTATTAGTGAAAACAAATCATATCATAATCTGATACAGTGCATATGCATTCATAGACCATTATTTACTTAAGATCTGACTGATTTTAAGTAAAACTATTCATATTTTCATTAGATGAATTTCTTGGATTGAGTTTGATCTAATTGTCTGACTTAATTAAGTAGTTGTAATCTGCCCTTTTTTTTCTTTCTATCTTTAGAATTATATGTATAATTAAGTATTTTCCCAATTTAATCTTAATCTGTAAAACAGTACAGTCATTTGGTTAGTTTATTAGATTTCATTTTATCCTATGGAAATCTGCCAAGCCGCCCTTTAAAGGGCTAGATGACGACTTTGATATTGGCATTAATAGTTGATGTAACAATTTTAGTAAAACTATGATGCGATTTGAGTCCCAAGTGTGCCGAAGCTGGAGACGCACTTTAGGTTTTCCACCTGATTATCGTGCCAATCACACGATAAGAAACAGTTAGGTCAGATATTGCATTGGTGAGTACGCTCTCATGTTTTGTTGTACCAAAACACATCGTATTGTTTCACTTAAGTTTATAAACAGACTAACAATCTCTATAAACCATGGAACGATGTCGGGCCAATCCTGCAGTATGTATGTACTCACGTCCGGCAGTGTCCATAGATCTCCATAGAGTTTACAGTGGCACGATCTTTTCAGCCGATGGTCATGACAGATGAAGAGCACAGATCTGAAGGTAAATCTTGTACAACGTGTATAGTGTGTACACATGAATCTGCATGCTGATCGGGACTTTGTCGTTGGTAAACTCGTTAGATATGGCATAGGGAGAAATTTTCTGTAGTGAGTACCCAGCCTTACTCTTGGGTGAGTAACGTCAGTGATGCGCCAACTTGGTTTTAAGGGTGCAGATGTTCCAATAAATTGAATGGATCCCAAACAATATCCCAACTTTGATCTTAAAAAGTTAAATGTTTTTCTAATTTATAATTATTTGTATGTAGTATGTACGAGATGATTTAAGCACTTTGTCTCGGTGCAGCTTTAAACCATAAAAATGAATTATCTGATAAGACGGCAGGTGGATGTGGACAGTCAATGAAGAGGAGCAGGATTCTGAAATGTAATTTTTTTTTCCTTTTCAATTTTAATGTAGGGGGGCATCAAATGTATTGAGCTTCACTCGTATTTTTGTCCTTGAGAGAGGTCTCAAAAGGTCATAATAAAAATACTTTTCAGTTGTATGCTGGAGACTGTAACATGGTGTGTAGCGTTGGATATTAGTGTATGGTATACTGTACTCTGGTGCCTGTATCAGATGTTACATGTGAAGTTATACAATTACGTATTTGATTTAGGATCTAAGTTCCAGTTTCTTTCTTGGTTTAATTTAGAATCCCTCATGCATCCAGATAGTATTGAAGCTAGTAGCCACAAGATAAAACTTTACTGTATAAACTGCTGACAAGTGACATTACATGTTCTGTCGGTGTAAATCATTGCACTATATGTAAGTGCGCAAGGCCCTAAACACAATGGAAGTGAGTGAGGATAATTATTAACAAAAACAGAGGTAAGCGCTCATCTAATATGCAGCCCCTATAATACAATCGGCAATATATAAAACAGAAAGGGCGCAATGGACATGTATAGTATAAACAATAAAATCGTACAGACAACAAAAATGTTTATAGCTCCTTGTGAAAAATGTAAGTGGAAGTACCGTAGAATAGTATACCGGATGGCGTGAGGAGGGGAGAGCAAATAAAACTAATTCTTACCTTAGAATTCCCTATGCATGCTGGCAGTCCTCGGCAAGCCGTCCAGGTAAAACGGTGAGTCTCCTATGGATAAAGGCTCCGGAGTGTCCGGGTATCTCGTGTAGCCGCGTCTTGGAACGCGGAAGTGATAGATTGATCCGCACAAGTACGGTGGCTGCTTAGGTACAAAAATGTGATCCAACGTGTTTCATCCAGATAGGACTTTCTCAAGGATCATTTTTGTTGTCTGAAACATTTTTGTTGTCTGTACGATTTTATTGTTTATACTATACATGTCCATTGCGCCCTTTCTGTTTTATATATTGAGGATAATTATTAGTACCTTTTTTTTTTTTTTTTTTTTATCAATAAGTTTTTATTGAAATTTTTCCCAGGCATATGGGGGGTAAATTAGTTTTCTGTCAGGATACAGTTAATGTGTTTGGAATATTGTAATTTGTCACTTGTGATCCACATGCTGTTTCTCTAAATGTTGTCATTCTAATTGTATCAGTCTACAGTGACTGAAATGATTTTCCATTAAGACAGGCCCAGGCCATGTACATGTAGGAATGTATCAGTGCTGGCTGTTCCCACTCAGAGAATGAGGCCGTGTGTACACAGTATATGTAACCAGTGTTTTATCAAGGGAATGGTCTATTTCATTTTACCATTATGGAAAATTCATTTTATGATGGGTATTTTCAAAGATGTATGGCTTACAGGGGACTTGTCATCCTCACATTAAAACCACACCGGTAGCTTCAAAACATTAACATCCTAGTTACTGGAACTCTTGAAGACCAGAGCAGCCTCATAATTCAGCCTTATATCTGGTGCACTGGAACTATGTGTAAACAAATTTCATATTCTATTTGCAAAATGATTTCTATTGGCAGCTTTTTGGATATCCTTTTTTTTTTTTTGTTTTAAACCGAGTAAATATTCCATGATTTACACTGTTATATTTTTTTATGCAATTAGTACAATGACAGAAACGTAAAATCCACAGAATACACCGTTTAGACAGCCCCATACTAATAAAGTGGCAGGCTCGCCATTACTTGAACTGAGCTATTGGTATGTCCTGTTTGACCGCAGGCCGAGGTAGAGCCGTCAACGCACAGCGTTGACTGAGGGGCATGGACTACTTGGAGTGGAGCATTTTAGTGAATATTGCACCTTATTGGACCAGAAGACGTTGCCATCCAATGAGGTGCTTCCTTCACTGTACGCCACTTACCTTACGCTAAATATGCAGTACAGGTTTGCTCTGCAATGCTGATGCGAGGAGCTCTGGGAGATCTGTTACTTGCTGGCGTTGTTTTTCGGTGCACGTGTATGTTCGTGTCAGTGTGACTGACACAATTATTGTGAGCTATTCAATGAAAGCTTTTTCTTGGGGAATAATCGTATTGTGTAAAGTGTGGGTTTTTTTTTTTTTTTTTTCCCTTTTTAAAATTTAAGTGTTGCACTAACAACGAGAATAAGTTTTTAATTAATTTAAGAGTTGTAATGTTTTGCAGCTGACTTTTACTATAATTAGAATTAGGTTTTATAAATGTTTCTATCTTCTTGCCCAGAGAGTAATAAAAGCCCCATTATTGCCTGGGACATAAGTCCTATCAAAATAGGTTCCTCTTTCTTCTAACAGGTTTATTCAGACACTGCCGAGATGAAAGGATATTACTAGACTGAACCGATGGGAATACAGAACCATAAACTAGCCAGCCTTCTCTTGTGCTTTAATACAGCTAGTGATGATGTGTTTTTGTAGTTGAATCATTAGCAGTGATGGAGATGAAGAATACTGCTGCAATAATTAGGTTGCATTTCTTATTTTGAAGTGAAACAAATTATAGCGGCTTGTGCATGCTATGAAATCCCTGCTGTGAAGAGATTACTTTCGCAGCTCAGGGTTGGTCAAGGTTACTCTGAGAATTACTTTACAGCATGGTAATTCGTTAACTACATATTTTTTATTGAGTCCTAGAGAGCAGTAAAAACAAATTGCTAAAAAATGTTAATTTGGTGGAGGTGAGCGTGCCATAACTCTGAGGAGCGTTGCTACATCATTTGTTTTACTGGTGGCAGCCATGCAAAGCATATTGCACTCGCTTACTAATGTTTTAAAATGAGTTATTGTTTGTTGTGAAAGCCTCCATGAAGGGGAGGGAGATGCTGGATTGTCTTTGTATTAATACAGATGGATAATACAAGTTTATTCATATCTTCCCAACTGAGTCGGTGATGGGTTGCAGGCCCCCTTCTGAGCCTTTATCTGCAGCCCCCAGCTTCTTGCTGTTTGCTTGTCAGATTTGCTGTTATGTAACTCTCATATAAAATGCCTGCTAATGTTATTACAGATGAGTGTCTTGGATTATAAGCATTGTTTTAACGTTTATTACTGGCAGTAAGGGTAAGGTGCGGCCCTTTTGGAGGGTAGAGGGCAGCACAGGGTGGCCCCTGAAGTGTATCTGGATCCCCATCACTGAACGGAATCATTCTCAGAATGGAAAATGTACAATGCTACTAAATAGGTTTTATTCCTTAGATACATAGAATTGATATTGATAAAGGAATGGGCCATGTAAGCCTCTCATTGTTTACAACTGTGACGTCTGCTAGAAATTAATTTATTTCCATTAGCTACATTGTTTATGTATGTGTGTGTTATATCACACACACACACACACATCTACCTACCTATAGGGAGATTGACATACCTTTAAAGTGGTTGTGCACTTAATATAAGCAGGGGTTGTTAAGAAAAAAAACAAAACTCAATGAAATGCTGGGCAAGTTGTTTCTGCAGAAATAAATATGACAGTTGCTTTAATTCACTGTTTCCGAAGTCCAGTCTTAAAAGTGCAATTCTCCAGTTCACAGGTGATGTGATTAGTATCACATGTGGATCTGTTACATTGTGCCAGTCAGTAAGGGGACAGCCAGTGGTGAAGAATTGAGGCTGATCAGGGAAAGTAGGAAGCAAGTTGGGAATACTTAGCGGCGACTTCTCAGGTTTGTGAAATGTATGTTTTACGCGGTTCTGTACATGAACACTCCAGCACAGATGGATATAGAGGTGAGCAATGTTTGGGTACCATAGTACCCGGAAATGTGCCCAGCCGGACATCACGGTGATATCTGGCGGCTCATCGCTAGTAATTGAATAGTGTGTTCTGTTTCTTTTTATTTTTTTTAAATTATTTTTATGTTCTGAATTTGTACTTGTCTATAATAGTTTGAGGTTTGTGCCTTGTAAGATATGTAGAATTTCCTTTTTTATGCAACAGTTGTCTCTCCCTCAGTGAACAACCATAAAATTACACATCAGTTATGAAATATTGTGACTTATTAGTGCAGTAAAATTTATTTTATTGCACTCCTTCTCTATTTTAGGTGAGATAAGACCTTTATTACTCTTTACACCTCCATGAAGAATTCAGAAGACAAGAAAAAAATTCAAAACTTGTCTGCAGATTTCTCTGGCCCACAAGTAGATATGCTAGAAAGGTTTTTTTGCCCCCTTGCGACTGGACCAGAATTCACATTTTGCAATGCGTTAATTCAGATATGTTTTTTTTTCTGCATGTAAATTTACGGTTTTCAGGAATTTTGATTTGTGTACAGTTTTTTTTTTTTTTTGTGACCCTCCCCCTCTTCCTGGCCACAGCCCCAGAAAAAAATGAGGAACGGGGGTGTGAGCAGATGGACGAATTTCAAGCTGCTGCCACTTATGATTGGTCCGCCTGCATAGAATGTCCCTTCGCCGCAATTTAAAGATGTTTTTTAAAAAAATAAAAACAAATAAAAAACAATTTGCTGGTAATATAGAACAGAGAGAACCATAGGATAAACAGCTGGTGCTTAAAGCTGCACAGTCTGTATAAGCACCAGCCAATAGGATCCTGGTATAAGTCTGATCCCCCTTTATTTGCAGGGCCCCTGGAGAGCAGTCTGACCACCCCCAACCCATGTAGTGGTAAGCCTGTGTTTTATATGTATCCTCCCCCCCCCCCCCCCCCCTTTTGTCTTGGGATGGAGTCCAACAACATATTACTGTTTATTTGGAGAAGCTCTAAGATCTATATATTATATCTACATCACCACCACCCCACGTATTAAGGTATACCAGCATGCGAATTCCTGGTTGGAAAGACACATGGGCTAGGATTAAAAAAACAAATATTGTAAGACTGGCATCATTTAGGGTTTTGGGACTGCCTGCCTTTCACGCATTTCACAGGAGTTCACAACACACACGCAATTGCGTGTGTCGCACAAGTCACGGTGCGCTCTAGCCATAATGGGAGGCGGATCGGAAAGTAACTTTTATTTATTTTTGTAAACCTTTTCACAAAACTAGTAGATGATGTTCTTTGGATCTAATATCATACATGTATTCTTAACCGGAGATCCCCATCTCCCCCACTATTCTTAGGCCCCCACCACATAGGGAATTGTTGACTGTATCAGGTTACCTGGCATCCACCGCTGCAGAAAGCAGAAGCTCATTTAATGCAGTGTATTAGTGATTGAAAGGGCATGAACCGAATAATAATATTTTCCAGCCTGACGTAAGTGTACCATGGCGGGTTTGGAGCAGGTTAAAACATACGTAACTTTTCAGATGAAAAACTAATAGTCATTTTGGCTGGTGAAATTGGATACAATTGAGCGTGTCTTTTGACGCATATTGGAATAACTAAAGATGCTTCAAATATACAAACGCACCAAAAAAGATTAAGGAGGGGTGACATAAACCTGCTTGGTGTCTGTGTTTACTTCCCACGTCATTGTTCTCCCCTTGGCACCTATTTCCCGGGTGCTCCACCCGGCTGTTTTTACTAGCCACCCAGCTCTTGGAGCTCAACAGAGTCCTATTATAACGGAATAAACCATTGTTTCTCCTGGTATAACAGACATTATGTGAGCACTACAGCCAGCAGTGTGTGTTACACCACTGACCACCAGTCTGACCAGTCTTGGCAGGTGTGGGCAATAACCTCCAACGTTCTTCATTATTATTGCAAAGTATTACAACTGCCTCCACCCGGCTGCTACTTAATGCCACCCGTCTGTCAAAATCTTCTGAGAACACTGAGTGTCCAATTGAGGAAATTGTCTACTCTTTTTCTAATCCATCTGGGTGTTGGAAGTGATGGCAGGTCTGCCACTATAGGGGCATATCATGTACTCTTATTAAATAACCCCTTAATGTGATTTTGAACAGCTGAAATTGCATCCGGTTTTAAGCATTCACTTTGTTTCAATGTACCAGAACCTGTATGAATAGTTTCTTAAGAGTGCTGAGCTTAGATAAATCTTAACATAAGTATTCCCATCCGATGACCATATAATCAGTGTGAAAATATAACTCTCTTACAACCTAGGACTGTAATATTTTGGAAACCAAGGCTTTTTCTTCCTGTGACCAGAGCCTGATGATACTGCAAGGTATACTGATTGGAACCAGCTGTTTATAAGGTTATGTGAATCTGACTGTGGATTAATCTGAACATTCTGTGGTTTAGTAACATGTGAGCTTGAAAGTAAAAATGTGAGCAGTGCAGAATTTGGGTCTTTCTATAATTGCTATGGATTCGAAAAGTGAATTTTGTTTTGCAGAACAAATTATACTTCCCTTGTTTGGATTCTAAAAAAGACTGCAGAATTACCTTAATGGGAACAGATTTGTTTTGGGATGGAAAAAGTTGAACCTGATATTACATAGGCATGCTGGGTTTCATAAACTCCTTATTTAGAAGTAATTTTTAACCTGATTTGGACTTGAGTTTAATATCTATTACTAGTGTGTTGCATTGAATGACTTTACAAAGAAGTGCAGTTACCATTGCTTCAAGTAGAATTAACTTTTTTTCAGCTTGAATCTTTTAAATAGCTCGTTCAGTTTTTAATGTTTTCTTTTCATTTACAGTTGCCTGCATGTTAATATAATTTTGTAGAAATACTTATTTAAAATGTAACTCTAAGGACGTTAAGATATGAAAGATAACTTTTATAATACACAATAATTTTTGCAAATAGAGGATCAAGTGGAACCTATAAGGGAGTGATCACAACGTGAACGTTTTAGAAACCAATGTACAGCTGTATTTCTGCAAGTAAATTGGTATCCACAATATGTGTGTGTGGTACTGCGTTTACTGTATGTGATTGAGCCAGGGGATGTTATCTAGTAATTGGTTACTTGATTGTAGCAATGGACAGGACAGATTTCTTTTATATCTAGTGGCCATTTCTGTCTGTGGTTAAAGAATAAATGTTGGCTTAGTTAGAACTGCAAAAGCGATGTCATTGCTGCTTTCTATGGAAAACACACCAGATGTATAGGACATGTACAATGATACGTGCTGGTACCTGATAACTGAAGTAGCTCAGTGGTTAAATTCTCTGAGAGAAGCAATGAGAATTTTATTTTTGGTTTCTTGTACCCCTGAATAAATAGCTTCATCCCAGATTTAGCTTTTGTGATTGATTGGTCAGGGGAAAATGTTTGAAAAATGTAATTTATGGTATGGAATTGTATGCAATGCATAACATATAAAATGTTTAGGAATAGAAATATAAGGAGGCTTGGTTGTATTCATGTTCCATGCTTTTGGTACTGTATGAAGCAGAGCACCTGATTTTTAGATTTTGACCTTCATCTGATTTGTTTCAGAGTCTAAACTGGGGTAGACAAAATTATGTAGATTTCAGGAGCCAGTCTGTTAAAACTAGGAGCCAGAAGGACAATGCTTATTAAAAGCATAGCCAAATGCTTGTACTTTTTTATTTGTTTTTCTTTTTTCTTTTACAGCGCATTCAAAGAATGTTCTCAGTTTTCCTGCAACAAGAAGTGTCAGCAGTGTGTACCAGTGTTTTGTCCAGCTAGTGACCACCTTCTCTCAAAGCTCTGAAGAAGGGCACTGGCTGGCAGAAGCAATGGGCACACACTGCTTGGCACTTTCTTTTGTGGATTAAGCCTCACTTTTGATTGAAGACCTGTGAAGATGCCTAGATTGGCTGTCTCTCTAGCTCACTGTATTTTGGGAAGAGTGCTTTAATGTTGGATGTCACCCAAGTGTTAATGTGTCTTTTGAGCTAGCTAATGGTATCCCCAAAGTTCTTATCCAAATATACTGCCTGGTGGGCAATCTATGTAAAGTCCCCTATTCTGCTTGGAGACTGCACATTTTGTAGGTACCCGGTCCAAGAAACGCTGCGCCACTATGAATTCAGGGAGAGGTTACAAATAGGAGGTTTTAATACCCCCTTCTTTCAAAACACAAGGAAGTTCTTTATACAACTTTACTTTTAGTCTCTTACATTTTTGGAAGGGAAGTGGCAGCTGTGGACTTGTGACATATTGTACTCTTCTACCTTATTAAGTAGTTTGTGTTCTGTCCTCGGGCATTTGTGCACTAAATATAGTACTTTCACAAAAATTCTCTCAATTGCCAACATTTTTGGTGGAAATAGTTATCAACAGTTTGTTTTGTTTAAATCCTACTTCTCAATCCACTTAGTCTAGACTGTCTTGCTGACTCTTTTACTTTAAAAGTATAGGCGATGTTGGTTTGTGTTGATTCAAGGTTGTCTTATTCTTCTATAGATCCAGCCAGTAGTGAAAAACAAAACAAAACAAAAACCATTCCTGTGGCAGGGTCAAAATTTGTACCTTCAAATATGAGATACTTTTGTCCATATAGTGTATTTGGCCACACCTGTTAATTATTAAATTGAGGTGTTTCAATCAGACCTGTTGCCAGAGGTGTATAAAATCAAGCACCTGGCCATGCAGTCTCCATTTGCAAACATTTGTGATACAAAATGGGTCATTCTGAGGAGCTCAGTGACTTCAAGCGTGGTACTGTGATAGGATTCCACCTGCGCAGTAAGACTGTTCGTGAAATTTCATCCCTGCTGGATGTTCCACAGACAACTGTAAGTGATATAATTAGAAAGTGGAAGCGTTTAGAAACAGCAGTAACTCAGCCATGAAGCAGAAGACCACGTAAAATCATAGAGCGTGGTCAACGACTGCTAAGGCGCATGTTGCGTAAAAGTCGCCAACACTCTGCTGATTCCATAGCTGGAGAGAGCTCAGCTTCCACTGGCATTAATGTAAGCGCAAAAGCTGTGCGGCAGGAGCTTAATGGAATGGGTTTCCATGGCCGAGCAGCTGCATGCAAACCTCATATCGCCAAGATCAATGTCAAGCTTTGGATGGAGTGGTGTTAAGCACACTGACACTGCACTGTGGAGCAGTGGAAATGTGTTCTGTGACAAATCGCCCTTCTCTGTTTGGCAGTCAGGTGGGTGAGTCTGGGTTTGGCGGATGCCGGGAAAACATTACCTGCCTGACTGCATTATACCAATAATGGGTATGGGGCTGTTTTTCAGGGTTTGGGTTAGGCCCCTTATCTCCAGTGAAGGGCAATCCTAATGCTTCAGCATTACCAAGACATTTTGGACAATGCTATGCTTTCAACTTTGTGGCAGTAGTTTGGGGAAGGCCCTTTTCTATTCCAACATGACTGTGCCCCAGTGCACAAAGCAAGGACTACAAAGACATGGTTGGATGCGTTTGGTGTGGAAGAACTTGACTGGCCCGCACAGAGCCCTGACCTCAACCCCATCGAACACCTTTGGGATGAACTGGAATGGAGATTGTGAGCCAGGCCTTCTCGTCTAACATCAGTGCCTGACCTCATAAATGTACTACAGAATGAATAGGCACAAATTCCCACAGGAACAATCCAACATCTTGTTTAAAGCCTTCCAGGAAGAGAGTAAGCTGTTATCTGGAACCAAAGTGGGTTTCTAGAATTGAATGGCTTGAATGATTTCTTCGCTTGAGATGGGAGAATTTAGAGTAAGTAAATTTGCATGGAGTAGTCACTAGAATATAGATAAAAGTCTATTGCCTTGTTTTGTTTTTAATATATTTTCAGGGGTGACCAGGCAATTTACAGAGAGACAAGTAAAAGTTGTTAAATTTGATAGCAATTTTGCATGAGTCATATGTTAAAGTGCCCTATTAGAAACAATTTCATTGCTTCAATTAAATTTAAAGGTTTTTTTTTGACAGGAAGAGAATCTGCATTATTGGTTTTATCATAAGAGTTGTATCTGTTTGAGTGGTCCAGCATTTATCAATGCTTTTATCTGTCCCCTACGAGATGTGATTTTCAACATTGACTTGAAAAGAAGAGTCGGTTAGAACCACTTTCTAATTGAAAATGGAGTAGAATTATTGACAGGTGCCTTTTAATTATGTCTCCAGGATTAGGGACTGAGAGAAATAGGTAAGGTATGGTTAAGAGGGATAACAAAAAGCCAAATTGGGCAACAAATGTTAACAAGAATGTTCTTGAAGAAATTTGGCACTAAAACCTCTGATTTCAATACAAACTTATGCAGGAGAAGTGTGTGGGAGGGGGTGGATGGAATAGCTGCTCAAATTAGTGATAGTCTGAAGAACCTCCCAGGGTTAACTGTGCAATATTTGTTTTTATAGAAAACAAACAAGAGGTGGAAATGGGGGGTGGAAATGTGAAATATCACCAAGGACACAACTGGTGGAGTTGCATGTGGCTTGCATAATAATCTCCTTTGTCTTAAAATAGTGCATCCGTATAGTATAATCTCTTGGAACTTGTCTGGAGTGTGATTTAGGTTTCTGTTCACTGTGAGCCTCTGTGCATTGGGTGCAGTCGGTGGATCTGCTTGAACAGACTCGGTAGAAGGCCTTGGGTGTCCACTGAAACGGTTGTTCCTGTAAGACCTGTTTTCAAGGTCTTTGCTCTGAAATAGAAGCTTTATAAGATAAACACAAAGTGCCTCCAGTTCTTTAAACATCACTCTATGGGACCTGTTCTGTTGTCAAGTTCGGGAGTCTCTGATTTAAATTCATTTGCATCTTTTGAGCTCCTGGTGGAAGGTGGATTTAATATCTAGCAGAAGATTGGCGATAAGGAGGTGCGCACCGGCTTCTAACACCTGTTCTTGTGGAGAATTTGGGCTGGCGGAGTTTCGGCTGGATATTGTTGGGAAATGTTTAATATTTCTTGAATACTGCAGCTTCAGGATAAGACATTTCTTTTGCTTAACTGTTACGTGATGCTGAATTAATTACAATGAAATTATAATACTCAATACTGAGGGATGTTTAATTAATAAAGCTGGTGGTTAGACACTGGTGTCTGTATGCCCCCAGAATTAGACACCCATATTTAGATTTGCTTTGGCAGATGTACTGAAGGTAAATAAAAGGGTGCTATGTAAGTTGCCCTATGTTTCATTTATTTTATTTTGTTATGGAGGCTGACCCTGGAGAGATTTCACTTAATGGTGGCTGGTGTTTATTATACCCCTGGGTGTTATTTGCCTTGAAGACAGATGGTAGGCTGCAGTAATTGGCTAGAGAGCCTCAGGAATAAATGGATGCATCAGCATGTTGATCACTGATCTGCACTGGGTTAATATCTCGCCCATGCAAGGCATATAGTGGTGGGGTACTCAGAAAACTGCAGATGTAATAGAGGAGGGGAACATGCATCCAGTTCGCTCTGAAGACGGGTTCTGCCTCCTACATGTTGTTTTTAAGTGCATTGCACAGGTCAAAACGAGTACATTTAGTAAAAAGATCCCTTAAATCCTTTAAACCCAGTAATGAAACCCTATTAATTTGTCCTAATAGGCTAGTTCTCCTGAGTTTTGGAATACAAATTCTATGCATGTTATCTAAGATATATAGATATAGGGCCTAGAAACCAAATAATTTGCCTCCGGTTTCCCCTGTTATCGGTACTGATGGATACAGTGCAAGCTGTATTGACCAGCAGCTGTCATATCAGCCATTGTTGGATCCAGCATACACTGCATCTATCAGTGCTGACAAGCAGGCGGGATGTCTCAGATGGGCTTCTCCAACCATATGGAGATCCTAAATGACATCACTTTTGTAACCTCACAGTATTTCTTGTGATGAATGGGAATGTCCAGCTTCCTCACTGCCTTATAAATAGAGCCCCTTTGAGTGTTGAGTACAGTGATCAGATTTCTTAGAACCTAAAGCTGATATATTGAGCAGTCTTACTCCTAATATTTATTGGTGGCAGGAATGAAGATATTAAGGATAATGTGCAGCCACTGACATTAATAGGAATGACATAAATATATCATCATCATCATCATCCACATTTATATAGCGCCATTTATTTATATAGCACTAGCAAATTCCGTAGCGCTTTTATCTTGATGCATTGCCTGTAGAGTCTGGAATTTTCAGCCTTGTTCGAATGCTTTTTTTTTGCTTTTTGTTTTTTTCCTGCATCCAGTTTTTTTTTAGATGGATTAACATTTGTATTATAAAGCTCAGATCACGGTCATGTTATTTCTTTCTGTAAATAGACTAATACTTGTACAGTGTTATGACTGTACATAATGAGCTGTTATCATAACACATTCTAATGTAAGAGGTACAAGTAAAAATGTCTGTGGACGGTTCCGTCCAGTCTGTTCTACCAGAGGTCTTGTTGTGATGCCCCACTAATAATATGAAGGAATGTACAGTGTGAGAACACTGTCATGCTTCTAAACCAGGAGATAAAGGAAAATATGTGAACAATATCAACTGAATCAAATCTCTGAGGCTGCCAGAAACCCAACTCCCACAACTCTTCCCATTATAATCCGGTGTGTATTTATCTCAATCTGTGCCAGGCTCAATAATCGTTGCATGCCATTTCATGAGCGAGATCCGCGTGTGTCTTCATTCTGCTCTCACCCTGTGGCACCCAATTATTCATCGCACGTCAGAGGCTGGCTGTTTAAAAATAAATGGCTAGAACATATTCTATTCGATACTCCTCTTATTATTTGTAATGTGATATTATTATCTCTACCTCTGGAGACTTGGTGTTATTTTGGGTGTTTTGGAGGGGGCTGTATCCTAGCAACAGGCGGGGACATCACCTCTTGGTGACATGCTGAAAAAGCAGTTCATTGATTCTAACTTGGGAAGCTGTCACAGGATATCAGGGACACTGTGGATTTGTTTCTGCTATAGAGAATGGCAAACGTTGAATCTTATACAGTAATACTGTGTCCTTTTATCAGTATATGTGGGAATAGGTGGCACTAAATACCGATTGTCTGACGGATTTCTTCCTATATCCAATGAACTTGAATAGCTTCGACCTATATCTTAAGAATTTAAATAGCAATGACCCACATGTCGGTTGTAAAGAAAAGCCACTCCAGTGACGAGGGCTGTGTGTGTTGGGTGACGTTTATGGAAAATCGGGGCATGGATAGAAGATGTTACTATGTTTAATATAGTAATTTTTTTATGTTTTAAGCCCAGCTTAGAAAATGAAAGCAAAACTTTGGTGCAAAGGGAAAATGTGCTGTAACCCATAGTTGCTAAAGGTTTGCTTTCATTTTGTAAACATGTTTAAAAAAAACAAAACTCCAGTTGAAGCTGTTGCAGCACCTTATTTCCATGACCCAATTTTCTTAAAATTAAAAGATAGCTGGGGACAGATTTAAAAACAAAACTGGTGCACAGGGAAAGGTGTTGTAGCCCATAGTAACCAGTCTTCACGAATCTCCAGCTATATTTTCCTACTAATCTTGCTGGCCATGCACTTTTATTTTGGCTGGTTATTTACTCAACCTGATAACCGATATGTATAATTGCGATAAACTGTACAAAGTCATCAGCAAGAAGCTGAACACCAGCAATAAATAGTTGACAAAAATTGACAGGCGATCGTGTTTCAAAATGATCAGCGCAGACGTTTCCTGGTGGATACCATTGAATCTGATTGGCTGCAGGTTGTTCTAACCCCACCCACTTTGCAATGACACAATGAGCAGGTGATGAAAATTGATACAGTGAAGGTTTTCGAACCCTGGGTAAATGCACTTTAAATCTGCAATCCCATGAAAGATGTATGCTTGTTTTGATGTTTTCTTTTATTTGATTGTAGCAAGCTATTGTGGTGGGCAGCATGGTGGTTAAGCGGTTAGCGCTTCTGCCTCACAGCGCTGGGGTCATGAGTTCAATTCCCAACCAATGGCCCTATATGTGTGGAGTTTGTATGTTCTCCCCGGGTTTGCGTGGGTTTCCTCCCACACTCCCAAAAAAACATACTGGCAAGTTAATAGGCTGCTATTAAAATTGACTCTAGTTATTGTGTCTGTGTGTATATTAGGGAATTTAGACTGTAAGCTCCAATTGGGCAGGGACTGATGTGAATGAGTTCTCTGTACAATGCTGCGGAATCAGTGGCGCTATATAAATGGTGATGTTGATGGTCCTTTTTAGTGTTACATTTTCTTGATCTTTGATTGCATGGTGTAATGAGATTACCTTGATAACCACCTGTCATCTAATGTAATTAGCAGGCACACTTTGGAGAACCCTCTTTACATGCGTGTTTATATTGGGCACACACACCCTCCCCCAGCTCTCTCCTTCTTATGCTATGATTTACATGGAGTCATGACTGTCTCGGGTACATGTTATTTTCCTTGAAGAACAAGCTGGAGTGCTGAAGTGCAAATGTATTCCAGCTGAGAGATTGCGCCTTGTAATGGCAGTGAGATCAGTCTCCCCTACAGAGCTTTATTTAGCAAAGGCAAGATTGAATTAAACAACATTTTCTGTTGAGGGAAAAAAAAAAGTAAGTATTTGTGTGGTTGCAGCTTTAAAAACTATGGGTGCAGTCTCTACAGGTGCATCCTCAGGATACCACATTTTGGCAATGTGTTATTTAAAATACAGAGTTCTGTGTGCTCTCCTTTGTGAAAAATGAGATTTTAGTGTAAAAGCTGTGACTGTAACCTGGATGCACAGCTGGTTTCATACAATTTAACTTAACATGGCAAAGTTCAATTTTCGATTTGGTAGTTGTCTCTGGTGAGCGCATAGCACGTACAAAACGCTCAGGATTTCATGGTCTCTGGTTGAGTAGCGTGGGACTTCTTTTTCATCCGCCACCCCTCCCCAACGGCGCTGTGCCCAGGAAGGTTTACTAGCGTGTTTCAGTTAGCTGCATTTTATTGTATTCATTCTGCTTTGTACGCATGTTCCTGTACGTTTCACTGTATTTCACTGTGCTGTTTTTATTTTATCTCATAATTATTTTTGGTCTTTGTGCATTATCTTCATTCTATTGCTTGATCCAAACACCCCCTCCACCCCAGTGAAAACCTCCAAATGAATAGATATGTATTTCAAGCCCTCCATAGGATGTAAACTGGGGAGAAGTGCTACATTATTTAAAAAATACAATTAAAGAAACAAAACAAATCCTACACCATTCATATTAAAGGAGTGTGTGTTTTATTTTTTTTTATGAGCCGTAAAATAAATTCTGCTTGTGAACCTGGGGCCTTGCTGCTGCAAGCTGGGGGGTCCAACAGTACCCAGCCCTGATTTTGAGTCCTGAAACCTGTAATATTGCATTTTGATTATTATTTGCCCAGCCCTTTGTGGGCAGCCAAAAATAAAGCCTCTATTAATTCTGTGCTGTGCTTTGTATGTAGATCTATGAAATCAGCACAACTGAATCACTCTGAAAATTACATAGTAATCCCTGAACTGAAAGTGTTTCATTAAATGTACCTTTGCTCTGATATGCCGACCGTTTGTCTGCAACTCTAAAGTGTTACAGATAAATGTATTTAACTGTAACGTTGTTGTCCACAACTCCATATATATCTGGTATGGACAATTTGTTGATACATACATTAGAAATATGATTAAGATGCTTCCAAACTAATGCTCGCTTTAGAGCTGTTTCTGTGATGCATTTATAACCCACTTTTTCCAATGCAATCTATTATACTGAGATGTAGATCGTGCTGAGTTAAATATGTGTTATTAAGCTTGTGGACTGCAGTGGTTGGAAGGCGCCCACAAGAAGCCATTTATACTGTTTTTAAAGTGCAGTAACAGCAGATAGGTGTAACCTGAGGAGGGTACTGCTGGCTGCCCATTCATCGGCATTCACGTTTCAGAATTGTCCCTCGTTATTTTGTGTGACCACCTTTACGGAAGAGAATTCAGAAATACTTGGGGGATTCATCTAGTGTATTCTAGCTAAATGTTGTCTAGAATCTATGGGCAACCCCTCCAATTTTCCTTTTTAGAAGTTTTGGTAATACTGGAGGGTGAGGTTTTTTTTCCTTAGATTTAGTCTAGGAATTATTTAAAAAAAGTAATTATTATTATTTATTAAAATAATTAATTATTTTTAGTTTCCAGGAATCTGTTTATTGTAAATTGTCCCAAATTTTGTACAGAAACACATATAAACATTTAAATTATAGTTTCAGACCTTCATTGTACAGTAACTGCAAAATAAACGTTAATGCTCCATAAAGACCAACGTGACAGCAGATTGTTGGTCCTCCTGTGCTCCTTATCTGCACTATGGACGGTGGGGTTTTAGAACCAATACTTGGAATTCTTGCTCTGAGAAAATAGTTAACGTGGAATAAAACCCAAACTCCTTGGTCTCTTTCTGAAAACTCCAGCTGGCATTCATGGATTTGCAAAGAACAAGTTGACTTTTTTCCAGGCTTGTCATACAAAGACAACTCAAACTCTCGCAATACTACTGGAGGTCATATCCTAATTCCTTGTAGCTCTTGCTATTTTGCTACTAGAGCAATTATTACTTATCTGCATTTCTCTCGTCTCGGCACATTGCCAGAGTCCGTTCAGCACTATCGAGCTTTCACCAGTTGTCAACCGCCAGAACCCCGTGGTCTTCCCTGTGTAGCGGTTTTTCAAAGGGTTCCGCTGTTTCGCTCACAGCCCCGTCTAATAAAGAAAAATTGCGGTTTGTGATTGGTCCAAAGTAGTTAACAAAATGATAGAACTGTCAGCGCCCCTGGTAAAAACGGTTGAGCATTGCCAAGAGTCTGGTTTGGTGACTTGTACATATGATAAGGTTGTTTTACAGGTGAAGGTTTAGTTTTTAATATGAGGGAGTCATACAAACTTGTTTGCTGCAGGAATGTGCAGATTATTTTTTTGTTTGTTTTTTATTCTCATTCTGCATAGAATCCAATCTATTGTGTCCAAGCTGATTGTTAAGGTGAGCTGGTGATAGTATGTCTTGCATTGAGTCGTGAGTTGTAGCTGGAGATGACGATATTTTAGTGAAGTGAGATGTAGCTACCTTGGAATCATTGAACAACAAATGAATGTAACGTCTAAGCCAGTGTTTGCTAACCTGTGACACTCCAGGTGTTGTTAAACTACAAGTCCCAGCATGCTTTGCCAATATATAGCTTATTGCTGGAAGTGTATGCTGGGACTTATAGTTTCACAACACCTGGAGTGTCACAGGTTAGCCAACACTGGTCTAAGCTTTAGAGAAGTAAATATTACTCAAACTGTACTTCCATTGAGAATAGGCACATTTATAGAAGTACTCTAGCTACTTCTCCTGTGCATTTTAAATGGTAACTATACTGAAATTGTATACTTTAAAAATAAATTAGCTGTTGTTGCATAAAACTTTACATCCTTATCTTATGTCTATTGTTCCAATGGTGCTTTACTAAGATAAAGATGTTCTGTAATATTTTCACGTATAATCAGAGTCCACTGTTCCATTTAGTTCGTACCTGATAATAGAGCTTGAGGCATTATTATAATCCCATATATAAAGTATGTAGATTGCTATAGCTCTTTATGCAAAGTTAAATCAATCCACATGTTTGCTTTCTTTGACAAGCTCGTTATAATTCTATAGTACAATTTCCCATTAACACATATATTGCAATTTGTTTCTGTACAGTAAAGTGCCAGCCCTAGGTTTCAAACTGGAGTCTGCCAGCAATTATAGTAGTTATGTCCTTGGGTTTGTTAAATAAGGAAAGTGCACTGAAGTCATGAAGTGAATCCTCACATCCTGTCCGATAACACTGAGATGTTTGTCAAATGTACCTGTCATTTTGTGGGGAGTATGCTTGTGTATTTAACAACCTTCACCAGTATTTAGTTTTTGTACACTTTTAATGGGACCGTGGGATTGTCTTTTTCACAGCCAATCGGAATCCTCCGTTTAGCATCTGTCAAAGAATCCAAGTTCTGTTTATAAGCGTAGGTGTAACCAGCCGTGCCAGATGTACTCACTGCACCACTGTCAGTTACATATCTCTGCTGTCTTCATCTTTTTGTAGATGCTGCTTCCAATGACCAGCAAGAGCTCTTCTGTCAGAAGCTGCAGCAGTGCTGTGTACTCTTTGATTTTATGGACTCAATATCGGACCTGAAGAGCAAAGAAATAAAAAGAGCCACACTAAATGAACTGGTTGAATATGTGTCCACAAATCGAGGAGTGATCATTGAGTCTGCATACCCAGATATCATAAGAATGGTAAGTCCTGAAAGGAGAGATGAATACTTTATAGAGAGATGTAGGGTCGGTGCATATAAGCATTGTCAGAAAACACAAATTGGGGGAAAGAATTATAACACCCAATTGATTTCAAGTTGTGCAATATTTATGCTCAAATAGTTGTTGTTTTTTTTTTATTTGTTTTATCAAGAATAATAAAAGAACAGTAAGCTTCATGCAAACCACTCTTTCCATGTCTCATTTAGAAGGGTCGTCTGGTTTGGGCCTCCGTAGCACTTCCTCTGGCATTCGCTCTGTTATGGACGAGCACTTATGAAATGAGAAAATCTTTCACTACTTGATAGGCAGAACGCGACAGTGGGATATGCATTTCTTATTACTATAAGCTTGGTGCTGCACAGTGGTTAGAATTGCTGCCTCAAAGCGCTGGGGTCATGGTTTCCATAACGACCAGGGCCCTATCCGTAGGGTTTTAATGTTCTCCCTGAGTTTGGCTGGGTTTCCCCCCACACACTCCAAAAACATACTGGTAATTGGCTTCTGACAAAATCGACCCCAGTCTCTTTGTGGTTTGGAATTTAGACTGTAAGCTCCGATGAGGGCAGGGACTGATGTGTGTGATAGTTATTCTCTGCATAGTGATACATCATGATTGGGACGATATAAATAATGATATGGGCTGCATTCTGCCATGGATTATGCTGTGTAGTCATAGTAGTAGACTGGAGTGGTGCAGGGCACATCTAGATGCCAAAGCTCCTACTTAATATCCAAATGTTGAGGACTCCCATCATAAAGGCATCATCAATTTATATCGCGCCACTGATTCTGCAGCGCTGTACAGAGAACTCTCACATCAGTCCCTGCCCCATTGGAGCTTAGTCTAAATTCCCTAACACACACACAGACTAGGGTCAATTTTGATATCCGCCAATTAACCTACTAGTATGTTTTTGGAGTGTGGGAGGAAACCGGAGCACCCGGAGGAAACCCACACAAACACGGGGAGAACATACAAACTCCACAGAGATAAGGCCATGGTCGGGAATTTAACTCATGACCCCAGTGCTATGAGGCAGAAGTGCTAACCACTGAGTTATCGTGCTGCCTCATGGCATCTGGGGAATGAGAGAAACTTCTAAATAAAACAAAAAAATTGTCCTTTTAATGAGCATTTAAGCCATATAGATATTCCCATATGTTTACAGAGCTAATTAAAAATGTCCCTTCTATGCACTGCTGTTATATGAAGTCTGTGTACTCTCCAGTTGCAGGACAGATTGTGGCTGACTTTCTAGTAGGGGTGAACACTTTCGTCTGCTTCCCCTTTGTTCCCCCTTGTCGATTTACGTGGTCAGTCAAGCTCTGTCCTTCTTATATTTTTATGTTCTGTTACGATCCTCGTAAATGTTTAGAGAGAAATGTGTGTGGACTAGTTTGACAGCTTCCATTATGCGTCCTAACGTTTATTTTGCCAATGTAAACTTGGCCTTAAGGTTATTTAATTATTGCAAAACGATGTTTTATGCCGGTACCTACTCCTCTGTAAACAGTAACTTTTTTGCTTTCTGCTTCTAATATTTATAAGCTACCCGTCACAGCAATACTTGTTCATTGTCGACTTGTGAAATGGTTTAGATGTATTTAATGTCATTGACAGCAGCTTCCCGGTGTCCTCGGTGATGTCCCTGTTTGTGAAACAGGTGGGAGCATAGTTACTAATTCTGTGCATAAAACAAAAAGTGCATTTTCATCTGCAGGACCTTTTTAGATGGTCAGAAATGGGCAACTATGCAGTTATTACTCATAACTCCCAGCGTTATAAATAGCATACAGCAATCCCAGCTCGAAAAGAGTCCGTCAGTGTCTCCATGGCAACTTCGTAAACTTAGATCACAACATGGCTTCCACCGGGCTGCCTTTGTAAACGAGATGCTAATTGATGTGCATTTCAGCCCCCCCTTGCCATGTTCTTTCTGTATAATTTACACAGTCGTTCTGCCATATATTCTGGGTTAGAAGAAAGAGAGAATGATTTCAAATTTAAAAGTTCATTCATAATTGTAATGTCACATAATTTAACCCATAGGGTCTGGATCAATGAAGAGCAAAGTGCCATAGAAACCTTGCGCAAGTTTCCTTGGCGGCACGTTCCAGGTTAAATCGCTCATAGTCCGTGCTGTACCCGCAATAACAGTGCAGAAACTATCACTTTGTGCAATGTCTGTGTGAGAAATCACTCCTAACTGCATCTGCAACATTGACACTAATATTTATTTTTAAGCTTAAATGCTAAGATTGGAGAGAGATGTATGCATATCAATAGGGAATAGTGGAAGAATGAACAAGAATAACCTTTCATTTTTGATCCCTTTTCTTGACATGATGTAATTAAGACATTTGGTTGTGGTTTCATTTGCACAGTTACCATTATTGCACATTGTTGACATCTTGGGGGTATATTTACTATGCTGTGGTTCCAACGAACCTCTGAAGAAAAGGACTTGAAAACACCGGGAATCAAAGACAAAACCCGATAGACTTTGTCTTTAATAGAAGTGTATTTTTAAAAAATGACTTCAAAGTGACAGGAATCAGCAGTTCATTAGAATCACCGCATAGTAGATAAATATACCCCTTAGTGCAGGGGTGTCCAACCTTTTAGCTTCCCTGGGCCACATTGGAAGACGACGAGTTGGTTTGGGCCGCACATAAAATACACGAACACCAACGATAGCTGATCATCCAAAAAACCATAGAAAACATAGTTAACATATTAAACTTACTTGCAAATGAAGTTAGTAAGAGTTAGGAAACCTGTTGCAGAATCATGATTAAAGCAGTAGTCCCATTACCAGCTACAATTTAACTTGCCTGCATCTGCCCCTTAGTGTGGGGTTCGGGGAATTAAATGCCAAAAACTTTTTTCCTCTCTTTCTGCACCCATGAATCATTTTTTTTATTGGCAAAATGGTCACCGATATAGGTAGCATCAGGAGGACGAATAGAAATCGACAGAGATTTAATGATAGGGTGGCGGGAAAATGGCTCATGGAGCAGCCTCCGATGAGGGTAACAGTGGGTGATATTTTCGCCCTACTCAGCACTGCACATTTAAAATGGTTTAAAATATTAAAAATACAATCATCTCTTAATATTTATATTAGATACATACAGAGAACACAGCTAGTTCATAATTGCATGGTGCAGAAAGTCCAAATTCAGAGTAACAACAATAAGATACTGCTGCTGATAGTTCGTGCAGGTGACTCCTCTGTGCTGCGCTACGCAATGGATGTCGGGTGTGATGACGTCACCCGCGACATTCACTGTGAGCGCCGCAGGAGGAGGAGACCAGGGAGGGAGCCGGAGCGCCAACTGACGTGACCGCAAGGTAAGTATTTTTGTTTTGCAGTATTTTTTTTTTCATTTACAGCACTGCCCCCTTGCCACAACCAAAACTCCTGCTGGGCCACATTTACAGGCATGCTGGGCCGCATGCGGGCCGCGGGTTGGACAACCCTGCCTTAGTGTGTCCGGTTAACACCGTCTTTATGTGGTGCATAAGAAGATAGCTGTGGCTGCACAGAGAAGTAGGCTGTGTAGTAGATGGTTTGTGACATTACTTGTCCTAACAAATTTAGTGCATGAAATATTTAGTGTGTGTGTCTGTGTGTACGTGCTTTCAGGGTAAAATTGTAGTTGCTGGTCCCGGGGTTGCAGTGTTAGTCTGTTTTCCACCTAGTCTTATGGTGATGGTATGTCACATTTCTCCATAGAATACTTTGCACAATAGTTGCGGTGTGAGCCATACAGAGAATAAATTGTGTTAAGTATCCAGATGTAGACATTCAGTGGATTTTACGTTTATCGGCCTTATACCTTGAGTCCCCCTTATTAGGCCTAGATTATTAAGGACATGCAAGGCAGTTTCCTAGTTAGAGGCAGTATACCATGGGAATGCTGTGTATATACATTGAAATATGTCAGTATCAGACCTTGGTACCAAGTAGATGATTTGGGGCAGGGGAGATAAATGGGGAGTTAAAAAAATAAATAATAAATAAACCTGTATTAGCTTTTTATGCGGTGTATGGAAACCTGTCTGCACAGGGTTAATCTGTAATACTATGGCTATATCCACTTCATGCAGGGTGTGCAATATGGAATTACATAGGAAAATTGGATTAGATATAATTATGCGCTTTAACGTTCAGCTCAGGTTACACTGTTGTGTTGTCTTTAGTAAATGACCTCCGGAATTAGTGGGGGAACTGTCATTGATGTCATTGTCCTATTCACTTGCCATTGCCAGTAATGGCTTTCTGAATCGCATACTTTGCATATATACTCACTTAGGGCCTGATGCATGTTCTGCAATTCGTAAAGTATATGCTCTTTACGTTACTTCCCGTATGTAGATACGCACAAGTATCTGTTCAATAAAAGGTCACATCAGAACACTCACTCAGTTTAAATTTTAAAATAACAACTCTTAACAGTAGAAAAAAAAAGCATTATTTATTTCTTCTAACATTAAATATATAAATATGGCGTGTGTGTGTGTGTGTATGTGTGTGTATTTATTTATTTTTAATGAAAAATCTATGACATGTCGTTCATCACTGTCGGCACTTACATCTGCCCTGTTGATTGTGCAAGTGGTACAGCTAAAACCAGGCGTACTTACGACAAACGCAGGACTACAACCGGCTGCATCTACATAGGAATGCCCTTTCTGTACATTGCCTACATTAATCCGCCCCTTTCCTCCCTCGTTCCGGCTATTAAGTAGTATCCTTTGCGTTCAGACATGAATTTCATGCAATTACGTTTATTGGTGTAAGGTCCGTTTCTGAGCATGTGCAGAGAAATTTCACGCAAGATACAGTACAATGACGTCCAGCTGCATGTTGGTGTAACAAAAACACTCAATACAACTTTTGCCACATACATGAATATGTATCTACATGAATCTATACATGGCACTGACAAAGGACAACAATCTGAAAGAACAAAGCATAGCATGTCAGTTAAGCATGCTGTGACTTCACTGCCAATTTTCCTGTGTGCAAATCTATGATTCTGTACAGTGCATTTTTGAGATTTCACTCATGCGTTAGACTCTGCACTGCTCCACAGTAGGGAGAGAGAGGAGCTCGGTCCTCTGCAGGAGCTGTTAGAATATGTCTGTCTAAAGTACTGGTATGTGACAGGTAGCCTGCTGGGACTTGTCATGCAGGTTTCAAATTCTGACATTAGTGGGAACGTCTAACTGTGCATTGTACAGTTACCACATGTACCGTTCCTGACACAATCTGCAGCAGAATGGTTTCCCATAATCTGTCTTGTGCTTCCCGGTATTTTGCATTAGGTGAAAAACAAGTAGCTGTTAGTGGTGGTTGTACTGTGGACTGCAGAATGTTACATGCGTAAGAGGTTGATAAGAGGTGCAGGTGTGATATGGTTAATGAGGGCCTGTTGGTGATAGAGTACAGTCTGGTGGGACAAGCAAATGCTGACATAGTGGGACTCTGTGGTAGAACATGCAGACGGGGTGGTATCAAGCAGGGATCTAGGATGGGCTATAGTGTAAAGGAGGGGTTTGAGACAGAATTTAAAGGATTGAAGGTTGGGAGAAAGACTAGTCAGGCAGGGCGGAGGGTTTTATAAGTGGGGAGCAGCACAGTGAAAGCCAGAAATAAACCCCCCGGAGATTGTGTGGTTAGTGGCGTTGTCTTGTCTAGGGCTGCACTAGGGCAGGAAATGGTAGAAATAGGAAGAACTATTGGTTCAATTGAGGCTGAGAATAAAGGATATTTTATACTAGCTCAGACCATGGCTTCCATCACTGATCCTCAGTCATGTTTAATGTTTAGTATTAATACCAGTTCATGGCTGCAACACATTAATTTAGAAAGTACATTTGTTTGTTGAGATATCGGTTTATTAATGTCTGGGTGATGGGTCGTCTTTAAATATAAACTTAAGCTATAGACCTAAACACTAGGGAAATAACTTACTAGTTCTGAGTAATCAGTGTTGGTATTTGTTAATTATACGGTCACCACAGTAACTGACCATTACCACTTGAACCTATATTGCAAATCTCCTGCTACCTATGTGATAAAATAATGTATTCAGTGACTTGAGGTTGGCAGCTGAAGATTAAAAACTGCTTTGGGCCATACTTCCAGATAATTAACTAGCCTGTACTAGCAATTTTACATGAGATTAGTTTTCCGGAGATAAGCCAAGCATGTATTCTCTACCTCTTCTGCAAGCTCTTGCTGTGTGAGGAGAGCAGTAGTAAAGAGTCTCTCACTTATACTGTACTTCCACATGGAAGTACCCAGCCAGTATTATGTTATTGGAAGAGGTAGTTCTGTACAGGAGATCGAGCAATGACGCTACTTTAGGTGGGATTGGGGCTATGCTTACTGTACAGTTATACAGAGGCAAAGTAAGTACACTAGCGTAGGCCTGGACAACCTGTTTCTCTCCAGTTGTTTTGAAACTACAAGTACCAGCATACTGTGCCACCTATCGGCCTGCAAAGCATGCTGGGGCTTGTAGTTTCAGCTGGAGAACCCCAGGCTGTCCAGGCCTGCACTACAGAGACCATAGAAAGAGAAACTATTTAACTTCATACCATCATGAAATCCACTTGCTATTTATGTAGTTTATCTCTAAATGGGAAACCAATTAATGTAATCTGTTTTGTAATAACCTTGCTTCTGGTTAATAAACGGACAGCACAATTCTGTTGGTTTTATACAACACATGGAAATGCACTGATTTTATTTAAGTGTGGGTGATCAGCAAATATTCAGTACATGAATAGATACAAAACAATGACATGATATAGTCCACAGTATAAATGTCTGGAGACTGCACATTATTTTGGGTATGGTTGAAGAAATCTTCTGAAACTATATTTTTTATTAACGAATACACAATTGTTTAATATATGTCTATGTCCAGACAGACCACGTTGAAATTGAGGGCTAGCGGGCGGCATCTTTCCTTCTGGCCCCAGGCGCTTAAATTTTAAGTTCTGGCTCTGGACATAGTTGATAGCTTCCAGAAGTAAATCCCTTCTTACATTAATCCCTGGGATAGCTGGTACTTCCCTAAACTGTATGACATTTTGGGAGTGGTCACCTGACACCTGAAGAAGGGGGACCACCTCCAAAAGGCTGCGTTGGCTTTTTTTATTATTATTATTTCATAATCTTTTAATTATAAGGTGCCACAAAAGGCCCACATCTCCGTATGTGACATTTCCATTAATAGATGATTCATTAATGCTTTCTGTGTACAGCCTTTGAACATTATAATGTAGCCCTTTTACCGTGATAAAATAGTACTGTCATTTATTTATTTTTTATATACAGGCTTTTTTTTATGTTTTAAAATACAGCTACGTGCATTACGTATCTCTCCCTTGATGGTTATTTTGATGTTTCTTCCATTATAACCTCAGTGCCTGTCTACACACTTCTCTGCACTCTTCCCCTAATCTTGCACAGTAATCTCTTGCTCCCCAAACCAAGTGCAGTCAGCATCCAGCTTGTTCAGTCTGGTGCTCTTCAGGACTTCACATTTTACATGCTGAGATCTGGCTGGTTCAAAACTCAAGTCATACTTGGTGCCTAACTAACGACTTTCCTATCCGCTTTAGTGAGCAGGGGCTTTAACACCACTTGTGTAGCTTATGTTCCTGTATTGTAACCAATGTCTGTTTTTGTATTTTCCACAATCATGTAGTCTTATAAATGTTATATAATGTGTCCTGAAAATGAATGTGTGATTACTGGCATTATTAGGTGTGTAACTTACTGGTGTATTTTCATACAAAGCATTTATTGTATCTCCTATAACATTTTAGTCCTTGTGTGTTTAGCAGATTGTATATGGCGTAAGCTGTGTTTATTCTGGGTTTGCTCTCCTCTGTAGGTTTCTATAGTAATGACAGAGTTTACTATGCTGTGTATACAGTAAGAGGAGAGAGCGGACAGTACTGCAGAGTGCATGTCACTCACATGTATGTGAAATAATGATCCTGCAGTGTCCATTGCTGATATAGTGTCATGCCTGTGAATTGGAATGCGGTAGCCCTTCAGTAGAAATCTACAGTGCTATAAACAGAACACGGCTGTGACGTTGATACTGAAAGCTTTCAGTGTCCTGGTTCCAGAGCTTTTCATGTTCTATGTTCAGGTTTCCTCCTCTTGTTTCTCAGGAAGTGCGATTTCCTGAATGATATCGCAGCAACTAGAGAACAGCTTTTCCACTTTCTCCTTTCTCCGTTACAATTAGCTTTACCTTTTTCCTGGTCTTATTTCTGGATGGATGTTTATTAGACTATGATTATAGTTTTCTACAAACATTCCTATCAGCGGATCAGGCATGAAACTGATGGTGTCATTGTGTTTGTGCTGTTCCTTGACCTTGGATGTCAGTCGTTCTGTTTATACTGCTGTTCTAGTGTGTGCTGTAGCACATTGACAAATCGTTTCATTCTGTCTGAATTGTAATACATGAATGCTGGTGAAAATACCTAATGGGCTTCCTAACCAAAATGTATTCCCTCCTCCTCCTCCTTAACGTACCACACCACAAAGCTGCACAGAAATGCCAGTTTCCAGCGGTGGCTTTAATATTGGTTGCTGATAATAGCCACACACACAAGGTCTCCACCACCCGCTATAATTGTTAATCGGCTACCTATGAGTTGTTACCCACACCTCTTGCGTTGTGCGCTCATTTGGGCCATCTTTACCTTCTGTTGCATGTTCTCCTTTATTTGCATTATTATCCAGTTAATGTACAGCGTAATATGTTGATACTTTAAAAATAAAGGATAATACTGTAGTATTAGGCTTATTTAATTTATTATAAGGCTTAAAAATAAGGAAGATAAAAAAAAGTGACAAATGGCTCTTAAGTGCTTGTAACCCACTGGGTTAGACTTATTAAATGTATTGTACCATAAAAAATACTTAATTGTATGCTCAGTATAAGGAATGAGAATGGTGGATATAGCTTTATGCTTGTGGTACAGACTGTGAACAATCTCAGGGGGGTTTTATCACTTTGGCTTTTCCCCTTTCAACGTTCCTACAAAATATCACAACATTACTCTGTCCTTTTTTATAAACTGTTCAGGTTTTCAATTCATTATTCTCAGTTGCCTATTGCACATCTGCAATCGAAAGCAGGGAACATAAGAACTTCCTGCAGGAATTCAGAGATTGCAATTGTGTGCAGAGAGATGAGCAGCTATAACCAGCCGATATAAAGATTTATACAGTGACTAGATCACTGCACACTGTTTTGTTTTCGCTTAAACTGTCTGTTTTCCTCTCAGGTTGCAATAATCTTTTGAGGATTTTGTATATGTAACTAGTAACCAGCCTCTCTCTGCTTTTGTTACAGATTAGCTCGAATATTTTTAGAACACTCCCGCCCAGCGACAATCCGGACTTTGATCCCGAAGAGGATGAGCCAACGCTGGAAGCGTCCTGGCCTCACATACAGGTGGGCAGTTGTCTATTCAAGTGCTATAGCCGTGCTGTTTGTTTAGGTTAGTTCTCGCCCTGCTCATTCATTCCCCTGCTTAGAAACAAAACTTTTGTTTTTGTTTCGGGTTTGACCTGACAGGTGAAGTCACCCGACGTTGTCCCTCATTGTGTCAGACCCAGCTCTTAGACATTGGTAATCCGTCTCCCAGCAAAGTAGTGTTAGGAAAATATAGATTATAAACTTAACTGTGGCAGGGACTGAAGTGAATGATTAAATATTCTCTAAGTACTGCGTAATATGTAGGCGTAATATACACAACTGGTAAATAAGTCTCAGCATGGCATACCAGCGTTTGCATTACACATGTTAAGATCTCTGGAGGGTTTCCTAATAAATAACTTGCTAGGAAAAAATTAACATTGATTGCAAAACAAATGGTATGTTGATAGGCAAGTAATGGAATGTGCGTATAGTTTCCAAGTGAGAATTATGTGTGATAAAACAATAAACTAGACCTGTATTCTGTGCAACTGGGGTCACAGAAGGCTGTGCAGCAAGGAGCCTGTTCACACTCTGTGTGTGTGTCCTGGATGTGAGACACACACGCTGCACAAGGAACAGCTGATCGGAGAGTAGTAACCGAGATCTTGTACAGTACAAAGTGCTCATTGTCCAGTAACGGTCTGTGTAGAACATCCTTTTATGTATCTTGTGACTTGGAAACCTCGCTGTCTCATGATGAACTGTTCATCGTGCTCTGCTTCTAACTCGTCAGGATTATGTACCCTCTAATGTGAAGAGAAAACATTGGGGGCAGCACACAGGTAACTGTACAGGAATTGCTGTGGTCAGATTCCTAACGTGGTTCTTCTAGTACAGTGTAAAAACTAAGTCTTATTGCTATAGTTACAACAGTTCTTAGAGTTCCCCACTGAGTATCAAAGTGACAAATTAGACATCAGTGTGTTTCTGAGAAAACATTACTATTGAGTGGAAAATGGAACATTGAGATACAAGGTTTAGGTTTCTTTTTGGATTTTTTTCTTTCTACGGTTAAAATTTCTCTTCATATTTGTGTTTATTAACGGGAGCTGCCATGTTGTCACCCTGTGGGGCATATTCAGTTAGGATTCCGGTCCGCGGTAACGCGCGTTACTGCGGAAACTGCGCACTATTGCCGGTAATACGGTACCGCAATAACGCAGATTTTCATACGCTACCCTATGGGCTGCGAACTAAAATCCACATTATTGCGGTACCGTGGATTAAGTTTGCGGCCCGTTCCGGCGCGATCCCGTGGGCCGGAATCGTAATTGAATATGCCCCTTACAATGTAATGCAATAGCTCCAGAAATGACATGGAAGATGTTACACAAACGATGTTTTTGCTGTGGAGATTGCATTCCATCAAAGCCAGTTTGATGCATTTGTTTGTTTTATTTTTATTTTTTTTAATTATTAGATGGCAACTGGTCTTTGGAGATATGTAATGGGATATGTAAAGAGAGTTTTGCCTAGTAGAGTTCCCGAAAGAATATGCTGATTGCTTAACTGGTCCCAATGTAGTAATTGACAGACTGGCCACACTTGCTTTTGGAACCTCTGGGGGTAAACTATGCAGATAGCATTTTTTTTTTTTTTGTTTAGCCCACTCAGTACTTCAGAGGAAATGAATAATAAAATCGCTCTGGTGACAGGTTCTATAGAAGAAGGTTGGATACATTTTTAAATCTATTAATTCCACTTATGCTGTGGGAACATTTACATTGTCATGTGTGATAGTATGTCGTAGTCACAGAATGTATGTGTGACATTTACATTTATTTGGCCTTTTATGTAGAAATTCTGAACATGTATGAACAGTCTAAATATTGTCTCTGCCTATGTTCCTTAGCTGGTTTTCTCTTGAGAGAGGCCAGAGCCCAATCTCATTTCAGGGTATGATAGATTGGACCTTTCACTGAGAAATGATGATGAAAATGACAGTGTCCTCTACAGTTATATGACCTGTGTGCGTACAATTAAAACCTGGGGAATCGCAGTGTCTCAAAGGACTCAATCTGAGACAAGTTGCTGGAATATAATCGCACACGGCCCATCTACCAGTGATTCCACCTGTCACAAGTGTAAAATGGTCATTTTATATGGCTGTAAATACTGTACAGCTTGTTTGTTAAAATAACATTTTCTTCCTTCTTTTTTTTTTTTTTTTCCCCCCCAGCTGGTATATGAATTTTTCCTGAGATTTTTGGAGAGTCCAGACTTTCAGCCTAGTATTGCGAAGAGGTTTGTGGACCAGAAATTTGTACAGCAGGTAATTATTTTATTCCTTTGTCATTATTGAATTTGATCAGAGATTTCCTATGTTTCATTTTACCCTGGCAATTACCCATGTAAATCGTCCAGTCTGATCTCTGTCTGCCAACACTGAACAGATGTATCTGTTCTCAACACCAGTGTTACATAGTAAGTTGACAGTGAGTGGTGTACGTGTAGTGACACAAGGTGATGTCATTGTGTGAAATACTATATATATATATATATATATATATATATATATATATATATATATATATATATATATATACTGTCGGTAGAAGTCATGGCTGAGCTGAGAACAGCTGTAAATATAACATTTGTCGCAGTCCATAGGAAATTGTTAGTGCTGTGTCAGTCAAATAATCCCCAACCTGCTCGGAAAGAGGCCTAGTAGACCCTACAATGCTGTATTGCACCCAAATCGGCAGCAATCCAGATCAAATCTGATTGGGATTGACCAGATGTTGATGATCAGAAAACATGGCAGACAGATGATCCAATCTGCCAAATATTAGTCATTGGTCACCCAGGCTAACTGGGCACCATGCAGTTTTATGGTGCATACATCCTCTTATTTATTTGTGCATATTTTTTTAACCATAGATGAAATGCATTAAGGTATTAATGATGATGATAGTAAACATTACAATAAGCAAAAATGCAAAACATTGTTTGTCCTTTTAAGTCCAGCAAAACCGGAGTAGCGAAGCCCACTATCCAGATCTAATGCCCAGAACGGCCACATAGCCAACTTATAGGATAATGTCTGAGACCAACGTAATCTTCCCCCGCAGTCGATTACAGTTTTCCACTGTACAAAGCAGAAACATTGAACAAATTTACATATATTAAGAGACCTGCCAGAGAGTGTAACCACATAACACTGCACCACAGACATTAACCTAAGCCCATCATTACATTCATTCCCATTACACAATCCAGAATAGTAGTATTAGATCTGTAACTGGTATCATCATAATAAACCTTTTACAATGGTGGCTGTAAACCCATGTACGTAATCATGAAGTATCAATCAGTGAAACGAATTAGAACCAATAATCCAGCCATGTGCAATGAGGCGAACAGAGGCAGCTGTCACACACAGTTGTGTTGCCGCTAAATATATGGCATTAATAACGAGGAATGCAAATGTTCTAGCCACAAAGTTGCATATTATTGGTTTGTGCATTGTTGGTAAATCTGTTTCGAATGATGTCTTTCATACTGCATATTCTGTCCATTTCAATGTTAGATTGGGAATAGGATCTCGCGTAACAGAATGATCAGAACCAGGCCCGCCGCTATAAACCATAGCAGATCATACAACGGTCATTGGGATCGGCTTCTAAAGCAGCCCAGCAAGAGACACAGGCCTGTAAGGGCTCCCCACAGCGGCACCGATACGTCCCTCTGTATTTTACCATTTAAGTACTAAGGGAGGATTGTATGTTAAATATTTCCCCATTTGCTATGAAGGTGTTGCATAGCTTAAATCATTCCCTAATGGAAAATAGTAACAAACTAGACCACACCCCAATCTACCCATGTCAAACCAATGAGAAACCATTTTTAGCCTCTGAAAATTGGAACTATCCCATGAATATGAAGGTTAATGGGAGATATAATGGTCCTCAGTTGGCTTGTGGAACTCTCCAGTCAGTAAAGTTGCCATTGTTTGTCATCTCTTCCCCATAAGCCCTTTGTCTTAGTGTCCTCTTGCCAGTCACATTGATGTGTGACGATTTTTCACAATACAATAAGATGAAGGCGCGTCCTAGTTTGCTAAGAGCTAGAACATAAAACTGTTACTATAAATGGAGCTGCCAATATACAAGTAAAGAGGTAGGGCTTTGTTCATTGCATTAAATAGAGATTCACTAAAGTCCCTTCTGATCTTCAAAGCTGTTTGTACAGCAGATTTTATTATTGTTTATATAACGCCAGTCTTACTATGCAGCGATGTACAGAGCATATGTAATCATTCACATCACTCCCTGAACCATTGGTGCAACACACACACGTACTCATATGCATTTTCTCTATAGGTAATCTACCAGTATGTGTTTGCAGTGTGGGAGGAAACCCACGCAAACATGGGGAGAACATGCAGACTTCATAGATAGGTCCTTGCCCAGAATCGAACCCATGACCCCAGTTTACGTTTATACTTTTTTGGTTTATACCTAACCTGACTGTCATTGCTAGAGCAAACACATCTGTATGGGAGAGCATTAAGTTTACCTCTCCATCTGACAGTGGCCTGTGTGGGCTTCATGATATCCAGCTCTGTCCAATTTGGCCACTCACGTGTGATTTTGTGCACAGATCCGATCACTGGACTCTCCGTTTCAGCAACAGGATTTGCCCTGATATGGGCGGAGCATCCACACTCTCCGGCTGCTGCATTTGTCCGTGCCGGCTAGTACTGCGCTGAAGAGGAGTTTTGTTTTTATAGGAAAGAAATTAGCACATTTAAATGTGCAGTAAAATGACTATATCACAGAAACTAAAAATGAGCAATAATCATAGGACAATAAACCAACAATGTATACATTAAATACATATTAAATATAAATCTATAGGAAACGGATTATACAAACTGTTAATAAAGAACAGACCATAAACAATAGGGAACGTTCACTCAGAATTCTATAAAGATCAGTCTTTTATCAAGACCTGTCCTCAGGTTGACTGACTGGGAGAGGTAATTGCATCATTGATGTATATAGTCTATATATGTATAAATTGTAGGTTCTGCAAACATTAGCAATACTTCTGACCTCATCTACCCACTAAAACCAGTCTCTGTGTGTGCATCATGGTGGCGCCAGTTAGTGGGACCGTAGCTACTGCTGTATCCATTGTTTAAGTACAAGGTTCTCCAATTATTTGAATGTCTGGTAACTTGGTGATACTCGCATAACACATCAGTGATGAGAGGGTGGGTATGTAGTGCCACCTCATCAGATACTTAAGCTGAGTACACACTACACTGTTTTCATCCAATAATCGGCTCAAACAGCCGACATACGACCGCTCGTTCAAAAGTCGGGTCAGTGTGTGCAGTGACACGATGGTCGAAAGTCTGCCCAAATGGACGATTATCGCCTCATTTGGTTGGTCGTACCGTTTAATATTTTCGTTCCAATCTCGTTTCCGCTGTGTAGTGTGTATAAACTTCCGACCGATCCACAACAGTGAGTACGAAATTACAGTCATTGCTCACGACAACATGGCTGTAAAAAGTCGCTAAAGGGACGTCCGTTCTTCCCTTTATCGTCCTAAACAAAGCTCGTGTATATGCAGTCCATGGACCGAGCGATCGCGTCATCGATCGCATGTAGAATCGGTCGGCATAAAAAGTTGGTCGAAATTTCTGTAGTGTGTACCCAGCTTTACACATGGCTTCTCTGATCTGTGCACTTACAGAACCCATTTACATAGTGTGGAATATATTAGTCCGGCGCTCTCTATTCAGCATTATTTCTAGTTACCTTCCCCAATTTATGTATTTAGACAAAACCTCTTGGTTTAAATCCATTTGGGTGTGATCCAGCCGATTGGAGGATAGCATTGGCACATGGCATCTATTAGCATATTTTGAGGTCATAGGGTGAGCCTTAAATTAGGTATTTTGTGCAGATGATTGGAACCACTGTGATGGGATCTGTGCCGTCATGTTCCTCACAGACCCAGTCAGTTTGCGGTGATCTAGTTTGATTCACATGTGGAATAAAGTGAGCGTCTGAGAGATGTGTAAAGCAAGCCTCCCAATACGTGTGCAGGATCCTGCGTCTCCAGCACGCCCCCAATACGTGTGCAGGATCCTGCGTCTCCAGCACGCCCCCCAATACGTGTGCAGGATCCTGCGTCTCCAGCACGCCCCCCAATATGTGTGCAGGATCCTGCGTCTCCAGCACGCCCCCCAATACGTGTGCAGGATCCTGCGTCTCCAGCACGCCCCCCAATACGTGTGCAGGATCCTGCGTCTCCAGCACGCCCCCCAATACGTGTGCAGGATCCTGCGTCTCCAGCACGCCCCCCAATACGTGTGCAGGATCCTGCGTCTCCAGCACGCCCCCCAATACGTGTGCAGGATCCTGCGTCTCCAGCACGCCCCCCAATACGTGTGCAGGATCCTGCGTCTCCAGCACGCCCCCCAATACGTGTGCAGGATCCTGCGTCTCCAGCACGCCCCCCAATACGTGTGCAGGATCCTGCGTCTCCAGCACGCCTCCCAATACGTGTGCAGGATCCTGCGTCTCCAGCACGCCCCCCAATACGTGTGCAGGATCCTGCGTCTCCAGCACGCCCCCCAATACGTGTGCAGGATCCTGCGTCTCCAGCACGCCCCCCAATACGTGTGCAGGATCCTGCGTCTCCAGCACGCCCCCCAATACGTGTGCAGGATCCTGCGTCTCCAGCACGCCCCCCAATACGTGTGCAGGATCCTGCGTCTCCAGCACGCCCCCCAATACGTGTGCAGGATCCTGCGTCTCCAGCACGCCCCCCAATACGTGTGCAGGATCCTGCGTCTCCAGCACGCCCCCCAATACGTGTGCAGGATCCTGCGTCTCCAGCACGCCTCCCAATACGTGTGCAGGATCCTGCGTCTCCAGCACGCCCCCCAATACGTGTGCAGGATCCTGCGTCTCCAGCACGCCCCCCAATACGTGTGCAGGATCCTGCGTCTCCAGCACGCCCCCCAATACGTGTGCAGGATCCTGCGTCTCCAGCACGCCTCCCAATACGTGTGCAGGATCCTGCGTCTCCAGCACGCCCCCCAATACGTGTGCAGGATCCTGCGTCTCCAGCACGCCTCCCAATACGTGTGCAGGATCCTGCGTCTCCAGCAGCCCCCCAATACGTGTGCAGGATCCTGCGTTTCAGCACGCCCCCCAATACGTGTGCAGGATCCTGCGTCTCCAGCACGCCCCCCAATACGTGTGCAGGATCCTGCGTCTCCAGCACGCCCCCCAATACGTGTGCAGGATCCTGCGTCTCCAACACGCCCCCCAATACGTGTGCAGGATCCTGCGTCTCCAGCACGCCCCCCAATACGTGTGCAGGATCCTGCGTCTCCAGCACGCCTCCCAATACGTGTGCAGGATCCTGCGTCTCCAGCACGCCCCCCAATACGTGTGCAGGATCCTGCGTCTCCAGCACGCCTCCCAATACGTGTGCAGGATCCTGCGTCTCCAGCACGCCCCCCAATACGTGTGCAGGATCCTGCGTTTCAGCACGCCCCCCAATACGTGTGCAGGATCCTGCGTCTCCAGCACGCCCCCCAATACGTGTGCAGGATCCTGCGTCTCCAGCACGCCCCCCAATACGTGTGCAGGATCCTGCGTCTCCAGCACGCCCCCCAATACGTGTGCAGGATCCTGCGTCTCCAGCACGCCCCCCAATACGTGTGCAGGATCCTGCGTCTCCAGCACGCCCCCCAATACGTGTGCAGGATCCTGCGTCTCCAGCACGCCCCCCAATACGTGTGCAGGATCCTGCGTCTCCAGCACGCCCCCCAATACGTGTGCAGGATCCTGCGTCTCCAGCACGCCCCCCAATACGTGTGCAGGATCCTGCGTCTCCAGCACGCCCCCCAATACGTGTGCAGGATCCTGCGTCTCCAGCACGCCCCCCAATACGTGTGCAGGATCCTGCGTCTCCAGCACGCCTTCAGTTGTGGTGCTGTGTTTGAGGACCTTGAGATTCCTTTATCTGTATGAATAGCACTAGCATTGTTTTTGTTTGACTTTTTTTTTTTTAAATAAAGTATATTACTATTAAATATAGAACAATAATGCATTTGTATGTTTTCTGACTGTTATACTTTTAGACCAGCTGTTAACAAACCAGTTAGGAGAAGGTTCAGTGGTGTTTTAATAATTTTAAAGTATAGATAAATCTGTCCATTTGGTATACTGACATATAGGGTTTACTTAGGAACATGAAACGGCCATCTTTGGGGCGTAAACTATTTAGATGACAAACAGGTTTCCCGTGATTGCTCTCTGCTGTCAGCCCTGGTGACAACATCAGGTATTGGTCAACCCATTGACTTACTGAGGAAGGGGAGGGGGGATCCACAACTTTTTTTTTTTTTTAAATAAATTGGCCCTAATGTTTTGTGTTACTGCTATGTAATTGGGATTTCTGCCTGTAGATAGCAGCCATTTTTGTTAGTTTGTGCAAACGGTTGCCTTACACACATGTGGCATTAGAGTGATGAGAATGTGTTGGGTAATCTGTCTTTTTAAGGGCTAGTATCGTGATACTTAAGGCTGGCAATGATTTGGGAAATGCACACAGCTAATATACATCGGTGAAGAGGCTGTACAATGTATGTACTAGCTGGGCTTGGATAGACATGTCAGTGGGATAACTAGCACCTTCAGTACAGCATGTATTTGCATCAGTTGTCATTTCACTTACGGACAGGGTGTTATTAGGAGAGTGGTCACTTATAACCTAGCAACCATCGAATACATTCCGTATTAGGCCAAGAGAAGTGTTCTATTATCTTATGGCAAATGAGTTACAATTGCATTTGTAATTAAAGCCAGGCTATTGATATTTGTATCCCTTGTAAGAAGTGTGTATGTTGTGTACTGAGCTGCTCAACTGACACATAAACCAATATGGAGTATTAAACATTATTGTTAAATAATGAGGCCAGGTTTGTATCTATGTTAAAGTATATAATAAAGTTTTAACCCCTTTATGACCAGAGGTAGTTTGCACCATGAGGACTGGAGCAATCTCTGCACTTTTATTCTGTGCTGGCTTCGCTGAAAATAACTTTATTTCTAATATAATTAAGAAAATGTTTTAGATTTTGGGGGGAGAAATTGGGGCTTTTATTCTGTAGCTTCTTGAATACATGTCTTTATTTTGTGCGCAATTGTTTGGGAGGGGACAACACAGGCAGAATAACAGAAAAAATACAATTTGCAGAATTCTTCCCATAGTTGCTTTTATGCAGTTTACTAAGCTCCAGAAAATGAATCCTAAACCTTATCGGTTAGTACTCCCAAGTATGAGGATACTAGATTTATATACTCTTTGTTATGTTTGAGGTAGTTATAGAGACGTAAGCAATAGTATTTATTAGAATTTGGAATTTTGAAACTGGGCTATTTTAAACTAAAATTGTATATTATATAGTGACCTAGTGGTTAGCACTTCTGCCTTACTGCACTGGGGTCATGAGTTCACACAGATAAAGCCATGGTTGGGAATTGGAGTTTGTATGTTCTCCCTGTGTTTGCGTGGGTTTCCTCTGGGTGCTCCGGTTTCCTCCCACACTCCAAAAACATACTGGTAGGTTAATTGGCTAATATCAAATTGACCCTCTCTCTTTGTCTGTCTCTGTGTGTGTGTCTGTGTATATTAGGGAATTTAGACTGTAAGCTCCAATGGGGCAGGGACTGATACGAGTGAGTTCTCTGTACAGCGCTGCGGAATTAGAGGCGCTATATAAATTGATGACGATGATGGCATATGTCTTTTCTTTTTCTTTTTCTTTGTCTATTCCCCCCCCCCCCCTCTTTCTCTCTGATCACGTGACCGTGAATTATTCCAATATTTCATGAACACTCTTTGACCTGTCTGTGTCAGAGGTCAGCGGTCCGGCCAATTGCAGAGGCCTGAGATTATTGCTGCTGCCTATATACTCCTGCTGTAAGTGTACGGTGGGTGGCTGCAAATGAATTAATATTGGAAGTTATATTTATCTTTGTTTGTTTTATTACCCATTAATATTGTTTTCTGTGCATTCTACACACCGTTAAGTATACGGTCATAATGTTAAAAGTTTAAGATTAAATGTTTGTTTTTCTAATTTAAATTGGTTTTAGTTCAGCAAAGTTATATTCAATTGAGACTCTGAAAACATTTGTGTGTAATGTTTCACCTTGTGCGTTAGTCTTTTCACGAGATTACCAGCCCAAGCTAATTTTTATAAATATACCTTCAGTGTCCCAGGTTTTAAGGTATGTAAAGAGTCATCTTGTATCCATTTACAGATTTAGGTTTAGTATTTTGAATACGTTTTCCATTGTGTCTAATGTACAGAACACCAAACTGGGATAGTGTTTATATTTAACGTAGGCTCTGGCTGTTTAAAGTGCTCAAACCACAATTTCTTGACATGATTGTGCTTGTCATGTTCCAGCTTTTGGAGTTATTTGACAGTGAAGACCCCCGGGAGCGAGACTTCCTCAAGACTGTACTACATCGGATTTATGGCAAGTTCCTTGGCCTAAGAGCATTCATCAGAAAACAAATTAACAACATTTTTCTCAGGTATTGGAATTGAGATTTGTAAGTACACACCACAAGCAGTTGATATTTCCCACATATTGGTACAGTGATTAAACGCACAATCAGCTGTACTGTTGCCTCACTTGCAAAGCTGAAAACATGTAAAAAGGGAATTAACAGAGTTCTATTGAAGCAGTTATATTTGTGTAGACTGGAACAGCAGAAATGTGGCAAATCATTCACTCCTCCAAGTCAGTGATGTGCAGCTAATTTGGTCACACATGGAAGCATGTTGGATAAATCCAGTAATATGGAATTTTGGCTTAACCGTATGGATTGTGGTTATTACCAGGCGAAGCAACAATACTTTGTGATTAAACAAGGAGAGTAACATCATAAGCACCTGCATGATTCAATCTAATCATTCTTTCATTAGGAAGATGCAGGTGTTTGATTTCACCACTGGAAGCCACTTTAGTGTCACAAAATAATTGACCCAATTAAGTTACTTACTAATAATCTTCTCCCCAGAGCCCCCGGGACTGCACCATGCAGGTGATTTGTTCCTAGGCATCAGTATTCGTCTCACAGCCCCTTCCAAAAACTGGCGCAGTGTGACCCTGCAGGGTTGTGAGTGTGTGCCAATCAGGAGCCTCAGTCACTGCCATTTCAGCATCTGATTGGTGGTCCCGCTCACACCCACCTTCTGCAGTCATTTTAAAGTGGTAAATGAAAATGTTCACCACTTTTGCAGTGGGCAATTCTTTTGGAATAAAATAGAAAGTACATCTCAGATGGGGCTTGTAATATACCCAATAGAACATAAACATGAATGTAAGGTAGAATGATTAATGCAAGATGTGCATGTGTTCCGTACTCTTTTCATAGAGGTATTCCAAGCCCCATGACAGGCATATTTCTGTCTATAGGCACCATTCATTGGACAGAAGCAATAATTCACTTTCTATTTCTCTAAAACTAAATTCCAATTTTGTCCAAAGTGTCTCCAGTGTTTCCTTCACTAAGCAGAGCAGCATTTCCTTAATCCTGCATAGCTACAGTCTGTTAGGTTAAAATGAGAGAATCATTCATTATCATTATCCACATAAAAACATTCTTTTAACAGGTCCCATTCTGGATACATGAAGAGGGAGCTGAACAACTTAATATTATATAGTCTAGTCTGGATATATTTGATATATTACATACAAACGTTCAAATTCCTGTAGCCTGGAAAAAACTTAGTTTTGAGCTGACTTTGTCTTAGTAAAAGAACATTTATATATAATAGGTCATAGAGAGCCACCTCCCCTTACAGGAAGGCCGCTGAACACAAAAACTCTTTTTGGTGTTCTTCATAGTTCCATTTTTAAACGCTTCAACCCCAAATGTGAACATTGTGTGAGTGCTCGTCAAGCCACTCTTGAAAATGTTGCTGTTCATTGGTTCCTGGAAATGCATTACTTGTTAGTCAGTCATGTGCGAACTTGTTCCGCTCTTCATACATATGATTGATCTTACTTGTCATGGTCTGTGATTAAACTGCCATGTGATTAAAAGAAAAAAAAATGTAGAAACAAATTTAACAAAGTTAAAACTAATAAGAAAAGTCTGTAATATCTTCAGGATGTTTAAAACTAGATCTTGTGGGAATAGCACAGTCCCCAAACAGCTCTATTAAAATCAGTGATCATGTCAGACATTTTACAAAGGCAAACACTGCTCTCCCTAGAAGAGAAATTTAAATCCATAAAATTTATAGAACAGCTTTGAATCCCTGGTATTTTATAAAATTAGATAAAAACTGGTACATATATAGGTCTCTTTACTTAATGGTTTCCTCGGCTACCCATTAAAACAAATAAGGATATTCTGTGAAAAAAAAAACACTTTGCTGGTGAATATTTGACCCAACACTGGTGTGGATTATATTATACTGACTAAATATATAAGCACATTTGTACCTGGGTACTACATATGTCTAGACAAGCATACATCTGGTAAAATGCAGACTGTGCAAGCTGAGGGGTTTTACACGACTTCCAGTGGAATTAGGACATTTAAAGAGCTCTAAAAATGAACAGTTAGTATATTGCATAATAAAATTGTATACGAACTATTCATTACTAGCACTTAACCTCACTCTGTGATCCATTCATTCCCCTGCTCCACTCTCCTCTCATGCTGCCTGTTTTCTAGTTAGTGTACAGAGGGGTTGGACAAAATACTACAGTGTAAAACGGCACATCAGTTTTTTACTCCACGCAGGTAATGTGCAGTGGGGCATGAACGAGGCTTTGGTGTTTGGGCGTTGGTGTTTGATTAGCGCATGATGGATATGGATTGGTACCATATCACCGAATGCTGCCCACAGGCAATACATAGTAAGGATTTAGTTTTAAACGCTCTAGTTTAACGTTTTAATCCTCTTCTGATCATATAGTGTAACAGATATCATGTGTTGCATAGTCACATAACTTGTATGTGCTGAATGTACCATATAGAAAAAATATTTAAATCATGATGCATCTTAAATTACAAATAATTTTTGCTAACTAATCTTTGTTTCCTCAATAGGTTTATCTATGAAACTGAACATTTTAATGGGGTGGCGGAATTGCTGGAAATATTGGGCAGGTAATTAATAGCCAACATTGTATCACGCTGTAGAATCTTACAAAGCGAGGGGTCTTCATGTTTGCAAAATAATTGTCAGCAGGTGACCCGCTGCAAATTTTGTGCTTGCAGTTACAAAGGGTATGAATACTTTTAAAACTGTTGCTTTAATTATGTTTAGTATTGTGGAAGGTTTTGGAATATTTAATTTGATTTGACCTGGTACTCAAGACTTTTAAGGATCAATGACGGCATTCTAGTTCAAATTGAAAATCGGCGGGACCAAAATGTGAAAGATGTGTTGTATATGAACACTCTATCACGGCACTGTAACCAAGATCAGAATGTAGCCTAATAAATCAGGAGGCGTGTCACTCGTTCAGTGAATTGATAGGCTGCATCCTCATGCATATTTGTTCAGACCACAAACTGCTTATCTCTGCTATGTGTAAGAGAGGTTCATTGTATATAGCATTCCCCAGATTTCATTGGTTATTTGTTACACTCCTTATAGTTCAAATTGGTTAACAATGGATTTATAAGGGAGTTAGGCCAGGAACACACTGGAGAGTTTTCATCCAATAATCCGGCAAATCAGTCGACATGTCGGGATGGTGTGTATAGTGACACGATGGTCGAAAGTCGTTCCAAAGTGTGATTGTCAGCTCATTTGGTTGGTTGTACTGTTTAATATTTTCCGGACAATCCACCTAACAATCATGTAGTGTGTGTGTGTGTGTAATTTTCCGATCGATCCACAACCAAGTGCCGATAGTTCTTCGAGCTGCGACTCCTTCGGGGACGTGTGTATGTGAATTTCTGATGCCTGTACCAGTCCCACATGGTGTGGTGTCTGCATGTCACTCATTTGGTAATTAGGTGCTTCTAGTGGTAAAGCAATAACAGGTGTCTATTACATTATTGTGTATAGCATATGTCTGCCAGTTTAATTATAAACCTTTGTCAGTGTAGTCTTATAAAAAAAAAACAACAACATTTTATTTGTCTATTGCTTATGTCTGCTTCCTTAGTTATAGTGATGTGTCACTTTATTGTACACTCAATACACATTAATAAAAAGGTTAAATATGTTACATTTGTCTTCCTGCATAATTAAATACATTTTTGTATATAACACACATTTTTGTTTCTTATAGATGTGTATTTTATATATGTCTAGTTGCCTATTAGTACACCTGTGTAACTTGTTCTGTATCTTACACCTGTGTTCTGTTAAACCCTTTTACATGTACATTTAAGATGTTTTATAATCAAACCTTTAAAAGTATCCTCATTAGTAAAAATAATTTTGTGTGGTTGAGAATGAACATACAATATACACGTGCTAACGAATGTATGAAGAAGGCATGTTCCCTTCGTTCTTTTTATGATATTTGGAGTAGTTACTACTGAACATGCTCTGTCCCTTTATTTAGATTCCTTGGGGATATCGTCACATAGTCGTTTAAGTCTATACAAATTTGTAATCTTTGCTTACGACAATATGGCGGTAAAAAGTCGCTTCCCGGATGGTCGGTCTTTCGTTAATCGTCTTAAACGTGACCAGTGTGTACGCGTTAATTGCCAGAACGATCGGACCAACGGTCGAAAGGAAAGTCGTTGTAGAGAACACGTTGGTCGGAATATTCTTCAGTGTGTACCTAGCCTAAGTCATTGATACCTCTGTCGCCAAAATCCATACTTGTTCAGTTCTATGTAAGGGTGGATGGGATTTAGGGGAACAATCTAATACTAGATACGCAACAATGTTTAAAAAAATATGGTGTCCATGTTTTTTATTTTAAAAGTAAAGATGTTACCAAGGATATCCGGAGGGCGTAGACACTCCAAGGAAGCATACACCTTATACACAAGTAGGACTGTAATTGTGTATGTGGAATTGTACATACCTAGATGTCGGCTGCTATATCGTTAATGACTGTAACAACCAATCATGATCTATCTGTATTTATAGTACCAGAGCGTCGCCATCACGATGAAAGCAATCTGTATGAATCCTTTGGATGTGTAAATGGCATGTTTGACAGATCAGATGTGAAAACTGTACAGAAGTTGTTTTTTTTTTTCTCCTACTAATGACCGGAGCGGCTGGTTTCTCGTTTTCCTTCATTGACTGCTTTTAAACACTGAGCATAATTGTTAAAGCATTGGTACATAGTACTGAATGGAGTGTTGGAACTAGCATTTATAATATGTTACATCAGTATCTCTAATCACTAAAGCAATTATACATCGTAACAAATAAACTCCACATTTATGAAGCCAGCGTTAAATCGGTCAGATGACATAACCTCACTGTCAGTGCCTCTTACTTCCACAGTGTTATTACAGTAACATGCTCTATTGCAAACAGCTCACCTGCACCACAGTCAGCAGTGGTGCATTCATGGGAGGGTAACATAGCACCAGTGACATGTGCTATATAACTGCCCATTGCAGCTCTTACAGAAGGCTCACAGATCATGGACATGCTGTGGTTAGTGCTCATTAGTCATCAGTAGAGCGTTTTTTGATAGACTATAACCCAGTACAAAGGCCTGTGAGCTAGTGACCTCCCCAAGTATTTACAAAAAAAATGAAATACAATTTTGGAATTTTAAGGGATAATGTATTCTATACTGTTTTTTGATTATATGTAATATAACTTGCCCCATACTGTTAAATAGAAGACTATTTGAAGTCACCACAGATGTCCAATCACCATATAAAATAATACGATCTGCAGCGTCTGCGTGTAGTAAAGGCATTTGGTGGCGTCACATGATCATTCGTATCGTTGTGTCTGTAGTAAGGACAGAGAGAGTTGCGGGTGAGGGGAGGGGTCTTGTGCACCTGGAACGCCCTGGTCATTTCTAATATCTTTAGAATCTACATTTGAGGCTGTGTTTCCGCTGTGCGGACAGCACTGAGATTGTTTTGTCTTACAAACCAAGTAGGTGTATAGTACATCTATATATTTATAGCACTTTTATGACGCACTTATTTCTATGATGCAGTTGTGTGAGCAGGGCACATCACATACCAAATTAAAGGTCTTGGTCTGTAGATCTGCAGAAAAATATTGGTGCTGTAATCGGTTGCATCGTGTAGGAGTTATTTCACGAAATGGTCTGCCCAACATTTACAACAATGCATTATCATTGTCCTCTGGAAAATGTGATAGTTGGCAATACACCTGTGAATCTGCTGGGTGACCTGGAACATATGACCTGCTGGGTGGTCTGGAAACTCTGACAGTTGACAATACACCTGTGGATCTGCTGACTGCTCTGGAAACTTTTTATCAGAAGAGAAACAGAGTGAATGAAAGAATTGTGTTAACAGGGCACTCTTTTTAAATTGATTTTGCATAATAAATATTAAAAGATATATAAACTTTATTGATATCATTTTAAAAAAACATTATAGTGAAATATTAAAAGAGAGCAATGATCATGTAAATACCAGAATTGCTAATTACTGATAAAATGGTAGAAAAACGATCATGCTGCCTCGTTGTCCTAATATGCATATATAGTGTTAATAAGATGGATCCTGATTATCTTAATAATTAACCAAGGGATCACAAAACTTTAATAAGAATATTTGAGTAAATAACAAATAAAAATAATGCGAAGATATTTGGAGTATCCCCAATAGATCAATTCTGGTACAATACAACAATGAGACCAAATTAAATACATCTGGTTAAACCAGCCTCATCTTATTATATAAGTGCTGACACAGTAGATAATTATAACTGTAGTGTGGTTTCCTGCACTATTACACTGGAAAAGTATCTATATTAAGTGCGTAGAGTGTGTACATACTATTTCTATTTTAATCACTTATATTGCTTTATATAAACAAGGTTGACTGGATAAGATACATCCCCTATGAGATCCCTATAATAATTGAACGGATCACTGGGCAGCAGGCGTTTGGTCCCTCTAATAATGATTGCACTGGATAGCAGATTGTATCGTATTTGCTAAATAACTAGAGCCTTAATTGGTCCCGTACTGGATAGTGAGCTTATTTTAAATGCTAAAACAGCATGTCTTACAGGAACCATGCCCAGGAATGAAACTTAGATGGAAGAAATCATACATAAAGGGGCATATTCAATTGTTATCGAAAACGCCAAAAATCTCGCAGCGCGCACACCATTACCATTATTACGGTAATAGTGCGCATAAATACCGGTATTACGTTAGTTTTCTCGCTGAATTTCAGCTCGCAGCTCCCGGAGCCACGAGCTGGAATCCAGCTTACTATTACCGTAATAACTGTAATAGTTTTAACGCTGCGGGATGTTCAAGCAATTGAATATGCCCCATAGTGTAGTATATAAAGAAATTCTTTAGTTCCTTTAATATAGTGATTGATAGTATAGTTATTTATTCATTATATTCCGTTGTTAACATTGTTACATGTAGTGTAGTGTATAAAAAGTTATGCTGTTAATGTTATTTATTTGCAGAAATGTTACTCTTTATACTAAAACTTCTGGTTCTGTTTTCACCACAGTATCATCAATGGTTTTGCTTTACCATTAAAATCTGAACATAAGCAATTCCTCATGAAAGTCCTGATTCCTATGCACACAGCAAAAGGCCTGGCCTTGTTTCACGCACAGGTGGGTATTGCGCTTGTTCTATGTTTTGTTGGTTCCTGCAGGAATTGAGTTTCTGCCAGGAAAGACTAGAATAACATTAATGCCAGAATCCATTCCTTTTGCTTTTAATTTGTTATAATTTAGTTTTGGCACACATTTTGTGTAAAATCTCAATCTCTCAAGCTTGATTAAAAAAAATTAATAATAAAAATAAACATGATTGATGTGCTTCTAGAGCAGGATTCTAAATCTCACCCTGTAGCTGTCATGAATTTGTGATTAGTGTATAATTTTTTTTTAAAGGCAGTTTCTCTTTGTGAACTGCAGCCGGGGCAGTCATGGTATGAAAAGTACATTAAAGAATAAATCCAACTTCTGTAGTCTTAAGATATTTAGCCTAAGTAGATGTGACGGGGAACTAATTTATTTATTTTTTCGTAGACCTAGCTGGTACGAAAGGCATGCAGAAAATGCCATTGATGCCACATAGATTAAATTAATAGCATACAGCAGCATGTATAGGTTACAGTGCATCACTGGGAAGTAGGGGGAGGGGAGGAGGAAACATCTTTTAAAGGTTTCATAATATGCATAGTTCAAATGTGTGGAAAGAGAGTTCTACTAATTGCAGAGAATACCGGGTGGGGGTTTGCTTAAAAGGACAAAAATAAAACAAAAAACCAGTTTGGTGTTTACTTTAGTAGTTGATGTAATTAAACAGTCAATCAGAAAGAAGGTGTCCCCCATACCAGAGCAGGCGGTCACTGTCTCTGTCCCACACAGCCATGTGATCAGTATATATCAGTGTTGGCTAACCTTTGACACTCCAGGTGTTGTGAAACTACAAGTCCCAGCATACCCTTCCAGCAATAAGCTGCTATATATTGGCAAAGCATGCTGGGACTTGTAGTTTCACAACACCTGGAGTGTCACAGGTTAGCCAACACTGGTATATATGAACACTTCCCCCACGTGCCCAGGCATAGACTGGTGACATGTCTTTTGTGGGTAGTTTTGCGTCAAAATTATTATTTATATATTATTGTTATTTTATTTAATCCTGACCTATTACACAGCGCTCTGCAGAGAATGTGTAATCCTTCCCATGAACCCCGGGTCCACTGGAGATTAGTCTGTATTCCCTACCACATGAACGCACCCTAGGGTTAATTGTGCCAGGTGTGTGTGTGTGTGTGTGTGTGTGTGTGTGTGTGTGTGTGTGTGTGTGTGTGTGTGTGTGTGTGTGTGTGTGTGTGTGTGTGTGTGTGTGTGTGTGTGCGCGCGCGCGCGCACCAATCTCCACACAGATGAGGTCCTGGTTGGAATTGAACCCATGACCAGGGCTTTGAGGCAGCAATGCTAACCGCTGTGCCACTTTGAGATAGATATATTTTCTCTTTCCATATCCTCACAATGTAATAAAAATATGGATGTCCTTTTTGTCTGCCAACCTTGTGTGTATGCCATCTGTGATGGTATATGCAACCTGCCTAAACATATCCTAAGTTGGGTATCTTGGTATGTACCCCAACATGCTCTTATCACTCTGCCCAGCGCCCCATGCTCCCCAGTTTTGACATAACACATGAACAGCGGCTACTGACCATCTAAAAAAGAAAAAGGGAGTAGTTCTGTTATAGTTTACATTCAATTATCTTGGTTCTGGTTGAATTTACAAAATATTCTTTTCTATATTGGTAATGGCTTGTCACATAGGAGCACTTGTAAAGGTCCATTCCCTGGAGCAGTGATGGGCAAACTACGGCCCGCGGGCCAGATCTGGCCCACTTAGAGGTTTTATCCGGCCCGCCAATATTTTAAAAAAATTCATTAAAATATGCATAAAATTATTAGGGCCGACCCTGTGTGTCAGAACCTTAATTTTTATGCCTTCCCAGCCATTACACTTCATCCTCCTTCCTAAAAGGACACTCCGTATGTCAATCACTCAAACACCTGCCCGCGCCCTAATGGCTGAAAGTCATGTGAGAAGAGATGGGCTGGGCCATATACTAAGGTGGATTTCGATTGGCCGCTGTGTTGTCAGTTAGTGGCTCACCAGAAAGACGGATCTGCAACAACCTGCTGAAATAAGTCCTGTGTCTGTACGATCGCTGCACTTATAGAGGTAAAACTATTATATAACACCCTCCCGTCCCATTCAAAAAATTTGTATTATATATTTCGATATTTGAGTTTTTTTAATAAATTTTATATTGGCCCGTCTAAAGTTTTTCTTTTTTTATTTGGCCGGCTCCTGAAAAAGTTTACCCATCACTGCCCTGGAGGGTCTGTACAGCCGTTGGTACTTGCATGGGACAGGACAAGCCTCAGGGTTCTAGAACTTCCATGTGTGTAACTTAGTAGATCAATAGCTGAGGGGTGTGCTAGTTTTCTTGTTACACATTAATGTGACGTTTCAGCTAGAGTATCTTTACTACAAGTAGCCACTGTTTAGCTTTCCCATCACAAGCACAAGCTACTGTCCGTTCTTAATCGTGTTTCTTTGTATCGGATGACTGAACTTGACTCTGTACTTAAACTCCTTTTTAATAAAGACTTTTATTGTGTTTGCAGCTAGCGTATTGCGTTGTCCAGTTTTTGGAGAAGGACACCACTCTTACAGAGCCAGTGAGTATTGTACACTTCTTCTCTATGTACTTTGGCTTTTTGATTCTTTATTATTATATTTAAATGTAACCTACCTTGTAAAATAAATGAATGAGTCCTTAACGCGCATGAAGCCAGATTTTAACTATACCAGACTGCAGCTATACCACGAGGTCCTCGTGCTGCAGTTCTGACATCAGAGATTTCTATTTCTGTGGAGTTTTCCATTTTTATGTCGGTGATTATATGTGCATGGCCACAGCATATAAATTCTATAGCAGCGATTATAGCTTAATATAGAGTTTGATGTTCATTGAGGTAAATATGTATGAATCACAATCCTAGAAAAGAGTTCACCTTGAAGTACAACGAAAAGCAACCACAGAAATATCACGCTCGGATAGAAAACGTGATAAATGTACATCTTCTGTTGTCCTGAGTGGGCGTCTGTGGAGCTGCACAATAGGCCCAGATTGGAAAGTATCTGTGCTAATAATAGCTGGAACATGCATGTGGGTGTACAGCTTGTATTTGTCTCTCTGCTATCAAATACCATAAACATGAAAAACCAGAAGCCCTGTGCGCTCGGTATAAAGCACACAATGGCCCGGCCAGTCTTATTTATAGGTTCTGTTAAAATAAAAGCCATTGAGCCACATGAACTGTACCATGTAACCACATGTAATACAATAGGTGATCACTGCTGCTTCGGAGGGGTGTATTGGGAAGTAACAGACAGATAACACCGTACTATAAAGAGGTGGAAGTTCTCTGTATGACTTGTAAGCTCTGAAGATACAATCACACATTTACTGTACACAATAGGTAATATATAGTAGAAGTGCAGATATTTAGACTGCACTTCCTGGAGGGAGGGAGTGTGTGTATGTGTGTATCTATACATCATGTGTGTGCATTTATATTGTACACACGACTTCCTGTCTTTCGCTCTGTTGAATTACACTACAAGCTCCACTTGCAGTCCACATCCGCTGGTAACTGAGGTCATTGTTTTGAATTTGGCTACTGCCCAACATTTCTGCCAAGGTGGCTTGAAATATTGTATTGATACAATACAATTGTATTTTAGTAGTTCTGTGGAAGTGATCTCTGGGCTGATGCGTTACTACAGAGGTACAGACCCCAATATTGCACCCTTGGAGGTTGTTCATGATTGATTCTTTTACTACCATCTTTGGGGGGAATTCAGTCAGAGGTGCTGCACGACGTGGGCTGTGTACATTGCTGGCTAATAGAGAACAGAATCTCCGCCTATTTTCCATCCCATCTCTATGGGACGTGGGGGAAAATGAGAGGAGATTTTAGTAAAACATTTTTTAGGTTTTTCTTTTATAAGGTTCAATATAATAAATCATGTCTGTAATCTAAACACATTGGGCAATAAAAACTGTTTGTGCCAAAAAGTGATAGTCTCTTAGTATATAAAATCAACTACATTTGTAACCAACAATATGTATAGGTGTGGATAAGCTAACTGAGATGAACAAGAAAGTAAAGTTTGTTTGTTTTAATTCACGGTTCAATATAGTCTTTCTTCTAATTGCAGGTTATTAGAGGATTGCTGAAGTTCTGGCCTAAAACCTGCAGCCAGAAGGAAGTGGGTATCTCTCTTGTGATGTAATGTTAAGCAGTGTGCAGATTGTGTTATATGGCTCTGAGTTTAATCATCTGATTTCCAATTCATGCAAATAATTGAATGTGGGGAACTTCACTAGTAAAAATACATTTTGTGTTATTTTTAAAGGACAGTCACTGGTACATAGTCTGTAGACATTAGGACCTTTACCCAGTTTTTGCTTTCTTTTAATGCATTTATTAAGGGACGAATGATTAAAATGATTAGAACAGTCCTGTGGCAGGGATTTCCATAGTTTCTATAAAAGTCTACATGCTGAGCACTGGAGAGCCTTCGTTTTTTATGTATGCCCTATAAAGCACTCCTTATCATCATCATTTATTTATATAGTGCCACTGATTCCGCAGCGCTGTACAGAGAACTCGCTCACATCAGTCCCTGCCCCATTGGAGCTTACAGTCTAAATTCCCTAACATACACAGACAGACAGAGAGAGCGAGACTAGGGTCAATTTTGATAGCAGCCAATTAACCTACCAGTATGTTTTTGTAATGTGGGAGGAAACCCATGCAAACACGGGGAGAACATACAAACTCCACACAGATAAGGCCATGGTCGGGAATTGAACTCATGACCCCAGCGCTGTGAGGCAGAAGTACTAACCACTGAGCCACCATGCTGCCCCATCTATATATGTGATATCCTCTCACAATACAACAGCTTGGGGGGGGGGGGGGGGGGGATCATGCTCAGGGAGGACAGACGAGAAGGGGCAGGGAGAGCAAGCAGCAAAGTCAAGATGTAACCTCCCTAACCTTGTCCTTAGCCATTACTGAATGCATATCATAATGCTTTGTCTAGCATGTAAATATCTATGTACTATGCACAATTGTCTAATAAATAAAACAAATAACACAGGGCATGTATTGGAACAATTTAATATTGGAATAATGAAAAACAAGTCCTGAACCATACATCCTATTGTTCCAAATTGAAGAATCTGGACACCTTAGGTCACATCTGATTGGCCCAGACCTTGCCCTTCAATTGACCTTGGCCTTCAAGATAGTTTGAGATTGGAACATTAATTCAAAAGATGATCTACATATTACTCTTAGCTCTGTACAACAGAATTTCATTGTATCCACATATATCTTCAATGTTTTCAACCGTGCTCTGCGTGCATTGTAGATTGCAGTGTGATATAAGACCTGTTCCATCATTTTACTTTGATTTTTCCGCTTCACCCTAGGTGATGTTTTTAGGTGAAATAGAAGAAATCTTGGATGTAATCGAGCCAACTCAGTTTAAAAAGATTGAAGAACCTTTATTTAAGCAAATATCAAAGTGTGTGTCCAGTTCTCACTTTCAGGTAGGTGGAGTTAGTGAAATTATATTATACGTTTTGCATGTAGCATGTTTTGGCCAGTTCTATGTTCTACCTGGGTAGTGGAAATTAACCCCTAACAGGAAGTTAATTGGCCAAAAAAGTTCAGTATGAGTTTCTACTTGGAAATGGTCACAAATACATTTATCATTTCTGCAGTCAGTCCAGGATTAGGGTTATGTTTTACTCTGGCCTGAAATGTTACTGTAAAGTGTTCTGTGTAGATCATGAAACTGAGCTGAAGTTTGTAATAACTCTGTTGTGTAGGTTGCTGAGAGGGCCCTGTACTTCTGGAACAATGAGTATATTCTCAGTCTGATTGAGGAAAACATTGATAAAATCCTACCAATCATGTTCAGTAGTTTGTACAAAATCTCCAAAGAACACTGGAACCCGTGAGTACCCCATACAATTTTAATGCTTATTTGTGTTTACTGATTACTATGTCAATTTTGCTTCCAAATACTAATTGGCTCTTGTCGATTATATTTTGCGCTGCCTTAAAACGCCATGTTTGGGTTTTTCACATTCTAAATCCTGTGAACGATTGTATTTAAACTACACTTGTTACTCTTTGCAAATTGAGAGCTTTCAGTGCGTTTAGATTATAGATAAACGTTCATGATTCCTGTGTTAGCGGAAAAAGGAAGACTTGGAAAGTGTCGTTTTAATGTCAAATCATACGGATTGTGTTTCTAGATCAATTTAGTGAAATAGCAACTTAATGTTAGATGTGTTAACTGTTTAAAGCAGTGCAGCATTAGCAATGATTTTGGTATACATTTGCAATCCACTTTATTGGAAAATGTGTCTGATCTCTTAAAGCAGTGAGAGAGGAGGAATCGATGAATAAGAGAGCACAGCTACCATCTTTGTTTAGTGCTCTGTACATCATTACATCTCACTACAGTCTGTTTGTGTCTCCCTTTCTGCTTGTGTAGGACGATTGTAGCCCTAGTGTACAACGTGTTGAAAACATTAATGGAAATGAATGGGAAACTCTTTGATGATCTTACCAGCTCGTACAAAGCAGAACGGCAAAGGTATGTATAGAGATTTAACATATATAGATGATCTGCAGTGTGAAAATGTTCTCATTTCCCAACAAGTCTCATTCATGGCAAATGTGTGAGGAATCCTCATCGGTGTGTTTTGCCTGTGACTTACTCATTCTCCCTTTCACATTCACAAAAAGAGGGGAGGGGGGGTCTTAGACTATTTCTAATATACAAACCTTGCAGGATTCTGCTGTGAAGATATTGAGGAATACCGGCATGTATTTCTCATTCCAGTTAATTAGTTCACAAGTGGACCTGCTCCCCACAATACAGGCAACAACTATTCACAAGTGCCATCTCTTGAATCACTAGGGACCAGTGACACCTCAGCACGTTGCTATTAATTTGCCTGAACAACTTGTGATATCACTGAGGAATGTTGCAGGTTGACCAATATTCATCTATTGCTCCATTAAGAACCCGCCAGAATGTGGTTGGGTGCCCCCAGTTCCTAGTGAATTGGTTGGTTGAATTTTTTGGGATGGCTATACATTAAGCCCACAATATGGCTGCGCTTCAGGATGCAAATATATGTTTGAATTCATGTCTTCCACACACAATGTCTTAAATGGTTCTCCACCTTTGCAGAAGATCTCGCCTTGCATAATGCAGGTGGAACCTCAACCTGACTGGTTTGGAAGGGTTGGGCAATAAACTACTCTGAGCAGGTTCTCTGATGGGATTTGTATGGGTGCTGAAGCCAATACATACATTTGTGTCCCTCTACCAGAGAGAAGAAGAAGGAGCTGGAACGTGAGGAGCTGTGGAGGAAGCTCGATGACTTGCAGCTGAAGAAGGCCTTGGTGGAGCAGGAGAACAGCACGTTCAGTCTACAGAAAAAGACAAGTGCCAAATAAACCACAATGACGACAACCTCTGCTTCATAGGCATACTTTTGTATATTTTCCTCCTCCCCAAAATATGTAAAGTAAATAAAACAGATTCCCCATTTAAGATATAAAGACATTTTTTGGGGGGGCCACGCTTGTTGATTGTTTGGCTGTGAGAAGGGCCAGTAATACATTGCAGGGCAACTTGTTGCTGACCTCTCCGACAGCAGGTGTATTAACAAGTCCTGTGTTCCAGCATTACCACAGTGTTTTCTGTGCTCTGCCAATGATTACTAGGGAAAAGAATAATTTTTATAACCTGTAATATGAGTGAGGTAATTATGGGGGTGGGGAGAATTATGACTTGAATTCTTTATTATATATTTTTTTTTTTTTTTTTTTTTTTTTATTGTGTTGCACATAGGTGTGTTAGTCTGCTATGTACATTGTTTTTCTGCGTTTTACATGTGTTTATCTCTTTGCAGTTTTCTCTTTGGAGGTTCTTACTGTGCTCCTGTTGCCCGCTGTCAGTGGAGGCAGCTATTTTATTGGCCGAACCAACGTTTTATGAGAATGCAGCCTATCGACTCACTGGGATCTAGTGACATCACACTGTTGATGGCAGACTGGACGTTGGACTGGTAGACTGGACGTTGGTACGGCCCGCAATATAGCTGCTTCCACTTTTATGTAGGGGACAGGTGGACTTTTAAGAAAATAGGGCTCTTGGCACAACTGTTTCTATTTTAAAATAAAATAAAGGTACTTTTTGTCTACCCATCATACAAATCCCACTTGGAGTCTCCACTCCCTTCACAGTTATAGAGTTTGTTATAAGCAGCCAGAGACGTCCCCACTTCCGTTTGGCAAACAGTACTTAGGACTTACTAAGTTTGTACCCACAGATCAGGCTTCCGGTGGGAGACTATCCCGCTAGAATGTGGTCTGTTTCCTCTGGCGTCTAAGACTGTGAAAACACGGACATGGAGCAGCCTTGCCATTCATTTACATTGTAGTGGTCACCTATGCAAATCATTCCAGTGAGTATTAGACAGTGTGCAGTGACTGGCAGGGAAGTATTAGTGAAGTCGGTGTCCGTGTTAGTGTTGTGCACTTTCCCCAGGTATTCCAGTAATAAGATTATAATATTATAATGACATTATTCGTGTGCCAGAGACCAGCAGTGAAGAGCTTTGTACCCTTTTTTTCACCAGCCCAGCGCAATAATCTCCTCTCTGCTCTGTCCGGATGGTCATTAGCTGATTCCAGGTCGCAGCCATAGTGGACATAAATGGAGATCCTTTTAATTGTCTTCTCTTTACACTGCACCCATTGCCCTAAACACAGTGGAGGCCATTGTTTTGTAGACTGAATCAGTATTCATGAGAATGCAGCCTATCCATTCACTAGGAAGTAAAGCAGGCAAAACAGGTATTTTAATGGGAATTATGAAATTGTTTCTTTATGTTTTACACATACAGTGTATTGTTAATCTCTTGGCAATCCCTATATATATTTTTTTTAAAGGATCCACGTCTACATCTTCTCATTTAGTAGAGTTGTCATCCAGTGTGCTCAGGCAGTAAGCTCTTCCAGCTCCTGCCTATATGATACGTCTAGAACATGGCCCACAGTGCCGTTATTGAGAGGGTTTCGTGAAATCTGGCGCATAGGTATCTCTGTAAAATAGTGTTGTAAACCCTAGAAGTCAGTTGTATTTAAACCGCTTTAATTTTATAATTTGTACTACAAGATTGGCACGCATCTGGTTGCTAGGGGTTACCACATTGTTTTACCTGCACCAGTTTAATACAAATCCCAATGGTTCCTGGGATTTCAATGTTTGATTGTTACAATCAAGGGCTTGATATACAACTTGGATAAGAAAAGATTTTCATAATGTCAGTTTAATAGGATTGACCTTCCGTATTAACCCCAAATCTTAAAGTGCAGTAAATGTGTTTGATACTAGTCCTTTTTTAGAGCTAGATTCATTCTATACAAGATTAAATTAAATGTAGCAGCGTGGGATGATTCATGAGTTATTAATGTCTTCTGTGAACGCCCCATGCACACAGACAAGTGTTTGTTGTTACAGCCTATAAGGAGGATCCTTAATATATGGCCTTTGCTGTCTGCTGTATCTATATGCCAGGAACACATTATTAATAACTTGCAAAAAGCCATGGTATGATGTAACCTATCAGATATCCGCTTTAATCAATCTAGTGCAGCCAGACTAATGAAAGCTGAAATCTGATTGGTTGTTTCAGATGACAAGTTCCGTTGAGACCTTGTACTAAAGTATAAAGAAAATCTAGAGCGAACATTCCGTAATGTGAATAGAATGTGAGCCACAAGAAAGTTGATTATGGTCCATCTGCAAGTTTTGTTTTTTTGTGTGTGTCTTGCAAAACCTGGGCTCCAACAAAACATTACTACCTACATGGCCAAGAAGAGTCCTGCTAACCACACTCTGGCTTTTGTATCGATACGCCGTCAGAGGGATTCAACTTGTGGCTCTCCAGATGCTGTGTAACTAAAAGCACCAGCATGTCCCATCAGCCACTGTTGGCAGAGAATGCTGGGAATTGTAGTTCCAGCACAGCCGTAGAGCCACAAGTTGCCTAAGCCTGCTTTGTACGGACAGTTACATACACTCCAGTATGCATCATTCACATTATTGTCATTATGACCTATACGTACATCACTTTCTACAATGAGTTCCCCTCCCACTTTCATCATACAGAGACCTGCAATAATGTCTTCAGAGGAATCAGGGAGATTATTTTCAGGGTACTTCTACTTTTTAATATGCCTAATGTTAGAAGGCTTGCGCCATAGAAGGTTTCACCATATTAAGAATGGGAGAATTTGTATTACATTTTAACACACTTTTTTTTCCATTATATTTTTTGTTTGTTTTAGTAGATGATTTTCTGTTTATCCCATTTTAAAGAGCTCCAAAGAACCAGAAATGAAGGATTCCATCCATTTACCCAGGTTTTGTCTATGGACTACGACTATTTTCATACTAGAATGATATATTCAATGAGAAATACAGTATATAAATATATATTTTTTAAATTTCATGTTACATTTCCTTAAAAGCAGAATTTATATTAGATAAGCTTTAGGATACTGCAGAGTCTATTATTGTACTAAGTAAATATTCTATAATGGCAGCAAATACATTTGTATGATATGCTGATGAGAAATTGTGATACTGGGAAATTGGAATGTGAATATATGATTTACTCTGTGAAATTACTGTCTATATTCCATCTTGTAGGATTCCGTTGAAAATGCCTCATTTTATGTAATAGAAATACAGTATTTCCTGAATATAAAACTGAACGCATTAAATGAACGTCTTGCATCTTCTATCTGATGGAGTATATCTCTGGAAACATCATTCCAATCACTTGCAGTCATGTGAAATTCTGTTTTGTAATTAAAGGCAGTCACTGGGGGGGGGGAACAGCATTTAATAAACTCGTTATGTTTGTATATTGTCCCAGCGTGTTCCTGTTTTGTGTGCGTGATTCATTACCTGGCAGATTACCCATTATAAGTTACTTGCCATCATCCCTGCCACTTGCATGAGACACAAGGCTTTCTGTACGGAGATTCTGTGCCATTACACACCAAATCTCTCTCCGCAGGTAAATGGGCCAGATGATCAGCTGCTGTTGCGTAACAAAGCCAGCTGTGTTTGCAGCTCTAATTAAATCTACCCTGCCCTAAGGCAATCAAGTCCGCTGCTAGACCTGGCCAGGGTACTTACACGCTATAGAATGTAGTTTTATCATTGATGCATCGCAGCATGAACCATGTTGACCTTGTGTAACTGGAATATTCTTAGGATGAACAATGGTGACAGTGCCCAAAGCCAGAGACACACACGGGCTGATCTTTTGGCCAGGTGTTGGGGGACGCAATCGTTTTTTCCCTTTTACTGCATATTTGCAAATGAGATCCGTGCAGTCTGTGTTTGGATCCGGCAACCAGATCACATTGGGGCCTGTTAATTCAGCCATCTGCAGACTAGATTTACGAACATGGCCGCAAACCTAGACCTCTGATCATTCTCAGTCCTGCGGATAGTTTTGGAGCCACACATGTGTTGATACCTGTCTGCAAGGCCGGCTATAGAAAATGACCATATTAAGAAAGATCATCGACAATAAAAATGGTGGCGTTTGCTGACAGATATACCAGATTGAGAAGTAAAAAATATTTGTTTTATTTAAATTTTTTTAATAAAATATAAAAGGGGTTAAAGACTTCTCCTCTCACCTGTGACATTGAAGGATATTGGACATCTGCAAGAAGGGGAGTCACCATATAAAAACAGCAGGCTGCATTCTGAGTGATATTATACCGATCTGATATAGTGATTCTAGAACAGTGATAGCTAACCTGTGACACTCCAGGTGTTGTGAAACTACAAGCCCCAGCATGCTTTGCCAGTAGATAACTAGCTGATAGCTGGCAAAGCATGCTGGGACTTATAGTTTCACAACACCTGGAGTGTCACAGGTTAGCCAACACTGTTCTAGAATGTGTGACTTAAATATTGTCTATTCCTAACTTCCATGTCCTTAGCCATTTCCTAGACATGAGAAAAAGTCAGATCTCTAGATTTAAAAATATTCACTTTTTGAAGAAATATAGTACAGGAGAAGCTCTGCAAGGAGACTTAATATCATTATAAAAGTCCTGCAAATACAATACGGTGCTCCCCTCTTTATTAGGTCAGAACATTGAATAGATTTCACTGTGGGTTTCTCACTTACACAAGGAAGAGACATCTATTTTGGGAGCTTAAATAAGGAACCAATGACATAAATTAGACACAGCAGCCCTGTGTCATTAAGTAGAGCAAGGCCATACAAGAAGTAAGTTGCTCCTGGACAAACCATGTTACAATGCAAGGGGTGCAAATTAGTTTATTATTTTGCACATAAGTTAAATACTGGCTGTTTTTTCATCTAGCACACAAATACTTGATAGCTTTATTTTTACACTGAAATGTAAAGTTGATCTAGGACATGCCCTACCCCAACTATAAATCTGACCCCACATTTCAAATTAACCCCCCCCAATGCAATATGATTTTGCCCAGGTGCAAATTTGCTCCCTTTTTACGCTTTGCTCTCCTTAATGACTTGGGCCCGGCGTGATTAATATTTATGAAGAACTGGTTCCTGGTGAACGGATACATTCTCCAGCATATTCTCTCCCGTCCACAAAGTGAATGGCAGGCGAGTGTTGTTTAAAACTAACTATTCTTATTCATTCACATCTGAGTATTAAACAAGTGGATACAAATAAAGATATGGTCATTTTCATCATTTGAATGTCATTTCCAATTCATTTTGGCCTTTCTCAGCTAACGTATAACTTGCATTACTTTTTTTTTTTATTGTAAATATACTTTCTGAGTAGTAAAGGGGAGATGCATTGACTGGTAAGTTCCTCATTCCTCTCCCCCGAAAGACAGTCAGGGCTGCTCAAAGTGGGAAACCATTTATGGAGAGTGACAAAGGGTCCCCAGTTAATGGCTTTAGCTGACGGGCAACCGTTTCAACCAATTATGAGGTTCAATCGGCCCTTCGAATGGAGTAGCCTACGCTCATGTTTTCCACATGCTAATCACAGACATTAGTTTGTTGGATACAGTGTTGTTATAGCAGACAATGGCAGGTGATGTATATTTAGCATGTACAGATTGAAAGGGCACATAGCGATGTTACTGGTGTTTATAGATTCTAAAAGAGATTCCTGTCTGCAATTTCCATGTAGTGTCAAGTAGGACGTAGATCTAATTGGGGATATTGTACTTTGAGACTTGTATTTTTCTGAAGATACTGTATATTTTTGTTCATATTAATAGGGTTTATGAATACGTTCCAACCACATAGTTGCTGCTTTTAGGGACATATTTAATTATGACAGATCCCGGTTACGTGCGGCTGCACCATAACCGTTACAGCGCTGCGATCTGCCGTCTTAATTGAATGCCACAGAGTTTTGATTTTTTTACTTTATTGTTCTGCTTTATTGAATGTTGATATTGTCGCTTTGGCTATATCCTTTCATATTTCACAATACAATCCTAATGCGCAAATGGATATTTAGCTTTTTAATCCCCATATTCCTCTTTTTTTTTTTTTTTTTTTTTTTTACGGTTTATACTTTTCACTTGTGTCCCATTGCTTTATATTCAGAGATGAATAGAGACCTGTGTACTAACTGTTGCATAGCGCATGCACGGTTATATGTTGATAATGCTTGAAATGTACAAAATTTGCATTTTGAAGTTGGTGCAACTTTGTGTTTGGCTTTGTCTGAACTGGTATTACTGTAATTGATGCACGCACGGTTGAAGTACCAGAGCTTCTGGCGCACACGTTCTGCTGTTTTGCGCACTTTGTCATAGACCGTATCCATTTCAGGAAGTGATGTCAGGATGTACGACCCGGACTAATGGAGAATCATGACTATTGACAATTTGAACACAGCACCTGGTTTCTTGCACTATATCAAGGACTACTTTTGTACATAGTTTATCTATTAAACTGTATATGTTCCTGTTTCTATCCCATAACATACTACGACCATGAGGAGTACATACTGGCTAAGAGCTTACATCACTGCGCAATTACAGATTGTGACCATGACTGTAAAAAATCTAATTTATCTTTTAATCTGCTTTCTGGACATCGTTATTAATATCACACCTCAGAAATTGTAAACTGTCTTTATATACTTACTATGCTAGCAGACCTCTTATCTATGTGTTTAATATTGCTATAGACAACTTCATAATGCTTCAGATACACGAGTACTAATACCCGGAGATGCAAAGTGTGCATGTGTATTGATACTTGTACATTATTTTGTTGCTTTACTGCTTGAAGTCTCGTCAATGTTTTTGGAGGTCTTTCTTGCAATATCAGCTATTTATTTAGCGCCACTAATTCTGCTGTGCTGTACAGAGAACTCGCATCAGTATGCTCTATGCCATTCTAGTATAGATTCATGGTTCGAAAGGCAGTTTTTGTAGTTATTTTCTGTTTGGACCTGTTACTAGATAGACCTCCTGTAAAAGTCTCAGCTCTGTTTCTGAGTAGGCTGGAGAAAGCATATCCGGGAAAGAGCATAGAGCACTGTATAAAACTCTCTCCTTGGTAAACAAGGTTCTTGCAGAAATAGGCAAATAAAATCAATGCTATAGAGGACCTGGCGAAGGCTGCACTCTAAACATGTTTGTGCTAACAAATAGTTGCATTTGTTATAATAGAGACAAATCGTAGAACACCAGAAATGTCTGTTGAATGTTACCATGACTGAGCTTTACAAAAACAAGTTTGTGATCACCAGGCAAAGTGGGATTGAAGTTGTGATGGACAATTAGCTGCTAAGTGGAGCGTTTAGAACTTTTCCTAGTGAAATTTGCAGCCTGGAGGAGATATGACCAGAAGAGAGCAAGACCCTGAAGAATTGAGTAAAATCTAATAGTCTGTTTTTGCTTTGTTTTATTTAATCCTTTAACGTGTACATATCACCTGCAAACTGTTTAGTTCAGCAATTTTTGTGAACTGAAGCAATATGCACTCTAGCAATGCAGTAGTAATAACGAACATTAATGAGGCAGTTTGTGTCTCATGTCCTCATCATCATCCACATTTATATAGCGCCAGCAAATTCCGTAGCACTTTACAATTGTCTCAGTGATATCACTAACATACTTGCTGAATAGATATGTAGATATAGACACACGCCTCCCCTCTTAGAGAGCGAATGGCGTCGCACAGAACCTGCCCAGCCCCTAGTAAGACCACCTGGGCGGACTCCCCAAGGTTCCGTGAGAGTAAGCAGGAAGCATCTCTAGTTTCTAGTAAATTTGAAGCCTGCTTTCTTGTGAAAATTTGTTTGACACAATGAATTCGCTTTTATGTTTCAAGAGCTTCATAACCTTTATATGGGGGTATAATTTAATGGATGTAAAGTTTTTCTTAAATCCTACCGAATCCACCTGGATACACCCCTTTCTTATCATTTAATTCCTGATTTGTATTGATACTGTCAAATATCCTATGCAATAATTATAATTAATTAACGGATAACTTGGGCATTTACAAAGGGACCAAAGCACCAGGTAGCAGACCATTTCTCCCCTCTTTTGATTTACTGAAGCTCCCTCTATTGATCAGGATGTGGCTGTTGTCCTAGTAACCACAGGAAGCATCTGGTGGTGAGATATTGCTGCGAGCTCATGGGGTACAATGGCAAAATTTTGCCATGGAGCCCAGAAAATGTCTAGTTGTGCTTCTCGTCTTAATTATTCATTTACATTTTTGCACATTTCACCCATGTTTTTAGACAGTTTGCTACAGACCAGTTCTATAATAAAATAATAGCCAACAATTATTTGAAATCATTGTCTATTTGGACCCCAATCTCTTTAATAATAATTCTGGACTTTTGCCGTTTGACCAGAGGTTCATACAAACTGGACAGTTGAAAACTGGAAATCCATTGCCTAATCTGATGAATCTCTCTGCTCTGTAATGCAGATGGTAGGGTCAGAACTTAGCAAAAACATGTTTTCTTGGCACACATTAGGTTCCTCAATACCAACTGAGCATTGAGACTAGAAAACGGACACCACTATTACTGGATGGATTAAGTTCTCATAATTTCAAGTTGCAAATAGAAGCTTCTGCTAATCCAAAATACATATAATTTATTCCAGGCTACAGTATATAGAATATGTTTAAGATAGCATAGATGGGTTAATTGGTGCATTAAGCAGATTGATGTCAGTTCATTTTTTACTAACCAAGGTGCTCTGGAGTTAAGAGGATATTGGCATGAGTACGTTTAAACAACAGATAGTGTAATAATTCTTCTATTGTTTCAAGGAGTGTATAGTATTTTGCGGTGTATGACATGGGCACGTGGGCAGATTTGGGCACACAATTCGGCTCTGTAGAACCTGGCAGCTCAAAGAATTTTTTAATTAGATAATAAGGTCTCATAGATTGTGTATTTAAAGGTACTATAGTTCTATAGTTATTGAAAACAAAAATAACTTTGGTAATATCAGCCAAGATCTTTCATTTGGATCTGTGACTTCAATGTGGAAATATTAACCGGGAAGGGGGGGTTGTTTTTCTTCTAAGCTCCTTGTCCTGTAAATGCATTGATGGTGGTCTTGTCCTGGGACCATTATATGGGCTTACTTTAACCAGCCCTTTACCTACTATGAACGGTGTATGAATACCAGATCAGATGATGGATCCAAAGCATGGTGGGAATTGACAGCTGGTTCCTGATTGGAAGAGGGCTGCATCTGTCCAAATAGTAATTTTAATAGTTATTGTATCATTCAGGCCTTGTGCAGAAGTTTTACAGTATAGGTCCTAGATCATACTTGCCAACTTTTCCTCATTGGTATCAGGGAGATCACGGGGGAAGGTCAGGATGGGGCTTGATGAATCGCATCATTTTGGCCCCAGAACTAAGATGATGCGATGTTTGCATCATTAAGCCCCACCCTCCGCCACTTATCTGTTGTGGGGTCCAGAACCGGGAGGTTGCCCTGCTCTCCCGGGAGGTCTCCCAGACATGCGGGAGTCTCCCCGACATTCCAGGAAAGTAGGCAACTATGCGTTAAAGAAAAGCAGCTAATGAATCTCTAGAGACTGAAGTGTCTCTTGCATTTTTGTCTCCATTACTGAAGTCATGTTGTCTTACCTGTCAGTGTTTAATTAAATCTTGGTCTCCATGAAAATGGCCACCTACATAGGCATCAATACATGGACATAGGACACAATTTCTGAACTGTGTCATCATGCCACAGATGCTGAAGCCAACCACGTCTTGTACTGGCTCAGCATCAGGGAGAATGCCAGACTCTTCAGGGAGTGAGGGAGATCACCCCTATTTCAGGGAGTCTCCCTGACATTTAGGGAGAGTTGGCAAGTATGTCCTAGATAATGTATACAGGACCAGCTTCAATGAGCAAACAGTTGGGACCTCCACCTCTGTGCAGGAAGAGTGGGTTGTGTAAATACCTTCCATTAGATAATGATCTCTAGAGTGAGGGTTCTCAAACCTGTTGAGGCCGGATATGCTATCAGTAGGAGGGAGACCGGTGGAAAGGATAAACAACTAAAATCAGTAAAGTGCGACTACTGTAAAGTAGTTTTCTAACATTTTCTGTGTTTAACATGTTACAAGAGAGTGAAGTTTACAAATACTCCTGATGAGTCCTTATAATTATTTCCTTATCAATGTGGACATTCTTCTCTTCCACAGTCCTGGGTAGAACACTCTTTGGCCCTTCAGTAGGTTGCACTACACAGCCATTATGCATATGTTGCAATATATGGTCAATGCAAATAATATGTGTAATCTCTTGGGACAGATACCAGATCAGCCAGGTGAATGCAGCATTTATTTAAATTACAGGTCCAATCTGTTAAACCTAGTACTGCCTTGTTTAATTACATTTCTACATTGGTTACCTGTATTTCAACAAATCCAATATAAAATTCTTCTAACATACAAGGCCGTCAACAAAATTACACCGACATACATCTCCTCACTTGTCTCAAAATATCTCCCAACTCAACACCTCCGTTCTGCACAAGATCTGCGTCTCTCTTCCACACTCATCACATCCTCCCATTCCCGCTTACAGGACTTTTTTCAGGTTGCACCCACGTTGTGGAATTCCCTCCCTCGCACAGTAAGACTTTCCTCTAGTCTCCAAATCTTCAAGTGTTCTCTGAAAACCCAACTCTTCAGACAAGCTTATGATATTCCTCAACCACCATCTTAATCTCCTCTATTACCACCTTCTACACAGCTAACATAAGACAACAACCCTCTGACCAACATTGGTACACACACAGCCCAGGCAGTACTTTTACCTTTGCATTCTATCTGGTCCAGTGTACAATATGATGTAACACGTGCCCCTGTGTTTCAAACTCCCATTGTCCTATAGATTGTAAGCCTGCAAGCAGGGTTCTCTTACCTCTCTGTGTCTATGTATTACCCAGTATTGTCTTATTAATGTTTGTTCCCAATTGTAAAGTGCAACAGAATTTGCTGGCGCTATATAAATAATGATGATGACATTCAAAACTTGTGTTCCTGTAAAAAAAATTTTTTATATATATATATATATATATATATATATATATATATATATATATATATATATATATATATATATATATATATAGGTAGGTGTATGCTGGGTAGAACTTTGACCCGGGTAGCCTGTTCTGAGTCTTCCACTGGATGGATTTGGATGACATTTAATATGAAAAAACAACACTGGGCATCCACCTCGTGGGTGTGTTGGAAGAGCTGCTAATTATTTTTACAGTTTTGACAGTTACAGACAGCTCATGGATAACGTAATAACTTGAAGATTTAAACCCGGGCAAAGCCGGGTACTTCAGCTAGTAGAAAAATAAAGTAGCAGCTCTTAATATATTCCTGGTTATCATGAACATGTATGTATGCGAACATGTATGTCCAAGTCTCTGCAGAGGAATTTCCATAAAAGCACATTTTGTATCTAATATTTTGTATTTATAAGAATTTTTTTCTAATGTACTTTTAAATCGTCGATTTCTCTTTATATGACCTGGTACCAGAGGACTACATTTTTTCTAATGAAATACATTTTGAAGTTCTGTTAAGTTTAAATCTTAAATGCTGATCAATGAACTAACAGTGGTCACCTGTTCCTCTTACCAGAGATGCTCCAGTATTAGTGGTCGCAGGTTTGTGGCCCAAAGTTCTAAGTGATCATGTCCAATATCACTGGCTATGCTAGTGGGTCAAAACTACTGACAATGACATATTTTAGGCAAGTCACACACAGCAATAAAAGACCAGTATTAACATTTGATTTTGGGTTTTGTTACTATTTAAGCATTTTTGTAGCACATAGCAAGTCTAACATACAGTATAGTTTGTTGCAAACTGTTGAGTCAGAGAATGGTAATTCATTCTGACATTTACAGAACACTGAACAATGTACAAAATATCTTTGCACATATTCATTAATTAAATTGACTCTTTTTGTTAAAGTTTAACAGTTGTGTTGCTTTAGAGAAGTGGTGTTAAGGATTTTATTCAAAATAGGCACATTAAAATGTCACAATTATTAGTGTCATAATAATATCTGCAAGTCGAATAACAAGTGTCCTAACAAAAACACATTTCTAGTTGCTAAGATACACTGGCAGCCACTTGCACGACTTCTAAAACTAATACCACGTTGGCAGATTTACCTGGTATGTGCTGTGTTCCCTTTAATTGCATGTAGAGCTCCCGTAATCCTGAAGATGAGAAACTCAGACTCAGACTGATGCATGTTGTCGTAGGGATCTGTGATTCCTCATGTCCAATCACTGTAAACTTGCATATACATAGTGTCCCAATCCAATTTCTGCTGTATTCCACTCTGATACGGGACAGTCTTTGAACATAGCTTGCTCTTCTGATATTCCATGTCTGTCCCGTGTTACCAGTGTATTATATGGTCATTCATAACAGAATATAATATGGCTTTCTTACGGATATGTCATGTAGGTACAAACAAGGCACTAAACCATAGCAACCACACTTTATTTATATAGTATTTTACCAGGAAGAAATACATTCATGGTCAACTCTTGGTTTCAAGTGTCTCCTGGAAACCACAAATAAGCTTGTGAAATGGTTACAAACAGAAGGCATTAAGCTTTAAAATTACAAACGTTTATGGAAGGGGATGACTAGTTTTTAAAGGTTTTAGACAGTTTGTAGTTTTAAGTGCCTCAGGTATATTTTTCCAGAAATTATTAGCTCGGTAGGAGAAAACGGAGTAGTCAGATTAAAATTGGGACCTATCGGCTGATTTCTGGAAGTAGATCTAAGGTGATAAGTGCTGTAAATTGCAGGGGTAAGAAGTCTGATCTGGTAATTTCCTAACTTTTGAAGAATAAATGGGAAAAGTATACTTACGTCTGGACTTTAAGGACAGCCAACCTAGATCTGATAAAAGGTTACAATCCTGTTTTTTTTTTTTGTAGTTACACTGCAAAACTAAAACCGCAGATTAAGTTGCGAAGTAGATTGTTGTTTCCAGCTAAACTGGACATCAATTGGGATTTCTATTCCTTGCAAATGGGCACACATTACTTACCGGTACATCGATTTACGTAAACGGCTAATTTTCCTACTGTTTGAAAATTAAGACTCCTAATGAAGACTTCCTGCTGTTTGAAACGATTTAACGCGGTTTACCACTTTCTTCCATTTGTTACCTGGGATTAGTAGGGACGTTCGTAACTCCTAAAGACCATTTAAGTTCCCAAGTGGGAAGAATAATAGCAAGATTCCGTATGTCCATATTTATATTGCTGTAATATGTTGTGTTCAGCCATCACCAGCTGATATTTTCATTGTATGATTTATAGAATCTTCCCTGTGCTGCTCATTTCTTTTTTTGTGCTTTTACTTCTGTTAGGGGGTTGGCACTTCCCTAAATGAACAGCTGAGGTTAGAAGTCTAGGTTTTTTATTTATTTATTTATTTATTTACTTTTACGGCTACTTTTCACCTTAGCGCCTGACATTTTCTCTTTTGGATTTCTAATCCTTAAATCAGGTGCAGTACACTTTGCAGGTTTAGACTATGTCCTATATAACATGGAAGCTGTTTAGCCGCTTCTTTTTAGTTCTATGTAGCGGGCAAACTTTTCTCCCACAAGCTTGAGTTGTGTAAGGACATGTATGAGGTCAGATACACTTCCTAGGAGGTATATCTTTTTGTGGCTACAGGAGCCCTGCTGATACCCTACATGATGGCGACACAGCAGCACTGTATAACCACTTCTGATTGGCTGTTTGCACATAACCCCTCCAGCTGATAGTGCTTCATTAGCGATATGGTTCCATTATAACAAGTTGCAGCTGTTTAATTAGATTTATTTACCTTTTTTTATTTCTATTTGGACTACTACACTAAAGAAGATTCCATTTGATTTATACAGCAGTAAATGACAGATGTTGTTTGTATTTCATTACAAATGTGACTTTCACATTTATTAACTCCGTTAAGTCGCATTCTTATGGCATTGGGCGTAAGTATGTGCATTTCTACGCCTGACACCATTGCTCCATTTTGTTTTGGATGTATCTTGAGATACGTACGACTCAACGCGCACTGCACTTTTTGCTATAGAATTTTACATGTAAAATAAAGCCCAAAGTGTGCATTGAATGTGCTGTCAGATGCTGCGGTCTCATTCTTCTTGGCTCCTGATAGCAAAAGGGCACAAATAAATTATTAATGTCCTTACAGAATTAGAAGTCCTTTGATGAAAACGGTCAGAGTAATATTGTGTTTGTGCAGCTTATGTTTATCCAAATGCATGTATTTCATACGTGCCCGGAGTCACAAAGAGATTTAGAAGAGCCACTTACTGTCCATCACTCCCACAAGACATCGCTGAAGTGACCTAAGTCAAGAGGCTTTGACTCGGGCAGGGTGATATCATCTAACCTTTTATACTACAAGATTTAAAGTTTGTGCTGCTGCCTGACAAGTCCAAGACAATGTTGTACAAGTAAGACGAGGGCACATCTCACCAGCAGGTCCTTGGTACAAGGCGCTCATCACCCACCAGAAGGACCTATGCTGAGCAGCTGAGGGCTGTGGTCTCCGTACAATGCTTAATTTTTTCCCCCAACAAACTAAGAAGCAAAATGAGTTAATTATTACAAGAAAAGTATCTGCTGCAGTGACTGTGGAAAGACTCTGCATAACAAACCAGGAACAGGGAACTAATTCACATTTCTTTGCAAGTTAACCAGCTTTGCAATGCCTGAGGCACTAGAATACATTAACTGTTGCTAACAGAAGACTGGTCAGCAGCTGCTGTCAGCATTTAATTTCTCAATAAAAAGACAGTAAGATATTTGTGCAGTGAATTGGCATTTTTTTCCCCACTAAAGTCATAGTCGCCTACTCTCCCGCAATGTCTGGGAGACTCCTGAATTTTTGGGAGTTCTCCCAGACTCCAGGGAAAGCAGGGTAAACTCTCCCAACTGCCCTCTTTGTGGGTGAAATGGGTAGGGGTGTGGCTAAATGTCATCCTGGCCCTGCCCCATGCGGTAATGGGCTGATATTGGTAATGTTTGACAGGGGTGGGGCCTAATGACGTGATTCATGTGGCCACACCCCCATGTTGGCGGTCCGTTCCGGAAATCATGCTGCCAAAGTTGGCAAGTATGACTACAGTGTACTGATTGGCAGCCATTTTGTGGGTGTGGCAGGATGTTCTTATTTTGGGGGAAGGGTTTTACCAATATGTCTTGGAATTATGTTTATCGCCAGTAACCTGCCAATACTGATACCAACTGTAAGTGCCAACTGTTATGGGACAGTAGTCACCATCACCAGGCTCCTTCCCCAGCACCTGGGACCACCTCCTTCTGGGTAGTGTGTTTAGCGCTGAATGCTTAGTTTGGATCAGGACTGGGTGGCAGAGCGTTGACTCAGGGTGCTGGGTTCCACACATGCCAGTCGGGAGATGGATTAGAGCAGGCCTGTCCAACCTGCGGCCCTCCAGTTGTTGTGAAACTACAAGTCCCAGCATGCCCTTCCAGCTATCAACTGGTTGTCTATTGACAAAGCATGCTGGGGCTTGTAGTTTCACAACACCTGGAGGGCCACAGGTTGGACAGGCCTGGATTAGAGTGTTAGCTCTTGTCTGTAGGTCACAGGACTCCTGCAGTTACAGGCGTCATGCAGGAATAGAGCAGAATGTTTAAAAATAGTTGTGTGTATTGCTCAAGAGTAGCTCTTAAAAGAGATATTACACACCACTGGAAGGTAATGATGTTACACAGACACACACTTTACACTGAGCTTTTTATACAGTTTTATTACACACATCACCGCTCGCTAAGCAGGGGAGCTATGATGGAACTAGACAGGAGCCTGTGAGCGAGAATAAGAGTCCCTGCGTTTTATACAGACTGAAGTGATTTTCTATGATGTCCCGATATTTTTTTTTTGTAAACTCCCATAGTGCATTAGGCATTATGCAAACAATAAACATAAATGTTTCAAGGATCTCTTTACTGACACAGTTATCAGATTATTTTATTTTAAATTTTAATTCTCCCTATAGTGAACCCCTCTTTAATCCATTATAGTCCCCCCATCGCTGTAGTGGACAGGCCTCATTCTATAAATAGCTGGTTCATAGAATTCTATTAAAGCGCCAAGGATAGGTTTGCAGTGACAGTGTGAGCACAATTCTTTACAAAGTAGTTCTCAGCCTATTGGCCATTATGCTTCGATAACAAAGCGATAGAAAATCTTATATTGCTGCAATTTACTATTACAATTTTGCTGGGACAGATACACTTATAAATAATGTAACAATATTTTAATACAGTTCCGAAATGAATAAAATACTTAATAATTATTTATTTTTTTCGTTAATAACCCCTGCTATCCGTATCCTGAGATGGCGGCAGTGATAGGAGGACAACGATTGTGGCGGAACTTGGACTGTTATGAGGCTCCCTATGCCCGTGGGGCCCCCGGGCAATTGCCCACCGTGCCCTTTTCAGAAAGACGGCCCTGCTACTGATGGGTTTAGTACAGGCCTGTCCAACCTGCGGCCCTCCAGATGTTGTGAAACTACAAGTCCCAGCATGCCCTTCCAGCTATCAACAGGTTGTCTACTGGCAAAGCATGCTGGGGCTTGCAGTTTCACAACACCTGGAGGGCCGCAGGTTGGACAGGCCTGGTTTAGTATATATTTTAATACACTAAGAGCGCTTGTCTTTTCACATGCTTCTTTATATGATTTTAATATTTCGCCTCTAGTAGGTCCAGACAGCAGCAGCTATTTATATAGCGCCACTAATTCCAGAGCGTACAGGGAACTCACTCACATCAGTCCCTGCCCCATTGGAGCTTACTCTTTCTCTCGAAACCCACGCAAACACAGGGAAAACACACAGATAAGGTCATAGTTGGTGGCTAAGTGGTTAGCAATTCTGCCTTACAGCACTGGGGTCATGAGTTCAATTCCCGACCATGGCCTTATCTGTGTGGAGTTTGTATGTTCTCCCCGTGTTTGCGTGGGTTTCCTCCGGGTTCTCCGGTTTCCTCCCACACTCCAAAAGTATACTGGTAGGTTAATTGGCTGCTAACAAATTGACCCTAGTCTGTGTGTGTGTGTTAGGGAATTTAGACTGTAAGCTTCTCTGTACAGCGCTGCAGAATTAGTGGCGCTATATAAATAAATGGTGATGATGATAGTCAGGAATCGAGCTAGAAACATTGCCATATTTATGGTTTCAAATTATTACTGGTCTTTTATATTTTCATCAGTTGTGGATTAAACATCATTAACTTGAAATTGTTAAATTATTCAAATCAAAATCAAATCAAGAAGGACTCAAATGATTAATTTACATTAATGGTGTCAAAATTTTGACTCGTTTATTCCACCTGTTGCGTCAATTTTTATGATTTACGCATGATATATGACATATATTGATTAATTAATGAGGAGAGAGATGAAGTATAATCAACTGTTATCTTTCCTGATATAATTAAATAAATATATCCAATACAGAAATCAATTAAACTTATATAAATCGTGCCATCTTTCTCTCCTAGCAGGGGTGGTCTGCCTGCAGCCAAACACTGTCTATCGTGTGCCTGGCAGCACACAGGCAGGTCGTGATGCCACCTGGCCACTCTGTTTAAAACACAATCACAGCGGCCGGGCAGGATTCTCTGTCGGCCACTAGGCACACGTGTATAGTGTGTGTGTGTGTGTGTGTGTGTGGCTGCAGGTAGCCCGCACTACCTAGGAAGGTAGGGGGGGGGGGGAAATTGCCCTGATCGCCCCCTATGGACCCGCAACTGCCTGAATGAGAAATAAGATCAGACAATACAGTGATTAAATTACCCTCTTTAGTATCAATATATGTAATATAACCTCATGGTTTATCCTGGTTAATGGGAAAAGACTGGGCACCCTCTAATGAGATATAATCATAATTGAATGTTACAACAGACTTTACATAGAGTAGTGGAAACTATTATTGCTCGACTGTGTATACGAGGATATTTACTAAGGATATGTCCGGTGTGCTTGTATCTATTATTTACTCTTGTAGTATTACGATGCCAGCAGGGTGTGGTGAGTCAATAGTTCTTAACTGCCAGCTTTAATTATTGAGTGCTGGCTGGTGCTTTTTCAATTTCTTTTTGTCAGAATGAATAGAACTGTTGACAATGGCACCGAGTACAAGACACGGACAATCTTGTAACAAGTTCCTTAACAAAAAGAAAGCCAAGAGTAGAGATGTCTGAAAAGTTTGAACTGATGGCCGTAAACATTAATCTTAATTAAAAAAATAATAATAATCAATTAAATGTTGAACTATGTGCAATCTGACCCATCTGTCTTGAATTTAGCTTGATTTTTTTTTTAAATCATTCTAAAACTCAAGAAATATCATCAAAATATGTCTGGTTTGTACATATCTAGCTAAGAGCTACTTTACAACTATTACTTTTTCTTTTTCCTATTCTTATTTTTGCTATGAAAGTAGTTTTTATTAACTTTTTATTGTATCTATTATTCCTTCATTCAATTAAATGTGCAAGTAGCAGAAATTGAGCGATCTTTCCAGTCTGCCCGTATTTATGAGTAAACGTCTCTTGTTAAAGACAGTCTAGGTACGGTCTGCGTATGCGAGGTACGGTCTGCGTATGCGGCATTTGCCGTATTGAGACAGACACAAGACACTGCAGGGTACAAACAATACAGTACATACTGTGGCTCAGTGGTTAGCACTTCTGCCTCACAGCACTGGGGTCATGAGTTCAATTCCTGACCATGGTCTTATATGTGTGAAGTTTGTATGTTCTCCCCGTGTTTGCGTGGGTTTCCTCCGGGTGCTCCGGTTTCCTCCCACACTCCAAAAACATACTTGTAGGTTAATTGGCTGCTATCAAAATTCACCCTAGTCTGTGTGTGTGTGTTGGGGAATTTAGACTGTAAGCTCCAATGGGGCAGGGACTGATGTGAGTGAGTTCTCTGTACAGCGCTGCAGAATTAGTGGCGCTATATAAAAAAACATGATGATGATGATGATACATGCAAAATCAAGCCCCAGGAGAACGCACAGAAGAAAAAGAGTTATCAATGATTGTCACCTGTTAATAATATAATCAGTAAGGAAAGACATTGGAAAAAGATATTTTTCTTAATTATTTTTTTTTTTTTACATCAGGATGTTCTCAATGTGTACTGTGTATAAAATTAATTATTACAGTTACTCCAAACTTGCTGTGGCATGCAGACACGTCCATCATCACTATTGGCACTTACACCAGACCTGCAGCTGGTGCAAATGATATGACTGAAAAACACTTACCTTAGAGATGCCCAAAGCTTGAATCGGACACTGCCGCGTGCGCTTGACCTCGGCTCGCCCTCACTGTACATTGCCTATGTAAGTCCTCCCCTCCCCCATCCCGTTCTGACCTTCAAATCGCTGGCGGTGGTATGTGTCATTGTGGAGGGACAGAAGATGTCAGAGCCGGTGCCCGTGAAGAGGGCGAAGATATCCGGCAGCGCTGTGCCCCTGGAGGGGCTGAAGAGGTCCCCGATGGTGCCCAGCTACAAGAAAGAAGAGGAGAAGTACTCACCCGTCCATCGATCCAGCGGCGGTGAGTATAACTTCTTTTTTGCAGGTCCTGTGCGCGGGGGAAGGATGAGCCAATCAGGGCTCATCTTTCCCCGCTGGCCAATCAGCGGCCGGATGCGCGAGCCAATCGCGGCTCGCGCCCGGCCATTCAAAAGATTGGCGCCGACGCGAGCCAATCAGCGCTCGCGCCGGCGGATGACGTCACGCCGGCGACTATATAAGTCGCCGGGTGGCGCCATTTTGGCAGAAGTCCGTCGGCGGAGAAGAGAGAGGACGTCTCTTCAAGACGTCCATCAACAGAGCCAGCAGCAGCGGCGGCAGGGGGCCCTTGTAAGGGCCGTGAGCTACCCTGCCGCCAGAAGACTCCAAGCAAGCCGCCGGAGCGGAGATCGCCGGCGGGGAGCCCTTGTCAGGGCTGAGAGCGCCCCCGCCCCAGCTGCAACTGGAGACCCAGCGCCGAAGCGGAGAAGAGGCGCCGCCGGCTGGAGGGTCTGGAAGACCCGGAGGAAGAAACAGAAGACGGCGTGTCAAGTTGAGTATCCTGCGCAGAGCAGGTAAGTATACTCAACGTTGAATTCGGGCACTAGGCCCGTGGGCACAGTCGGGCACAAGGCCCGTGGCACAATAAAGTAGGGGCACAAGGCCCAGGGACCTGGGCACTAGGCCCCAACGTGTTAGTGGGCCAGTAGGCCATTAGTATATGTATATAAAGGGGACAAGCCCCTGTTAGATAGAGAGGGGGACTCTGAGCCCCAGAGGTACAAGGGCACAAGGCCCTTAGGTAGTTAGGGGCCTAGAGGCCATAGGAAGGCCAGAAGGGCCTGGTTAGAGGCTGGTAGCCTGTAGGTTATTAAGGGCACAAGGCCCTCAGTTAGTTAGAGAGGCCACAGGCCTCAGGCAGGGGCTAGGACCCCCTAGGTAGTAGGGCATAAGGCCCTAGTGAGTGGGCTCAGAGCCCTGAGATAGAGAGGGGGCTGAGGCCCATTAGTCAGAGCAGAAGGCTCTGTGTGTAGCTGGGCAGAGACCCATGGTGTGTAGGGCATAAGGCCCTGGTGGTGTGTGGTAGAGGCGTGGGAGCCTCGTGAGAGTAGGCGCGGTCCTGTGTGAGGTGAGCACACGTGGTTAGGAGGTACGGTCGAGCGTAGGCTCCCGTGGTGCTGTAGCAACCTGCTGGTTGGCTAGCAGCGGTGTGTTCGGGTAAGTAGCGGCAAAGTACTGTAGATTGTATTTATTCTGTCTGTGTGGCGAGTGTAGTTTACATTACAGTATTTTGGTGTGCTTTCTAGCTGTGTCCAGGAGCAAGACGTCAGGCCCCCATTAAAGGTAGGCTCTTGTTTCCTGTGGTTTTCCGGTGCTAACCCGTGCTGTGGGGGACAAGTGTAAGTACCAGCATACACATAGTCAGGGGAGAACACATGTAGTTTCCCTGTCCCTTAGGTCCCCGGGCTCACACTGGTACCCAGAGGGGGTGGCTGAGTGAGTTGGTGGCAGTACAGCACACCTTGAGGCAGTTCCAGGGGCGGCCGTGGTTCTGATCAAGGGTCCTCAAGGGCGGTTCCGTGCAGGTGGACCTGTGGTTCCGGACGTGGGGACACGTGTGAGATACCCGAGTACAGGCAGTCGGGCGGTTCAGTTCGATCGGCTGTTCCGTGCGGCAGTCGGCCCGCGGGTTAGTGTGCTGTTTTACTGAGCCTCAGCCGGGCTTAAAGAACCCGTACTTAGGGCCTGTGTGTGACTCCATAGCAAGAAGGCAGCTTCTTGGTACGACCTGGGTGAGGGGGTTAGGAACCGCCCTCCGGTTTAGGCTGTGAACACCGGCTGGTGTTCCCCGTAGCGTGTAACTAGTAGTTCCGTTAGTGCACCACATTTAGTTAGTCCTAGTGTTTGACGTAGTTGCGTTGCCGACCATTAGAACGTTGTTAGGGTCGGGTCGCCGTTGTAGTTAGTCCAGTTTGTGGGTGCCATCTTAGTTCACGGAGAGCGTAGAGGGAGGCTGTGTGTCTTGTCATCCGCAGGAGTCGGGAAGGTGCAGGAGAACCGGATCGGAAGTGGGAGTGTCCCGGTGAGTATCACGCTCGATTCCTCCTTTCGGTTAGGCCCTCACCGGCAGGTGTGTGAGGCACTTGAGGCGGGATTAGTCCTCGGATTAGTCTTGGCCTTCAGTGCCTGTAGTCCCCCGCGTCTTGGCAAGAACAAAGTGAGGAGGCGGCAAGGAGCTTGGACTGACCGTGTCCTTGTCCTTTGCCGTAGTCTCGGACAGCCCTTACCTGGTAGGCACGGCCGTAATCTCTGCCTCTATCTTAGAGGGACGTGATTGGAGGTGGCTGCGGATCTGCTGGGATCGGATCGCAGCTGGGAAATCAGAAGCGGACTGGAGGTGACCATCGTTTACAAGGTGAGTTATTTTCTGTTGCGTCTGTCCCTGTCTTTTCCCCGCAGGGGGCGTTACATTTTGGCGTAGTCGGCAGGATCAACGATGGCTCATCGGGGGATCATTCCGCTGTACGAGGGATACAGCTGTGTCATCTCTCGTGACGAAGTGGCAGCGTTCACGAAGCAAATCCTGGAACGTTGTGAGACAAGGAAGAAGAAGAACAAAGGTACTAAACGGCAACCGGTGGAAGAAATGCTGTGCTGGAAGTGTGGGTTGCCTGGACACTTCGCATACCAGTGCCCAGTTACCGAGGAGCTCTTTGATGAATGGGAGGACGAAGAAGTCTCCGATGAATGGGAAGACGTAGAAGTCTTCGAGTGGAAGGACGAGGAAGCCTTCCATCCATGGTCTCAAGAGAAGTCGGAATCTGGAGGGAAGGATCGGCAGAGCCTGCTGACTGTCGGATCGCAGGTGATCGTCCCGTCCAAGCAAGATTCGCGACAGGAATACCCGCGTCAGCCGGATGCTGGAGCTGGGGTATTGGAGACGTCGGATACGTCAGACGACTTGTCCGTGGCTGTGGAAGAGTTGGTCCCTGAAGACGAAGGGAGAACTGAGCAGACCCTCTACGGGGCAACGCTGTGTCCGGAGACATGTGAAGATGTCTGCCCGGTGGTACCTGAGAGGATGGAAGCCATCAGTACCCCGGAAGAGAGAGCTGCTGAAGAAGTACTGCCTGACGAAGACTGTACTTTAGAGAGCGCAGCTGGAGAGTGGTGGATGTTGTCACCTTCTGAAGAAGCTTCCCGCACAACCGAGGAGGTATCGGACGGATGGGAGGTTCCGGCAGGTGCCGAGGAAGAGACTCCCTGGATACCGACTTCGGGCGAGGAAGTTGCCAGGATGGTGTGGATCCTGTGCGAGAGGGCTTTACCGCGAAGGACCCGGTGGACGCAAGTCAGGGATGCCGGTAAGCGACCCTTGGAGGTGGACGTAGAGGAGAAGACGTTGATTGTGGGGACCACAATGGAAAAAGGCGGCGGAAATGTGGAGGGACAGAAGATGTCAGAGCCGGTGCACGTGAAGATTGCGAAGATATCCGGCAGCGCTGTGCCCCTGGAGGGGCTGAAGAGGTCCCCGATGGTGCCCAGCTACAAGAAAGAAGAGGAGAAGTACTCACCCGTCCATCGATCCAGCGGCGGTGAGTATAACTTCTTTTTTGCAGGTCCTGTGCGCGGGGGAAGGATGAGCCAATCAGGGCTCATCTTTCCCCGCTGGCCAATCAGCGGCCGGATGCGCGAGCCAATCGCGGCTCGCGCCCGGCCATTCAAAAGATTGGCGCCGACGCGAGCCAATCAGCGCTCGCGCCGGCGGATGACGTCACGCCGGCGACTATATAAGTCGCCGGGTGGCGCCATTTTGGCAGAAGTCCGTCGGCGGAGAAGAGAGAGGACGTCTCTTCAAGACGTCCATCAACAGAGCCAGCAGCAGCGGCGGCAGGGGGCCCTTGTAAGGGCCGTGAGCTACCCTGCCGCCAGAAGACTCCAAGCAAGCCGCCGGAGCGGAGATCGCCGGCGGGGAGCCCTTGTCAGGGCTGAGAGCGCCCCCGCCCCAGCTGCAACTGGAGACCCAGCGCCGAAGCGGAGAAGAGGCGCCGCCGGCTGGAGGGTCTGGAAGACCCGGAGGAAGAAACAGAAGACGGCGTGTCAAGTTGAGTATCCTGCGCAGAGCAGGTAAGTATACTCAACGTTGAATTCGGGCACTAGGCCCGTGGGCACAGTCGGGCACAAGGCCCGTGGCACAATAAAGTAGGGGCACAAGGCCCAGGGACCTGGGCACTAGGCCCCAACGTGTTAGTGGGCCAGTAGGCCATTAGTATATGTATATAAAGGGGACAAGCCCCTGTTAGATAGAGAGGGGGACTCTGAGCCCCAGAGGTACAAGGGCACAAGGCCCTTAGGTAGTTAGGGGCCTAGAGGCCATAGGAAGGCCAGAAGGGCCTGGTTAGAGGCTGGTAGCCTGTAGGTTATTAAGGGCACAAGGCCCTCAGTTAGTTAGAGAGGCCACAGGCCTCAGGCAGGGGCTAGGACCCCCTAGGTAGTAGGGCATAAGGCCCTAGTGAGTGGGCTCAGAGCCCTGAGATAGAGAGGGGGCTGAGGCCCATTAGTCAGAGCAGAAGGCTCTGTGTGTAGCTGGGCAGAGACCCATGGTGTGTAGGGCATAAGGCCCTGGTGGTGTGTGGTAGAGGCGTGGGAGCCTCGTGAGAGTAGGCGCGGTCCTGTGTGAGGTGAGCACACGTGGTTAGGAGGTACGGTCGAGCGTAGGCTCCCGTGGTGCTGTAGCAACCTGCTGGTTGGCTAGCAGCGGTGTGTTCGGGTAAGTAGCGGCAAAGTACTGTAGATTGTATTTATTCTGTCTGTGTGGCGAGTGTAGTTTACATTACAGTATTTTGGTGTGCTTTCTAGCTGTGTCCAGGAGCAAGACGTCAGGCCCCCATTAAAGGTAGGCTCTTGTTTCCTGTGGTTTTCCGGTGCTAACCCGTGCTGTGGGGGACAAGTGTAAGTACCAGCATACACATAGTCAGGGGAGAACACATGTAGTTTCCCTGTCCCTTAGGTCCCCGGGCTCACACTGGTACCCAGAGGGGGTGGCTGAGTGAGTTGGTGGCAGTACAGCACACCTTGAGGCAGTTCCAGGGGCGGCCGTGGTTCTGATCAAGGGTCCTCAAGGGCGGTTCCGTGCAGGTGGACCTGTGGTTCCGGACGTGGGGACACGTGTGAGATACCCGAGTACAGGCAGTCGGGCGGTTCAGTTCGATCGGCTGTTCCGTGCGGCAGTCGGCCCGCGGGTTAGTGTGCTGTTTTACTGAGCCTCAGCCGGGCTTAAAGAACCCGTACTTAGGGCCTGTGTGTGACTCCATAGCAAGAAGGCAGCTTCTTGGTACGACCTGGGTGAGGGGGTTAGGAACCGCCCTCCGGTTTAGGCTGTGAACACCGGCTGGTGTTCCCCGTAGCGTGTAACTAGTAGTTCCGTTAGTGCACCACATTTAGTTAGTCCTAGTGTTTGACGTAGTTGCGTTGCCGACCATTAGAACGTTGTTAGGGTCGGGTCGCCGTTGTAGTTAGTCCAGTTTGTGGGTGCCATCTTAGTTCACGGAGAGCGTAGAGGGAGGCTGTGTGTCTTGTCATCCGCAGGAGTCGGGAAGGTGCAGGAGAACCGGATCGGAAGTGGGAGTGTCCCGGTGAGTATCACGCTCGATTCCTCCTTTCGGTTAGGCCCTCACCGGCAGGTGTGTGAGGCACTTGAGGCGGGATTAGTCCTCGGATTAGTCTTGGCCTTCAGTGCCTGTAGTCCCCCGCGTCTTGGCAAGAACAAAGTGAGGAGGCGGCAAGGAGCTTGGACTGACCGTGTCCTTGTCCTTTGCCGTAGTCTCGGACAGCCCTTACCTGGTAGGCACGGCCGTAATCTCTGCCTCTATCTTAGAGGGACGTGATTGGAGGTGGCTGCGGATCTGCTGGGATCGGATCGCAGCTGGGAAATCAGAAGCGGACTGGAGGTGACCATCGTTTACAAGGTGAGTTATTTTCTGTTGCGTCTGTCCCTGTCTTTTCCCCGCAGGGGGCGTTACATTTTGGCGTAGTCGGCAGGATCAACGATGGCTCATCGGGGGATCATTCCGCTGTACGAGGGATACAGCTGTGTCATCTCTCGTGACGAAGTGGCAGCGTTCACGAAGCAAATCCTGGAACGTTGTGAGACAAGGAAGAAGAAGAACAAAGGTACTAAACGGCAACCGGTGGAAGAAATGCTGTGCTGGAAGTGTGGGTTGCCTGGACACTTCGCATACCAGTGCCCAGTTACCGAGGAGCTCTTTGATGAATGGGAGGACGAAGAAGTCTCCGATGAATGGGAAGACGTAGAAGTCTTCGAGTGGAAGGACGAGGAAGCCTTCCATCCATGGTCTCAAGAGAAGTCGGAATCTGGAGGGAAGGATCGGCAGAGCCTGCTGACTGTCGGATCGCAGGTGATCGTCCCGTCCAAGCAAGATTCGCGACAGGAATACCCGCGTCAGCCGGATGCTGGAGCTGGGGTATTGGAGACGTCGGATACGTCAGACGACTTGTCCGTGGCTGTGGAAGAGTTGGTCCCTGAAGACGAAGGGAGAACTGAGCAGACCCTCTACGGGGCAACGCTGTGTCCGGAGACATGTGAAGATGTCTGCCCGGTGGTACCTGAGAGGATGGAAGCCATCAGTACCCCGGAAGAGAGAGCTGCTGAAGAAGTACTGCCTGACGAAGACTGTACTTTAGAGAGCGCAGCTGGAGAGTGGTGGATGTTGTCACCTTCTGAAGAAGCTTCCCGCACAACCGAGGAGGTATCGGACGGATGGGAGGTTCCGGCAGGTGCCGAGGAAGAGACTCCCTGGATACCGACTTCGGGCGAGGAAGTTGCCAGGATGGTGTGGATCCTGTGCGAGAGGGCTTTACCGCGAAGGACCCGGTGGACGCAAGTCAGGGATGCCGGTAAGCGACCCTTGGAGGTGGACGTAGAGGAGAAGACGTTGATTGTGGGGACCACAATGGAAAAAGGCGGCGGAAATGTGGAGGGACAGAAGATGTCAGAGCCGGTGCACGTGAAGATTGCGAAGATATCCGGCAGCGCTGTGCCCCTGGAGGGGCTGAAGAGGTCCCCGATGGTGCCCAGCTACAAGAAAGAAGAGGAGAAGTACTCACCCGTCCATCGATCCAGCGGCGGTGAGTATAACTTCTTTTTTGCAGGTCCTGTGCGCGGGGGAAGGATGAGCCAATCAGGGCTCATCTTTCCCCGCTGGCCAATCAGCGGCCGGATGCGCGAGCCAATCGCGGCTCGCGCCCGGCCATTCAAAAGATTGGCGCCGACGCGAGCCAATCAGCGCTCGCGCCGGCGGATGACGTCACGCCGGCGACTATATAAGTCGCCGGGTGGCGCCATTTTGGCAGAAGTCCGTCGGCGGAGAAGAGAGAGGACGTCTCTTCAAGACGTCCATCAACAGAGCCAGCAGCAGCGGCGGCAGGGGGCCCTTGTAAGGGCCGTGAGCTACCCTGCCGCCAGAAGACTCCAAGCAAGCCGCCGGAGCGGAGATCGCCGGCGGGGAGCCCTTGTCAGGGCTGAGAGCGCCCCCGCCCCAGCTGCAACTGGAGACCCAGCGCCGAAGCGGAGAAGAGGCGCCGCCGGCTGGAGGGTCTGGAAGACCCGGAGGAAGAAACAGAAGACGGCGTGTCAAGTTGAGTATCCTGCGCAGAGCAGGTAAGTATACTCAACGTTGAATTCGGGCACTAGGCCCGTGGGCACAGTCGGGCACAAGGCCCGTGGCACAATAAAGTAGGGGCACAAGGCCCAGGGACCTGGGCACTAGGCCCCAACGTGTTAGTGGGCCAGTAGGCCATTAGTATATGTATATAAAGGGGACAAGCCCCTGTTAGATAGAGAGGGGGACTCTGAGCCCCAGAGGTACAAGGGCACAAGGCCCTTAGGTAGTTAGGGGCCTAGAGGCCATAGGAAGGCCAGAAGGGCCTGGTTAGAGGCTGGTAGCCTGTAGGTTATTAAGGGCACAAGGCCCTCAGTTAGTTAGAGAGGCCACAGGCCTCAGGCAGGGGCTAGGACCCCCTAGGTAGTAGGGCATAAGGCCCTAGTGAGTGGGCTCAGAGCCCTGAGATAGAGAGGGGGCTGAGGCCCATTAGTCAGAGCAGAAGGCTCTGTGTGTAGCTGGGCAGAGACCCATGGTGTGTAGGGCATAAGGCCCTGGTGGTGTGTGGTAGAGGCGTGGGAGCCTCGTGAGAGTAGGCGCGGTCCTGTGTGAGGTGAGCACACGTGGTTAGGAGGTACGGTCGAGCGTAGGCTCCCGTGGTGCTGTAGCAACCTGCTGGTTGGCTAGCAGCGGTGTGTTCGGGTAAGTAGCGGCAAAGTACTGTAGATTGTATTTATTCTGTCTGTGTGGCGAGTGTAGTTTACATTACAGTATTTTGGTGTGCTTTCTAGCTGTGTCCAGGAGCAAGACGTCAGGCCCCCATTAAAGGTAGGCTCTTGTTTCCTGTGGTTTTCCGGTGCTAACCCGTGCTGTGGGGGACAAGTGTAAGTACCAGCATACACATAGTCAGGGGAGAACACATGTAGTTTCCCTGTCCTTAGGTCCCCGGGCTCACACTGGTACCCAGAGGGGGTGGCTGAGTGAGTTGGTGGCAGTACAGCACACCTTGAGGCAGTTCCAGGGGCGGCCGTGGTTCTGATCAAGGGTCCTCAAGGCCGGTTCCGTGCAGGTGGACCTGTGGTTCCGGACGTGGGGACACGTGTGAGATACCCGAGTACAGGCAGTCGGGCGGTTCAGTTCGATCGGCTGTTCCGTGCGGCAGTCGGCCCGCGGGTTAGTGTGCTGTTTTACTGAGCCTCAGCCGGGCTTAAAGAACCCGTACTTAGGGCCTGTGTGTGACTCCATAGCAAGAAGGCAGCTTCTTGGTACGACCTGGGTGAGGGGGTTAGGAACCGCCCTCCGGTTTAGGCTGTGAACACCGGCTGGTGTTCCCCGTAGCGTGTAACTAGTAGTTCCGTTAGTGCACCACATTTAGTTAGTCCTAGTGTTTGACGTAGTTGCGTTGCCGACCATTAGAACGTTGTTAGGGTCGGGTCGCCGTTGTAGTTAGTCCAGTTTGTGGGTGCCATCTTAGTTCACGGAGAGCGTAGAGGGAGGCTGTGTGTCTTGTCATCCGCAGGAGTCGGGAAGGTGCAGGAGAACCGGATCGGAAGTGGGAGTGTCCCGGTGAGTATCACGCTCGATTCCTCCTTTCGGTTAGGCCCTCACCGGCAGGTGTGTGAGGCACTTGAGGCGGGATTAGTCCTCGGATTAGTCTTGGCCTTCAGTGCCTGTAGTCCCCCGCGTCTTGGCAAGAACAAAGTGAGGAGGCGGCAAGGAGCTTGGACTGACCGTGTCCTTGTCCTTTGCCGTAGTCTCGGACAGCCCTTACCTGGTAGGCACGGCCGTAATCTCTGCCTCTATCTTAGAGGGACGTGATTGGAGGTGGCTGCGGATCTGCTGGGATCGGATCGCAGCTGGGAAATCAGAAGCGGACTGGAGGTGACCATCGTTTACAAGGTGAGTTATTTTCTGTTGCGTCTGTCCCTGTCTTTTCCCCGCAGGGGGCGTTACATCATTTATGTGCAAACATGAATTACGTTCGTTGTCACAAGTCTTGGTTTTGCACATGCGCAGAGCAAAAATACCCAAAATATGCTACGTAAACTGACTTACGTTCCTAAGGGAATTAGGCCCTTAATCTCCATTCACGATTATCTACAAAACTATAATTATGCTTTAATTGTTTAGAATCCCTGATTCATAACACCAGCAAAATATTAAAAGCAAAGTTTGTAATAAGTGATGTGTGAAAATTGCAGAACACACTTCAGTAGCGCGTGTAGCCTGTGATTCTTATTTAGATATAATTTTACTTTCTCTGTTATTATTCAGCGCTGCAGCATTAGTGGCGCTATATAAATAGATGATGAAATTGTAATGCTCCCTTCGAAATTTAATGTGGTCATGCTTGATCTTTATTTAGATGATCTATTTTTCTATCTACATGGTGCTAATCTGTGAAACACTTTCTTTTATATAAACAAAAACATCTTAGTCATCCATTCTAAAGGGACCGATATTCAAACATAGCTCAAGTACTTTGCTATTTTCCAGTACTGATTAATGATCATATATAATTAGATGAATGATTCATATCTCTTACTATTAGTAGGTCTATTATTCTCTCCAGTTTATTAATATCAGGGCTCAGAAATCATTTGGTCGTCAGCTAATGTTGTGTCTCACTACCATGAAGTGCTAATTTATCAAGCACATACTGGGCAATAGTTTGTTTCCCCAATTATCTAAAGTACTATAAGTTTTGCAGTTCCCAGGGATAAGAACAATTGCTGCCTTATAGTATCTGGTCATTTGACTGCTATTTATACACTACTCGTCCATCAGCCACTTTCAGCAGTAATTTGTATTCTGGTTCTCCTGCACACTAAAGGCAGATTCTAGATCACAAATAATTTTTTATTGAAAGATGCCCAATTTACATACAAAATTAAGTCAGAACAATGAGTGGGTAAACTCTGTACCTTTAAAATGTATTGTTATTTTCTCAGAGTACATTAGAGGCAGTATAAAGTAGTATGTGTTAGATTTAAGATAGAAGTGAGTGACTAGACCATAATCTATTAGTGGAAGGCCCAGCAGCCGCAGGGGCACGATTGTGCCTTGAAGTCAGCCACTAAGTGACATCCACTGTATTTTGAGAGCGGTATCAGAAATATAAAGACATTCGACAGAGGAGAAGGGGAGGGCTAGTGGATTAGGAGGGAAAATTCCAAATCCAAGGTCTCTCGGGACCACTGGGACGATCAGACAATTCAAGATGAGGTGGATCTTAAGGACTTGTGCAAAACTGAGTTTTAACCCGCTACACCATGTAGCACAATAAGCATTGCATTTGTCGCCTGAGGAGAGAACAATGTCATCCACGCTTTCATAGTATACTACCATAGCACACCATTATTTTATCTTAGGAGGTGTGGGAGACCGCCAATGTCCCGGATTTAATGCCTTAGTGGCACAATTGAGTTAAATTAGAAGAGATTTTTTGGATTGGGATATTGGTATAGTGCTCTTATTTAGGAGCCAAAAAGATGGAGTCTCCTCGGGATTTCACTCCCTAGTATGGTTTTTGTATAGAAGAAAAAAACCACCACTCCAGAAGTCTCATCATTTAGGGCGCTCCTACAAAATATGTAGGAGTGTGCATGCGGCCTCACCACATCTCCTACATAAATTAATAGACTTGGACAGCGGTACCATCTTGCCAACACTTTATATTGAGTTTCTAGAACCAATAAACTCATTGAAGATGCCTGGGTGGCAAAGAAGATGTCCATCCAGTCATTCTCCCCAATAACCCCATCTAAATCTCGTTCCCAATTCCTCATAAGTTTCAGAGTTAAACAAGTTTTCCATGAGCAGTTTGTAGATCTGGGATAATAAGTGCAACGGACAGAGGACTTTCAAATAGATTCAAAAATCGTGAGCACACTTCCAGTATCCTTACGAATATTGACAGACATCAGGAAGTACTTCAACTGGAGATGTCTAAATTAGGTTGAAGACACCAGCTGGCCAGCACGACGGATCCCCACCTGTTTCCGTTGAAGGAAGTTCTGTTCTTATAGACCGGGAGAGATGTCAGAGTATGCATGTAATGGAGTCTATGGCGAGACTGGGGAAGAGATAAAATCTAGCTTCAGCAGTCTGCCACAAATAACTAGAGTTGGACCTATAGTAGGATGCTATAGGCTCTGCAACTTGTGGAGCCAAGGAATCAGTTTGATGGGATGTTGAAGGAAGCCACTCTCTATAGACATCCACTGTTTATCTCCACGCAACTTCGTCTATTCTAAGATTCTAGCAAGCATATTGGCATCATAATAAGTTGCAAAGCGGGGCAGTTGATGTCCGCCCAGGCGTTTGCGTATACATGAGATGTCGTGGTGAAAGCGAGGCTTTCATGCCACACGTCTTTTATTATTTGATGTAAAGTTGTGAACTAGGACTGTGACTGGGCAAGGTTTGGAGAAGGTATAGAATTCTCGGGAGAATATTAATTTTAATTAAATTGGTCCACCCTATCCAGGAGAAACCTTTCCTTCGCCACAATCTTAGACGACGCACGCATCCTACTCAACATGGGGAATAAATTATCTGGAAAGCTGTGAAATATCTCTGTAAATAACCAATACCAGATATTTAAGATGGGTTGGATTTGAAAGCGATGGCATGTTTGAGACCATCCACCATAGCAGAGGGGGGGGGGGGAAAGAAATATTTAGTACTGCGGATTTAGAATAAATAATTTTGAAGTTAGAGTATTTGCCGATTTATTTTTTTTTAAATTCATCTACCAAGTTCAGGAGGGCAATGACCGGATTGGCAACCACTGCAAGGAGATTGTCAGCAAAGAGAGCTAATTTATATTCTTCCTTCCAGACTTTAATCCCAAAAATGTTAGGATTCGCCCTGATGTCCCTCACTAAAAACCTCCATACAGAGGACAAAACTGAGAGGTGGGAGTGGGAAAGTGGGAACCCCTGCCTAGTCCCATTAGTAATCTCAACAGGATCAGATAAGGCACCATTTATTTTAACCTTGGTGGTGGGTTATTTGTAAAGAGCTAGAATCCTATGGAAGCTCAGTGGACCCAGTCCCATATGTGTCCGTACACCTTGCATGAAGCCCCAGTCTATCCTATCGAAGGCCTTATCGGCGTACAAGGACAGGAGCATGGAGAGAATAGTAGAAAGTGAAGCCACGTGTATTAAATCTATGACTTTAGTGAGCCTCAGGACTGGGAACAAGCACCACCTGGTCCGAGTGAATCAGTGTAGGAAGGAGAACCTTCAATTTATTTGCTGCAAGTTTTGCATAGAGCCTCCCATCCATGTTAAGTAAAGAAATTGCGGGGTAACTAGGAAACAGGGATGGGTCCTTCCCCTCCTTCGGAATCACCATATTATGTGCCTCGAGATACTGCTTATAAAAATGAGTATCCTCTGAAATGGCATTAAAGGCTCGGACTATCAGGGGGCCAGGTGGTCCTTAAACATTTTGTAATAAGCAATGGTAAAGCAGTCCGGACCAGGGCTCTTTCCGTTTGGAGAGGATTAAGTGGCTTCAACTAATTCTTCTAATGAGAAGGCTTGCTCTAGGAAAGATCGGTCAGCATCGAAGAGGGTGGAAAATTTAAACTGCACTAGGTAGGAAGTGACTGATTGTTGTCAGACTACATGATCCTCCCGAGGAAGGTGACAGGACAGATTATACAACTTAGTATGAGTGAAATGCAGCCGCGTTATCAGTGGTCAATCGGCACTCACGGCCCTGTTCATCTTTAATGGAGCTAAAGTAAGTCGTAGTGCTTTCCGTCCTCAAAGCTCTAGCAAAGAGTGTGCCTGGCTTGTTCCCCCACTGGAAAAAGCGACTGCAGCACTTATGAAAATCTAATTTGACCCCATCATTGAGGAGTTTGTTTAAAGTCGTCCTGGTTTTTGTCCATTTCGCCAAAGTTGTCCCAGATAGGGAGGGACTTGTGTTTAGTCTCTAATTCCTTGAGTTTTTGGAGGAGATGGTCTTTATAGGCCTCCTTCTGTTGGTTCATAAAGGAACCGCGCTGAATCAACTTGCCCCTGAGGACACATTTATGAGCCTCCCAGAAATATTAGAGACGTCAGGAGTGTCATCGAGAGCAATTCACTCCTCTATAGCTGATGTCCGCTGAGTTTTACAGTGATTCCTGCAGAAGTTCATTAAGTCTCCAGGAGCAGAACCTAATCGGGGTGGTTAACTCGAATAGCCAATGAAACAGGAGAGCGATCTGGCCAAGTGGTAGCGCCTATTGTGGTTTCTAATGTTAAATGGGGGAATCGATGGGCGATAAAAAGGAAGTCTGTCCTCAAGTATAATACGTGTGGGTGCGAAAAGAATGTATAATCACGATCTGCAGGGTGTTGAAACAGCCAGGTGTCCACCAGCTGGTGCTCGTGTAGGGCGCGCCGTACCTTGCCATACAATTTCTGTGGATGTCTGGGGGGCTTGAATGGATGTGTCCAGATCAGGACTAAAAGTCCAATTTAGGTTGCCTCCCACAACCAGAGCCTCTGTCTGTTCCATCACACCTTCCAGAAATGACAGGTGCCCCTGATTGGGGGCATAAAATTTGAGAAAAGAGTGTCATTGGTTAAACAATGTACATCTGACTGGAAGTGCCCTAACCTCCAGCAAACTACATTTCTGGACTGCAGTGAAAGGTAAGTGCTTGAAGAAGAGCACGGCTACTCCAGAGTCTTCCCCCTTACTTTTATTGCTATAGTAGGACAATGGGAAATGATGGTTACGAAAGAGGGGAGCTAAACTTGCTTAAAATGGGCTTCCTGGAGGAAAACAACATCGGCTTTGTCTCTCAGAATCTTAAATAAAGCCCTAGACACGTAAAAGAATATTAAGTCCTCTGCACATTCAAACTTCTTATATTAATGGAGCATACAGGACAACACAACCAGCAAAAACTGACACGCATTTCGCTAGTTTACAGCTTTGTCAAGGCAAGCCATATGTACGGGATCACTGGCTTTATATAGAAAGTTTTCTCAAACCCTCTACTGACCTCATAAGTATTTGGAATATTCTGTGGCTTGTTTTGGGATACTCCTTCCTTCATATCTTTATACATTTTGACCAATTATCAGTTCAATATAGTCCATTCACTAGGAACCAGTGACATCACTGAGAATGCAGCCTATCCAGTCACTAGGAACCAGTGACATCACTGAGAATGCAGCCTATCCAGTCACTAGGAACCAGTGACATCACTAAGACAATGAAGGAAAAGAGCACATATTGGAACATATAAGCAAAAGTGGCATTTTTATTCAGGAAAAGTAACAAGTGTCAAATTCAGAAATAATGCAAAATTATTTATGATTTTATCTGTTGTTCATAACATTTATTTCTTATGCTGTGGAATATTTGAAATTGTCATGTGAAAATGTTTGGCATTAACATTCATGTTTTTAAAACCACCACTGGAAGCACATTTCTAAGTTTAATTTCTTGGCAGTACAAAAGCAAACTTTTCAATGTTAAAAATATTCCAACTAACATTAATGCCCACTTTTAAATATTTACAAATAAGGCATGAAAATATTTGAAAAACTTTGTGAACTGTGATCATTAAAATGTTTTTTTTTTAAAAGGAACTCTAGTCAAAAGTTTTTATTTCTGTTGCGTGTAGTAAAGTAAGTGTTAAAATACTGTATTTGTTCTGTCTTCAGATAAACTGTGGAAGACACTAGGGGGTATATTTACTAAACTGTGGGTTTGAAAAAGTGGAGATGTTGCCTATAGCAACCAAATTCTAGTTATTTATTTAGTGCATTCTACAAAATGACAGCTAGAATATGATTGGTTGCTATAGGCAACATCTCCACTTTTTCATACCTGTAGTTTAGTAAATATAGTTATGCATCTGCACATTCACATCAGTCTCTCACTATCACTTTATAACCACCTCTTTTATTGCATTAAACTTTTCAGGTTTCCTGAACTGAATTGTAAAAATGTAAAGACTGTACAACTAAACTGTGTAATAAAGTTTTGTAAAATTTGAATTTGAATTAGCTTTACTTCTCAGTGTTTTAAGGCTGTGCAATACCTTTTTAGCCAGCAGATGTCACTGTTGCAATCTCTGTCTATAGCCTCATCTCTCCATATGAGCCAGTGGGTGGAAACAGTGACACCTGCTGGCTATAAAATATAGTAAGCACTTCTACAAATTTGGGTCTAGCAATTTTTTTCCCCATCAAAACAGTGATGCACCCTTCAAATTCTCAAACAGAAATAGCATGCAAGATTATAACTTTCTGGACTGCAGCGTGTGTGTGGATTCCTTATGGATTAACAGTTTCTTAAATGTGTCAAAGTTGTTTTAAAGATAGAATCTAAGGGTGCAAAACATATTCTCATCAATTGCGGATAGGCACAAAAATGAGTGGAGTTCCCTTTAAATCCTTGTAAGATCTCTGCTACATCAATAAAACTGCCCACACACTGCCCAGGATTCATCCTGACAACTCTCACGTCACACGATCAATGCATTGTATGACCGCACACATGGTGTGACTTCCTTCCATACCAAACCAAATTTGAATAGGATTAGTTACGAAAGTCACATGGTACAACAGTTGGTCAAAATTACACAGCGTAGGACGCAGGATTGGAAGCCTGTTAACAGTTACTTTAATTTACTTCATCTTTAAAATGTCAACAAACAATATTCAATATTCACTGTGGAAAATATATATAAAAACATATCAACAATCTAACCAAGAGCTCCCAGCGGAACGGACCAGCACTGGCGATTTAGAAAAAAGATTGTTTTATTTTACATCAGAAGAACATATTGTTGGCAGCTGTTGGTAAGATTGTTATATATAAATTAAATAACTTTTTTTTCACACTTTTATAGCCCATATAACAGGGTGGTAAATACTGTTTGTCATTTTATTGGACTAAACCGCTGCAACAGCCCCTTCAGCTGCTCCCTGGTGCAACTATATCTGACAACTTCTGTGGCCTGTGAAACACGAACCAAACAAATCTCTTATTCTTCCCAGCGATGGACAAACATGGACTTGTGACCCAGCCTTTGTTCGCTCACTCACATTTCAATGCTTCCACCGGCGAACACTTTACATACATATGCTAAATAACCATCACTGGCAGTACATTGGAATCCAGTTTCCTCCCAGGATTCTTCCATGTCGAATATGCAATTTTTGTTTGGTTCACATTTTTCCGATAATCCAAAGCAGCAGCGAGCGCCACTCCAACAAACATGGCTTCAGCGACGTTCTACCCTAGAAATCGGTAGGGTGCGGTGGTGATGTTGTAGATAGCGTCTTTGTTCGCTTATTTTTCCCTGTACTTATTGTTCTCAATTTAGGTGATCCGGCACTGTATGTATAAATCAGTTTTATGACTGTGGTTAGGATTACCGTGGCACTGGCCACGTGTTAATCTTCTAATTTTATGTTAGATATAGGTAACAAAAAAGTTATTGAGCAATGTTCGAGCCCCATACAAGCAGCCGCCTGATCCTACTGTAACGCCCTGAGGTCTCCGATCTTCCACCCACAACCTCAGCTTATGTTGTTCAGCTCCCGCGCCCTCTTTTTTAGATGCCGTTTGCGGATTTTGATCATCCACTTCACGCTGAGCTTGGCAAAGTCTGCAGCTTTAAATAAAACCAGGAACACGCCACAGAGCAGAGCGATCATGCTCCAGGGGTTGGCAGTGATGATCTGCAGAGCGAAAATAAAAGAAGGAGAGGAAATAACAAGAGACAAGTAAATGAGAGTGTATGAGAAGCAGATGTTTACGGGTTCTGTTATAAACGGCTTGTTCGCTCTCCAGCCGACATGTGGTTCTCAGTGAAAGAAGTGTGAAGACAGCTGTTTTCTCCAGAGCTTTAGTGATGACATACTCATGGGTGGTGGCCTCTGTCTACTAAAGAATGTTACAGAGAAAATACAGCCCTATTTGCAGCAAATCTACCACTGCCTCCTCTATGACAACCTCCGTCACTCCTGCCTACAAGACTTCTCCTGTGTTGCTACCCACCTATGGAATTCCCTACTATGCCCAATAAGACTCTCCCACAGTCAAATCTTTAAATGGTGTCTGAAAAACTACCTCTTTATTAAAGCTTACCCTACTCCCACCTATACTACTCACACTAATGCATCCTCACACCTACCCTACGCCCACCTATACTACACACAGATCTACCCTACTCTCACCTATACTTCACACCCTAATGCATCCTCACACCTACCCTACCCACATTAATGCACCCTCACACCTACCCTACTCCCACCTACACTAATGCACGCTTACACCTACCATACTCCCACCTATACTACCCACAGATCTACCCTACTCTCACCTATACTTCACACCCTAATGCATCATCACACCTACCCTACTCCCATCTATGCTCACTACACAAATGCACCCTCACACCTATCCTACTCCTACCTACACTACCCACACTAATACACCCTCACACCTATCCTACTCTCACCTATACTACCCACACTAATGCACCATCACACCTATCCTACTCACACCTATACTACCCATACTAATGCACCCTCACACCTACCATACTCCCACTTATACTACCCACACTAATGCCCCCTCACACCTATCCTACTCACACCTATACTACCCACACTAATACACCCTCACTTATACCCTACCCCCACATCTAGCCTACTCTCACATATACTACCCACACTAATACACCCTTACACCCACCATACTCCCACCTATACTACCCACACTAATGCACCCTCATACCTACCCTACTCTCACCTATACTACCCACACTAATACACCCTCACTTATACCCTACCCCCACATCTAGCCTACTCTCACATATACTACCCACACTAATACACCCTTACACCCACCATACTCCCATCTATACTACCCACACTAATGCACCCTCACACCTATCCTACTCTCACCTATACTACCCACACTAATGCACCCTCATACCTACCCTACTCCCAGATATACTACCCACACTAATGCCCCCTCACACCTTCCCTACTCACACCTATACTACCCACACAAATGCCCCCTCACACCTACCCTACTCACACCTATACTACCCACACGAATGCCCCCTCACACCTACCCTACTCTCACATATACTACCCACACTAATGCCCCCTCACACCTACCCTTCTCCCACCTATACTACCAACACTAATGCCCCCTCACACCTACCCTACTCCCACCTATACTACCCATACTAATGCACCCTCACACCTACCCTACTCCAGCTTATACTACCCACACTAATGCCCCCTCACACCTACCCTACTCTCACCTATACTACCAACACTAATACACCTTCACACCTACCCTACTCCCACCTATACTACCCACACTAATGCACCATCACACCTATCCTACTCACACCTATACTACCCACACTAATACACCCTCACTTATACCCTACCACCACATCTAGCCTACTCTCACATATACTACCCACACTAATACACCCTTACACCCACCATACTCCCACCTATACTACCCACACTAATGCACCCTCACACCTACCCTACTCCAGCTTATACTACCCACACTAATGCCCCCTCACACCTACCCTACTCTCACCTATACTACCAACACTAATACACCTTCACACCTACCCTACTCCCACCTATACTACCCATACTAATGCACCCTCACACCTACCCTACTCCAGCTTATACTACCCACACTAATGTCCCCTCACACCTACCCTACTCTCACCTATACTACCAACACTAATACACCTTCACACCTACCCTACTCCCACCTATACTACCCACACTAATGCCCCCTCACACCCACCCTACTCCAACTTATACTCACTACACAAACTTATCCTCACATCTGTCCCAATCTCCACTCTGAGCCCAGATAGAAGATGAGCTGTCTCTTTGTTTTCAAATCTGTATTTTTCCATTTACCTTCTATGTCCCTATTTTATATATGTCCCTGTTATCTGAATGTCCTGTTTTCCCAAATGTCGCTCTGCGGAGCACTGAGGCACCTTACAAATTAAAGACAATAATAAATGTCAACTCCATGTATATTTTTATTTTAAATTTATATTCAGTAATATTAGCCACCTTTTCCAATTAGGACAGTCTATATAGGTATTACACTAGGCAGCCTGGCCGCTGTATATCTAAATTCATACATTAGATATATAAGTTATCTACCCGTCTATATAGCTATTTTATGGATATAATGACAGAAGTATAATTAATGCCAAGATAATCTTAGATTAGCCAGGTACCGCTGGATAATGATAGATATAATGCTTCTGGGGACAATGTCGTGATGTTTTTCTTTTTAAATACATTGCTAATGTCCACATTATTTACATTAGTTTACGTAAAGAGTTCTTCTTTTTCCTATCTGGGCCCTATTCATAAATGAGATTATTTAATATACTACACTAGGCATAACTATGTCATTACTGTGACTCCCATGCCACCTATAACCAATTATAATGTGCTAGTTATAATGTGATAGTACATTATAGTCAGCATTAGTGAGAGGGGATTACGGGAACCGATTCACCCACTATAAGTACAACAGCCAGAAGTCACTGAACCTGAGTGCTAGAATCTGATTGGTTGCTATGGGCAACACCTCCAATTTTCCTTTTCAGAAGGTGTGATACACCTACCCCTACATCTTATTTAATTCATATACTTTCCTGCATTGGCAAGGGCTCCTCCGGGAGATCAGTTGGAGGTGGGCGTGTTGGGGGCGGGGCCCGACGGGTCACGTCATTTAGCCCCGTCCCCAAACCATAAATCACTGTTTACGGCCAATTACGACAGGGGGCGGGGCCAAGATGACGCGTAATTCACATCCTAAGCCCACCCCCCCCCACTTTACTATAGGTGGCGATTAGAAACCGGAAGGTCGTCTCGCTCTCCCGGGAGTCTCCCGGACATTCCGGAAGAGTAGGCAACTATGATTTAATTATGAGATATAAACTAACCATACTGTACATCAACCAATCAGTTACGTCAGACTAGTGCAAGTTAGACAATTGAATACTAAGGTCTGGTTGCTACGGGTAACAACATTTGTTTCTCTTGATGAATCATAATGAATTATACAAGCTGCCAATATTTATCACTTTCTCAGCATACGGAAGTCACGTTTTATACTCACATCCTGAATTTCTTGAATATAGGGGTCTTTCCATTCAAAGACCACGAAAAACAACTGGTCTCCCTTTTCTGCCGCAGGTCTTCGATCAATGTAATTCACAACGCTAGACTGCAATTAGAGTAGATACTAGAACATTATAATACAGTATAAAGTGTCCTGATGCATTAAACAAATTATATTTTACACACACACACATATACCCTATGTGGGTGTAGTTTGTATGTACTCCCCATGTTTGTAAGTGGTTTGCTCTCACAGTTCCAAAAAAAAAACCCCCAAACAAACTGATAGGTTAACTGGCAGACAGTATATATCCAGTAATATACTATATATCTATATGTCACACATGACAATTCCCCTTTTTGCAAATTTTCAAATTCCCATTGCACCTTACCAAAATTGTGGTGAAATTAGGCCTCTGTGAACGCACCTCCTGCCCCCGTCATTACACAGCTTCAGGACTTCGAAGCCTCAACGCCAACAGTGATCACGCTGGGACTAGTGCGTCAGTGGTGGCCAGATGACGAGCGCAGGGGACGAGGCCTAATTGGTGGGGGTCTGATTTCATCATAGATCCCAACACTGCATAAGTGCAGCCCTATCATTCAGGTAAGGATCTTTGTTGTGTTAATGTGTCACTGAAGGACCTGGATCCTACTTCACCTCTTGTCGGAATTCCACCGACTGGCTCCCATCTTCCTCTGTTGTCTTCACTAAGGACATCTTCACCCAGGTGCGGAATCCCCCGGAGAACTTCCAGCTGGAGAAGGAACTCTCACAGTCCTGCATGAACTTCATCCGGTCTGCGCTGGAAAAAACAAAAACACATACAGAATATTATCACTTTATCTTATATCTTACATTCTTACCTCCTTGTCTGTTTATTAATGCCCAGTCTTGCTGTATTACTGTATAGGTGGGCACTTGTAAAGTGCTAAATAAATAATAGTACATTAGTTCATGCATTATTCTATATATATTTACTGTGTATTTGTAAATGTCTTATATTTTATATTGTGTCCACCTACATTGGATCCTTAGATCCCGATATCTATCACTATTTCCAGCACTTTAGCACCTGTACTAAGATGGCCGTTTTCTGGAGCCATTTATTCACATTTCCTTTACAAAGATGGCCGACAAAAAGGTCATTCCACTAGAATTCCCCTTTACCAAGATGGCCACCGCCATGTATTGCATTTAACTTTATCATAATCACTGTTAAATCTTCCCTCTCATCCTTGCACTATATCCCTCAACTACACCCTGAATAGCTGAATAGGAGACCGTCTGTGATTAGTAAATCACGACAGTATCGTAGCCGCGCATGCGCAGTAAGACCGATGGGTCGCGCATGCGCAGTTCGTCTAGCGCAATGCGCATGCGCAGTTCGTCTAGCGCAATGCGCATGCGCAAAATGGCGATGCGCATTACTATAAATAATCCCTGGTTTTAGGCCACACTTATCACCTCCTGAGGAAGTCCTGTTTGAGGACGAAACGCGTAGAGGCTTCTTTCCAACTGTTCCTGTGTATTTGGGTCACCACACCATCAGTCAATCCTGTGCGGAAGACTGTGGGAGGTTCCTGCTGTACCTGAGGACATGGTATATCTGATACCTGAATTTCAGATAAGCTTGCATTACTCTTTGTGAGTGTGCATTTTATATGTTAAAATCCTGATTAAATACTGTTACCTTGAAATACTACACCATATAGTGTATTATCTCCTTTTTTTCTTACCCATTGAGTGGAAGAGAGATATGATGTTTACAGTATGCTGATGTTTTTGACTGGAGACCAGACTTGCAGTTGCTGAGTATGCTGACCACATAATATTGAAAGTGAAGTGGTTGTTAAGCTGTGTTCCAGTCTTTGGATTAATCATACAGATAAGCGATATAATTTCCTTTGGGTGTGTAATACTATGGTGATGGGCTATCACTAACACACTGCTTCTACTAATCCTATGCCTATATTATTCTGTCTTTTATATGTGCAAACTGGACTCATACCCTTGGTCCTATAAGACCGTCCAGCAAACGTGGAACTTTGATCCATTGACTATACTATTATTTCCCCACTGAACCTGGGATAAATTCCTAGTAACACACCATTGTGCGCCGTATCCTTGTTTGACTTTCTATTTGATTCTGGACTTACCCACCTATTATAAGGAAGGCTGCCTTCATATGTGGAAGAGGTGTATGTGTGGACTTTCTCTATACTAACTTTATACAATACTGCTGTGAGCGCCATTGTTTATTACGTTTTTGGATATAAATAATAGTACTAATCTGAGATTTATTATGTTGATGAGATAAATAATAATAATATTAAATAAATTAGCTGCACTGGTTCATGCTTACTAGGATTGTCCTGTCACGTACAGAGCTCAATGGTTTCCTATGCTCTCACTCTTTGGATACACTCACATAGGCATGATAGGCATGTCACATCCAAGTATAACAATCATTAAAAGGCATTGCTAGCTTACTCGCAATATGAGGAAACTGATATAGGAAAACCAGTTTACTAATCTGCTTATTAGGGTTGTATGAGTTAATTTGCGATACATCGCTATGAATCAGACGATAGTAATCTTTAATATCTAAATAAATTGTAACCGTTTCATTTTCTACAAAATGTATTACTCTTTTGGTAACTGCAGTTGGCAATTATTTCACTACAGTTTTATAGAGAACAAGGGGCCTGATTCATTAAGGATCTTAACTTAAGAAACGTCTTATTTCAGTCTCCTGGACAAAACCATGATACAATGCAAGGGGTGCAAATTAGTTTTCTGTTTTGCACATAAGTTAAATACTGACTGTTTTTTCATGTAGCACACAAATACTTGATAGCTTATTTGTACACTGAAATTTAAAGTTGATATTTGTGTGCTACATGAAAAAACAGTCAGTATTTAACTTATGTGCAAAACAGAATACTAATTTGCACCCCTTGCATTGTAACATGGTTTTGTCCAGGAGACTGAAATAAGAAACTTCTTCAGTTAAAATCCTTAATGAATCAGGCCCAAGGTGCTTATTCAAGATAAGCTCCGTTTTCTTCAGAATATTTCTTAAGGTTTCTGACATACACTAGTATTAACATTATTGGAATACACACTTTTTTTTAGCTTTCTTTACTTGATTTTAATATTTTGCTCAAAGTTCAGTGAATTTACTTTGCAGAAACAAATCGCTACATGGCTTTTATATAGAATCAATAAAGTTTGTGAGTTTATAACGGATTGCGTCTCTGAGTGCGCAGTGAGATGATGGTTACATTCCTATTTTGTTTCTGATTGAACTGTTGGTTGTTGCACCACCGAGAAAATAAGCTCAGAGCTAAAAAATTGATCTATGAATCAGGATAGATGACACATAAATACTAATAAAATGGAATTGATAGCAGCCGATGTAAGTGGATTATTCATACACAGTGTAATCAGAGTAGGCGCAGCAGACGTAACAAGCCCATCACTTGTTTCATGGTTTTTAAGAAGTGACTCACAGATTACACACAGATTACATACTTTGATATTTCAGAATTGAGTTTAGGTAATTACTAAATGATGATTAACTTAAACAGACATTTATTTTAATTGTTATTTTATATAAACATTTAGTAAGTCTTAAAAAAGTAACTTCTCATTTTATTTGCATTTATTAATAAGAGTGAAATCTGCCTTTACATATACTCTATATAGACTCAACCTCTATGTATTGTATTGTGGCCCCATGAGCTGCCAGGCTACTCTGATCATGTGCGCTGCTCAGTCCTGTCATGTGGCTCCATATACTACACTGCGATGCCATATGCTGCCCAGTTATGTCTGTTGGCCCTATATGTAGCTCTGTGTTCCTATATGATGCCTAGTGGTGTCATGTGACTCTGTATGCTAATCAGTCATCCCATATTCTGCCTAGTAGTGTCATGTGACTGTATGCTAATCAGTCATCCCATATTCTGCCTAGTAGTGTCATGTGACTGTATGCTAATCAGTCATCCCATATACTGCCTAGTAGTGTCCTGTGACTGTATGCTAATCAGTCATCCCATATACTGCCTAGTAGTGTCATGTGACTGTATGCTAATCAGTCATCCCATATTCTGCCTAGTAGTGTCATGTGACTGTATGCTAATCATTCATCCCATATTCTGCCTAGTAGTGTCATGTGACTGTATGCTAATCAGTCATCCCATATTCTGCCTAGTAGTGTCATGTGACTGTATGCTAATCATTCATCCCATATTCTGCCTAGTAGTGTCATGTGACTGTATGCTAATCATTCATCCCATATTCTGCCTAGTAGTGTCATGTGACTGTATGCTAATCAGTCATCCCATATTCTGCCTAGTAGTGTCATGTGACTGTATGCTAATCAGTCATCCCATATTCTGGGCAACACAGTGGCTTAGTGGTTAGTACTTCTGCCTCACAGCACTGGGGTCATGAGTTCGATTCCCGACCATGACCGTATCTGTGTGGAGTTTGTATATTCTCCCCGTGTTTGCGTGGGTTTCCTCCCACACACCAAAAACATACTGGTAGGTTAATTGGCAGCTAACAAATTGACCCTAGTCTGTGTGTCTGTGTGTGTTAGGGAATTTAGACTGCAAGCTCCAATGGGGCAGGGACTGATGTGAGTGAGTTCTCTGTACAGCGCTGCGGAATTAGTGGCGCTATATAAATAAATAGATAGATGATGATGATGATTCTGTCTGTTCGTGTCATGTGACTCTATGCTAATCTGCAATCCAATATTCTGCCTAGTCATGTCATGTGACTCTGTATGCTAATGACTGATCCCATATTCTGCCTAGTCATGTCATGTGACTCTGTATGCTAATGACTGATCCCATATTCTGCCCGGTCGTGTCATGTGACACTATCTCCCATTATTTTTACCCCATATACTGTCTGGTCACGTCATTCTAATATAGATGAAACTTTCAGCAGACTAGATGGTAAATATTACAGCCATCCCTCTGAACAATCATATCTAACCAATCTGGTCTCTCACCCGTTACCAGATTGTGATTCAGCCGAACCAGAGACCAGATTGATGTGAAGCATTAGGAAGGTATATAATGTATCTCAGCCTCTGCATCTCACTTTCATCTGAGAGACGCTGGAGATCTCTGAAGTGTAACCCACATTGACAGAATTACTTGGAAAATAAATGGGACAAATAATCAGGAACAGCATGTGGTGTCCTTGTGATCAATACAAATAGATTTACACAGTAATAGCCCATCTATTTATATACTAGAAATAGATTAGATTCAATACTCTGCCACTTTGCTATGTACATTGTTTCTAGGAACAAAATACTGAGACATTTTGTAGAATTCTTTTTATTGAGACTGTCTGAGAAATATTTTAAGTATTCTATACAGTAAATGTAAATGTTAAACTGCCTTGTTAGGTCCACTGGTTCATTCGAGTCTATGATAGACATTAATATAAATTATTATTTACTTAAAAAACAACAAGATCTTCCCTAGTATAGTGAGGAGATACAAATTCACTGAATTTGTACAGGAACATAAACTTAAAATACAGAAAGCGCTACTTACATGTTTTAACTACCCTTGTAAAAACCTACAGGGGTGTAAACTGCTCTGTGTTGACTGTATTAAATAACGTCATTTCGTACTGAGAACCATAATTCCATATTCTTAAAAAGTTTAAAAGTCAGATAGCAACAGTCAAATGACAAATGTGATCTTAGAACTGTGAGTTGGTTACAGTTACCCCCAAAGAAAACTTTGGCTACAAAAAAAAGAGAGTTTTAAAATGTGAATTAAAGAACAGAGTAACAGTATTATTTGAGAATCTGTCACAGAAATAGACAGCGGGCCTGATTCATTAAGGATCTTAAATGAAGAGGATCCTTATTTCAGTCTCCTGGACAAAACCATGTTACAATGAAGGGGTGCAAATTAGTATTCTGTTTTGCACATAAGTTAAATACTGACTGTTTTTTCATGTAGCACACAAATACTTGATAGCTTATTTGTACACTGAAATTTAAAGTTGATATTTGTGTGCTAGATGAAAAAACGGTCAGTATTTAACTTATGTGCAAAACAGAAACCTAATTTAATAAGGATCCTCTTCATTTAAGATCACTAATGAATCAGGCCCAGCATTATTAATCTGCATTTTTGGGAATGAACCATAATGTCATAACAGGTTTCCTACCTAGAAAAAAATAATGATAGATAGATAGATATATACACACACATAGATAGATATATGTAGTCATATATATATATATATATATATATATATATATATATCATCATCACCATTTATTTATATAGCGCCACTAATTCCGCAGCGCTGTACAGAGAACTCATTCACATCAGTCCCTGCCCCATTGGAGCTTACAGTCTAAATTTCCTAACACACAGACACACAGACTAGGGTCAATTTAATAGCCGCCAATTAACCTACCAGTATGTTTTTTGAGTGTGGGAGGAAACCGGAGCACCTAGAGGAAACCCACGCAAACACGGGGAGAACATACAAACTCCACACAGATAAGGCCATGGTCAGGAATTGAACTCATGACCCCAGTGCTGTGAGGCAGAAGTGCCAACCACTTAGTCACCGTATATATATATGCCCACATATATCTCTCTCTCTCTCTATATATATTATATATATATATATATATATATATATATATATATATATATATAGAATTGCAACACTGAGTGATAGAAGCGGCTACAACAGGTTCAGGAAGTAAGCGACACAATAAATGGCTTACGGCTTATACGGGAACGCTGATGTGCATGTGCCAATGTTTACATAGACATTAGTAACTGTTATAAAAACTAAAAACTTTTTTTTTTTTAATCATCCTGCTCATCCACTTTATATTTAAACTACGTCAAAGTCTTAATGGCACTGATGACAAACCTGTGAGCCAGGAAAACAAAGGACTCATTTAAACGCTGTACTACAATTCCCCGGAGCACAAAAGCTCATTGTTTGAATCTTGATCTCATCAAGCACACACATTATATTATTACAGCATCCTCACCAACGGAACAAAAAGCGAAAACACCTAAGACTTCAACTAGAGACTGCAGTAAAATTAAAACTTCCCGTTAGTTTCTGTTCACACTTTACATTTCTTTTCTGTCTATCATGTGTCCTGTTTCCGTAAGTGTCCTATGTTTTGCCTCTAGGTTCTATGCCCTGGTAGTTTGTCATGGGGAAGTGAGATGATAATGATGATAATAATATATACTCTATTGAATATATTAGAGTATATTTAGTCATCCAAGTCAATGACTTGATATGCCATAGACTTTCTCAGAAATATGACAGCATGTGGTCAGCAACTTCTTTAATAACCAAGGATAGAAGACTGGGACATTCAGAATAAATTATAACCTACTGACCCAGTAGGTTGTGGAATATAATAGATTGTGGAATAATAGTATAAATAGGGCTCACATACTTGTGAAATAATTTTTTTAAAAAATATCAGGACAGTTGTGTTACCAGAAGTTTGATTGGGCCATAAAGCCTACCCTATACCTCCTTTTAGGTCTCAAATAAGGCAAAACAGTTATAGGAACCTATTCTAACTTATCATGGTATTTTGTGTGAATCAGTAGTCTGAATTATGGGAAAGTAAGTATTGTAACTTAAATATTTTTGGCGTGTGGAAGGAAACCGGAACACCCGAAGGGAGCCCACGGAAACACGGCGAGGACATAAACTCTACACAGATAAGGCCATGGTCGGAATTGAACTCACGACCCCAGAGCTCTAGGGCAACAATGCTAACCACTGAGCAACCATGCCCTCCTTGTTTCCCTCACATCATAAGAATGTACGTACCTGGTTAGAAAGTTCTTGTAGGAAGAGAAGAGTAAATAGTCGATAGCACTAAAGTCTTGTTCCGTCTCATTAAGGTGGAACTGCAGGAAGACCAGTTCTCTCTTTCTCACCTCACACGGCCCTTTAACAATGAGGGCGTACTTCTACAAAACATGATCCATAAATACAAAATATCAAATAATATGTCAGGTCAACGTTAGTAATATTTATAACAACCTAACGGGACAACCCCTTATCTCATACCACTAATAAAGGTCCATCCAGGGGCCCCCAGCACTTACCTTATAAGTAAGTATCTCCGCTATGTGACATTACTATGTATCAAAGGCTGTATTTACATTTTTCAAAAGGTATTTTCCTAGGCCATAAAATCCTTATTTTTTTCCTGCTGTGATCAGGAGACAGGAGCTGCTGTTGGGCTATCCAGCAGTGTCATGATTCTGATACTGCTGGCTGGTACATGCAGTGCATGATGGGAATATCAGATGGGGGGGAAGGGGGCGGAGCTTGCAGAAAAGAGAACACCTTTAAGGCCGCAGAAAAGACCTTTGAAAAACGAATGCTGCAAAGTAGTGAGTATATTAAAACAAACCTCTGTTCTACTATTAAGTAAAATGTGACAGGTCTCTTAAGCAAGTGTGAAATCTCTTACATGTAATGTGCTTAATTTCTAATATGTTTTGGAACAGCTGGTAACAAAGAACGATTAGTCTGTATTCAATGGCACCTGGACCCGGGAGTTGCAGTTATTCTATCCATGAGAATGCAGCCTATCAGTTCACTAGGAAATAGTGACATCATTGAGAGATAAATATTGGACCCGCCCACAAAATGCCCACCTCCAGCATGACAAGGACACTTTAAGCCGTCGCCCCCTAATAACTAGGGGGCATTGGTGTTCTGAAACTTGGCGTACGGCTTAAACATTAATTACCCAATTATTAGTTGCACATGGCACTGTAACCTCTCTTTGTAGCCGCTAAGTAATATACTCCTTACCAAGGAGTGATTCATTAATGGAAATGCTGTAGAAAACTACTTTCTTTTAGTCTCAGGGTAACAATGGACCCTGTTGCCACCTATGTACAGTCCGTAAAGTATAAAAAGGAGAGTTGTTGCTTTACATTATTTTCTGTTCTCTGGACCCACACTGCCATCTAGTGGATTTCTGCTGCAAGAACCACTACAAGTTCAGTGCTATTATGAGTTATATTTGGCGCAGGTTACAACTAATAATTTGGTTCCACTAACATCCCCAGACAAATTTTCAGTCCCACGGCCAATGCTACAGTACAAGCTGTTATCTGAAATGGTATAGCAAAAAACAGAAAAAAACCCTGATATGGCGCCAATGCAATACCAATGAAGGTAAATGAGATGATGGAAAAAATAAATATGTACAATTTCCAGTAATATATGGACAGAAGACAAGCTGCTGCACAACTAAGTGGCTGCGCCCACCAACATACAGAAATATAGAGCAAAAAACGGTATGCAGCGCTCAAATCTAACTGTCTCCAATATAGGCTAATAAAAATAATGAGTGGCAGATCACGAGTGGTCAAGTATATAAAATCAACATGTTTATTGTGTATATTAAAAATCATGCATGTAAATACCTGTATGCTTACAAAGGTATATTGTGAGGAGAAATAGAAAAAGAAGAATAGTGGAACATAGACGTAATATTCTGAATAAATTTCATAATCATGGAGTATAAAGGCATTTTGCAACAGTTCACAATAGTGATCCCTCCTGTCTCACTGTATTGGGTTTAGAACATGTTAAAACAACTGAGAGAGGGGGAGATAGATACAACAAACTTTGTAAACAGGAAGTTGTTTGGATGCATAAACTTAATTCTATCCATCCAGATGGTCTCAATGAATCCATGGAATTAAACTGTTTTTTATGATTGAATGGGAATTTATTTTTGTATAATAATATCTTTTTCTGGTCTATTTAATCGATAAAATATTGTATATTACATCTTGTCCTTGATTATTAATATGATCACTATTTGTGTATTGTCATTTGAATACATGGTTATAATGTTATGGCCATTTTCAAAGAGTGGGCCATTACTGTCTTTTCACCATTGTATCCTTTCTCCCCTTCCCCCCTTTTTTCTGGTAATTTCACACACCATCTATTTATTTATTTTTTTATTAATTTTCATTTATTATACATTTTTATTTTTGTATTTGTAAGTATCGTTTATATTTATTTTACAATATCATTTTTATCTTTATTTATTTATATTTTTATTTTTATTTCCATTTTCTTTGGTATTGTTATTTTTTCTTTTATTTTCTTTTACTTACTTTCCACTTTTATTCATTGGTAATATATGATATATACTTTACCATTAAGGAAAATAATACAGAGACACTAGTTTATTGTTGTCTTATATTTATACGATTTATTATTATAATGGTATATAATTGTTGAAATCAAAATCATCCTTGGTAGAACTTGCCTCCGTTTGGAGCAGACACATACAGTTACATATGTGTGCTGCTAGATCTGATCACCAGTTGTCACAAATGTGTGCTACATAAAGTCTAATCAGTGAGTTGATTGAAACTGCAGTGTATATAAAGGCTTCCATAAGCCTCTAATGATTCTGGTCATTCCCTCTGAAGAAGTTACGTTCCGTAATGAAACGCGTTAGGGGGATAGAGTCAACAATTTAGTTGGTCTCTGTATACTTTTTTTACCTATTGTGCCATTTTTATTTTCACTTGGCTATATGCTGTAATTGCCGTTGCACTTGGTTCAACCCACCCAGGAGTTGTACTTTTGGATTCATCTGAAAGCGGACAAACAATTGCTTTTACCATCCTCTTTTCTCCGTGGAGCATTCTCATCAGAGAGCCGTGTGTGAGGCGGTCACAGATATCACTGTTATCCGCGGATCATACAAGTATTATCCATTCAATGTATCGCTTCAAGGCACTCATGTCAGCATCCCGCTAAAGCCTAAATAGGTTTCATCTTCATTCACCTATGATTCCAGTCCGTACTACGAAGGTGTGTGATCACTATTTACAACCATCGGACACACAATAACCTCAAAGAGACAAGTCTGCAAAGGTGTAATTTATACGGGTATGTGGAAAAGCGCATCACATCTACCATCAGAGACAGTAAGTACTACAGTATATTCTACTCACATATGTGTCTTTTCCATCTATGGTGCATGAAGCGGAATATTCATTTATATGTGGAACTTATACTATAAAGCTTGTTTGAACTGAGGCCCTAGTTCATCTCTGCCCAATACGGAGTTATATATATGGCCATATAGACATTATCATTCATAGGAAGAAACTTACCACTACGTGTGGATTGATGATAACGGCAACTATCAGCACTATATATCTTTTTGTGGGGAAATCGTAGAGCATTGCTCATGTCTTCTAATTAACATCTTTGACCACACAATTGGCTACATAATATACAGCTGTTATATTTTTCTTTCATCAGTAGCGTGTGGTTCATATACGTCATAGTGCACTGTGATGTAGTTTTTCCTCACAATATACCTTTGTAAGCATACAGGTATTTACATGCATGATTTTTAATATACACAATAAATATGTTGATTTTATATACTTGACCACTCGTGATCTGCCACTCATTATTTTTATTAGTCTATATTGGAGTCAGTTAGATTTGAGCGCTGCATACCGTTTTTTACCTATCTGAAATGGGATGTAATGATGCTTCTCATATAAAACACTTATCTACTGACTGATCTACTACTTAAAGGCCCATTAAAATACATAACACAATTTGCCTTACATAAAGAAATTACTAAAAAAACATTCACAAATCTGTATGTAATAGTTCCCCTACAGCAGCAGAATTAGATATGCTTCACATTGTATTCACATTTGCTGTCCGTACATAGTATGTAGTGTGCAGTTTGTAGGACTTTGCAATTCTTAGCTATAGTGCCATGCAGTCTCTTTGCTGCACAGTAATCTAATTACTCTCAATGAGAATTTTCTAATCAGTTGGTTTGCAAATACAGCTGTGCACCAGGCAAAGTCTACTTCATTTTTTTGTAGGGTTCCCATGAACCATCGCACAAACTGTATCAATATCTGTATTGTTGTCAGGGACCAGTTAGAGGTTTGTCACTTGCGGTGAGTTGTTAGAGATGCGAGTCTACGCTTACACTACAGAAGCCCAGATGTAACTCAGGATGCTTGTACTTACCATGGTCTGGTTGGTGAAGGGATCGGTGTAGTTGACCTTCTGAGTGATACAACGATTCTCTCCCGGCTGCCCCGGATTCTTTAGCGGTGGGATGTGGTCGTACAGGTGATGCTCACAGCTCAGCAGCCGGGCTTTTCCCGGGTACAGAGCGATACCTTGGACAGGTAAAAAGCAAAGTGTGACACAGGGTCTCTAACCATAAACTGAGCCTGTACCTAGTATGGGGGGGGGTGTCATATGCTGGATGATCGTATACTATTTTCTTATGTGTCCGTAAATGTCTCCCCTTTGCCCGCTGTGTACATTTATGGACCTTATCCTTCCCAAAGATAAAGAAAAGTGTTGGAGGACCCCGGTACGACACACAGTAGACTTCCTGTGTTTACGCCTCTTGTATTAGCCAGTTTTCCTGTGTATGGAAATACTGATAACAGAGAACAATGCCCATCCACTGCCCATCAAATGTAAATAACATGTAAAAAGTTGCAACACAGAAGTTTTATGTATGTGCTGTGTTTTATCTCTGTGCGTTACAAGATGGCTTTATTATTATTAGTATTATTATTATTAACCTGTATTTTAGCTTTATTGGGGCTTTAACCCCTTCTTGCCCACTGAAGGTAGAGGCTACGTCCTGCTGTTCTGGGGTCTCTGAGCACCAGGATGTAGCTCCTGGATCCTGTGCATTTTGGGATGGGCCCCCCCTGCCTGGTTCCTGCAAGGACGGGGCTGTCACTGACATCATCTCATAGCTCCTTAATTACCCTGAAATGTCCCTGGATATTGGTAGTCCAATCGATTAGATCATTTATGATTTAATGAGTGCTCAATACTGTTCTGCCTAACAGACTGGTACATAGGATGGGAGGTGTAGGGGACATAGTGTACATACGGGGAGAAATGCAGAAGACAAAGTGCTGGACACGCCCCCAGGGGCGACTGACATGCCCACATCTGATGTGACCACACCCCCACGCAGTGTGACCACGCCTCCTTCTCAAGCATAGTAATATCCCAATTACTAAAGTGTTAAAGTGGGGAGGTAAGTATTATATGTATTCAGACTGTGGTAACGTTATTCCGATCAGTATTGGGTCCTGTCCATTTTAAACTTTTAATTAGTAGCTACAAAATATCTACTGTTTTTAAAATTCACAAGTGAACAGTATAGTGTCCGTCATTAACAAGAGTATTGGTTCAATATAATCATTGTCATGGCAACAACAAGAGACTTGTACACAAGACAACTGTTAGTTGTGTGGCAACGTCTCAGTTTGCAGAACTGAAAGTGACACCATGCGCCGGCCATGATCTGACAACACCAACGTGTAAATAATTCAGAGACGCTCTTCCACTAGACCACATCGGTTTCATTACAAGAAATGTCAGTACTGATGAGTGTGAGCACCTCATCTATTGAAGGGAAAACTGTCCTGAAAAATGTCTTACGGCGTTCACTATGTTACCATTAAACCCTGAGGGGTATATTTACTAAACTGCAGGTTTAAAAAGTGGAGATGTTGCCTATAGCAACCAATCAGATTCTATCTGTCATTTATTTCGTACATTCTACAAAATGAGAGTTAGAATCTGATTGGTTGCTATAGGCAACATCTGCACTTTTTCAAACCCGCAGTTTAGTAAATCTAGCCCTGAGTGTTACTCACCTCCGATGATCTGCCCTTCCAATCTGTTGGGTACTCCAAAGCCGCTAACGGTGCCCTTCTGAGTGCTATTATTACTACCCTGACTCAGATAGGGAGCGGTGTTTTCGATGATGAATATTGTGTTGTCAAATGCGGTCAGAAGAGATCAGTTATGTGCGATCACCTTCTGACCCTGCGTCCACCAAACACCTCATCTCATCCAATCTGGCCCCCTAGCTATGGTCAATCTGGGCAAGGATCCCGTCGCCCGACACCTAGGCAGGCGTATGTGTGGTCAGCATTAATGTTAAGATGGGAAACTGCACCCAGTACTAGACAAAGTTTTGCTTTGAGTTCTTCTATAATCTCTGGAATGGAAAGTTCTTTATACCATTTATGTTGCATTTTAGCAAATTTATCCAATTTAGTGAACATAGAAAATTAATTATTAGTAATCATGAAAATAATTCACCCTTATAAGATTATACCACTGCACCGTTAACCCTCAGGTCCACTACAGGGATTACACCTTGATATGATCAATACAGGACACCAGAGAGAGGACACACTTACCGGGAGCTTCATGTACATCCACCTCCTTGTACGACACAGACATAACCGGGTGTTTCAGCTTCTCCCTGAAGTCGGTGATGGTTTGGTAGACCAGGAACACAGCGACGGCCATCAGCAGCAGGTAGACAAAGATTAGCAGCACGGAGAACACGTTCTTCAGACAGGTCCGGCTGAATCGTACTGAGGGGCTGTTCCTGTCCGTCTCTTGGTCTGATAAAATGAAACAGGGAAACCATAGCTCTTACTATTAACACAAATACAAGCGTATTGTCCAATGTAACCCTCAAACACCACTGCAGGTCTGTTGAAAAGTAAAGTATTAACTCCCCACTCCGCTGCAGACAGATGAAGCTCCATCCTGTGTCTGGATGGCCGTACCATGATGGTAGCTGACGCAGGTCAAAAAGCTAAAAAATGCTGTCATTTGAGCTACTGTGATGCCACTGGCCCTAACCCTGTGTAAGAATCCACCAATCCACACAGTGGATTTCTGCAAAGTAGGTATGTCAGGATGTCAGTCACTCAGTGCCTGCTCTGTTAGATAAGTATCTCACTTCTAACATGGCAACTTGTGGCAGACAAGTCACATAAAGCACAGTGGCCTACATAACTTTTAACAGTCCTATATCTAGTGGTTTCCCTTCTCTGAGGTTTCAGCAGTTCCACAATTGTCAGTTCCCATCTCAACCCGATGGGGAAGCGCAAGAAATGTTGTGTTTCTACGAACTCTCCCCCAACCTATAGTAACGTTGCACCAGGTCCCTGTACAATGTTGACTTAGTCTTACTCACCTGGCGCAGTAGTGGAGATTGAGTCCCCCAGCTCCTCCTGATCATCTTCCATATCCTCCAGCATCTTATCGTCTTCCGGAGGTTGTTCAATCTCTTCACTTAACTGTGGACAAAGAAAATAGGTCTGTGAGAAGACGGGGTGCTACTGGACTGAGAACTTTGTATTTATCACCCGTTTCTCACAGTTTAATGTACTTTTTAATCCTTGGCCCAGTCTAAGTATATACACCAGAGCATTGATGTATTATGTGTATTATTATTTCATGTTACTTTGCCCTTGCTATTACCTGCAATATTGTATGTAGTATAAATATACAGAATATTGCCAGACTGTATGAAAATAACAGGACAGTAGAAGTCATTTTGCTTGTGTTAGCTAATGTAATTACCATTTGTCTCAAATGTCCATTGTTATGAGGGGCAGCTGAGATTTGGTTTGTAATCAGAACAATGTCTGAGTTAACTAGCTGGCAGCCCATGGTAATTAGCTAGGTCAACAGGTAATCTGAGAGGTAATGAGGTTAGAACTTCTAGATGATATACGACAGTAATATATTGTGTGAAATAGCATTGGGAAATGTATTAATATGTACCAATATAAATGTTATTGTATCAAAATGTATCACAGACTCAGATGGCGTAACACTGCTGATACAATGTGGCAAAAGTCTTATTGTTTCATGTAAGCGTGCAGTGTCATTCCCTGATGTAATATTGTAACCCCATGTGTAGTGTATCCAGCCAAAACAGCTAATTGAGTCAAGACATTATATTGTATAATCAAGGTAAAAGGGACAGTATGTCTAGCAGTTAAAGTGTTCACTGATAGACCTCTGCTGTAAGGGGGAGGTTTGAGACATTTGACCATACTTCCTGTGTATACAGGGAAGAATATAGGGAGAGCAGAATACCAAGAGAGCTATTCTAGCTTGGAGGATCCTGGTGTACAAGACATCAATGAGAAGGACTCTGGGCCAGGCATCGTGGTGCCGCTGGAGGAAACCCTACCAGGACAGGGTCTATGTGAGCCATTAACCCAGGCTGGGTGACACCGTAACTGTCTAGCTAATCGGTAGTGGTAATATTGCGGGAGGATAAGACTCTGAAAGACACTGAGATTATTACTTTGGAGTGCTGACTGCAAGAGGCTGCTGGAGGATACATGCTACCATTACCCTGTACCTTGTGAATGTCTTGTGATGTTGTGCTGTCGTAATTAAGTCATATTTTGGATATACTCTGGTCCACCTGAATGAATTGAATCCCACAGAGGGTAACTGCCATCCCAGCTAAGGGTGGTATCCTCACACCGTCTAAGATGATTAAATAAAGACTTCACTCAAGGAGAGCTCACCCCACCTAGAGACGCCCAGCCCCAAGAGAGTACAATTATAAAGGTCTCCCCATCCCCTGGGACTTTACCTGAGGGAGAGTGAAGTTACTGAGTGGAGGTCTCCATTAAAGACTAAACTACCATAAAAACACAAATAGAGACCGAAGGATGAAAACTGCAGCATAAATAATTTCACAAAGTGCTTTATGTCTCAGAGATGTCCCTACTTGATTGTGAGACGACTGGCTGCATTATACTAAATATTGGTTCACGTCACAAAATGGCTGCCTCCACGTGTACGTGACAAGTATATTCTAAATCTTTAAAGCATGGCTAGTGTTGTTGCTTACTGTATATATTTAAATATACAACAAGCATCTTGCTGTGATTTCTTTGTAGTGCACGACTCACTACAGCATCTACTGCGAGATAATATAACGGACAGTAAAATCAATCCAAAAAAATAAATATAAAATTAAAACTCATAGGTGTATATTCAATTGACCACGAGTTTGGTTTTTTTTTCGCGCCGCGTGAAAAAAAAAAAAATCTCCCCCAGGTTTTTAACTGGTATACCGAGTGTTGTTAGTTAACCCAGCATGAAAACTCGTTCAATTTAATTGAAAAAGCGGGAACGCTGCCCCCCGCGCGTTAATAATTGGTGTTTGCGAGTTTTTAGGGGAGTGAAGGGGAGTTTTAACGTGGTCATGTATAACACAAAAAAAAGGATTGGCATACATGTGCATACATTTTCATACATTTTATTGCATTATACAACCATTCTAGTTGATAATATCTACATTACAGTACTTTCTTTAGCATATTTTTTTATTTAACTATTTTTTACTATATAATCATCTATACCATGTCAAAACACATTAGTACAAACATATTTGCACCATAAAATACATAAATATATTTAATTAGTGATTTTTTTATTTTATTTCATTATTTTTTCACAAGAAAATCAACTTTTACATGTTAAGCATTAGTGATAAATGTAGTTTATCCTTTTTTTTCCTAATTATTACATGATTTCAAACAGTTTTCAGAGGCTTTTTATTTTTATCACACCCCAAGGAGGTGCGAGATAAAACAGCATATTGGCCTGTTTAACGCGCCGCGTTAAAAAACAATTGAATAGCTTTTAACGCGGCTGCCTCTCGCACACCCTATACTTTCAATAGACCTTACACTGGAGCGCAAGAGGACCGTTTCATGAAAAAAAAGTAGCGTTAAAAATGGAATTGAAAGGTAAAGTTAACCCGCAAGAAAATGATCAAAAACAGCGTTAAAATGACTTAACGCGGTCAAAAATAAAATCTTGCGGTCAATTGAATACCCCCCCTTAATCCGTTCCTAATTACCTGGCAAGATTCAATTACATTTGTGTTACACAACATATGACATGTTCCCTTAGGAATAATTAGTAGATCCTCCTTTGCCATTCTAAAGTACAAAGGGGGTTACGAAAATTCCTGAAATATTTCCTACCATCCTCCCCCAAAGGACTTCAGGATTCCATAGATAAACAAAATGAACCGTACTAATAGGTCTCAGACACGTACTGTATATAGAACTTCCTGGCTTGTTTTAAATCAGCTATGGATAATATACTTAATCTATTCAGTGAAATTCAAAACACTTCTTAATATCTAATGCAATTGTAATATCAATTAAATTAGTGCAATATTAAAAGGTATCATGTATACACACAGTCTCCTGTTCTACACTATAAAATTGATCCTCCAACATCTTTAGGACCATGTGGCCACATATGACGAAGGGGGCAGTTTGAAGGAGTCCTTGGCGGTTTAATCGGCGCCACCTTTAGGCGAAACTAGGAGGTTACAGTGTGTGTCAATGGTTAGGGGGCACCTAGAACACAGAATGAGTGACAAAATATCACTCATCCAGTTATTCGAATACCCCTGTGAGAGCGCCAACCGCTGGCAGGCAGAGAAGAAGCTTCTTACATGTGAAGCTGTTGGCGGCTGCTCCTCCATGTTAATGTTGTAACTTGAAGGTGGCGCTTGGTTATGATGTCACAGCCCAGCGCCACACTGCCAGTCTGTGCAAGAAGAGGATGCTGCCCCTGTCTCCCGTCTCTAAGTTGTGAGTGGGGCCCTCTTACCTCTGATCTTTGTTAGTTAATTCAGTTTTTTATTACTGTGTTTATTTCCCATTGCAGAGCACGGCCCAGTATGCTGGAGCTACATAAATAAAGGTACTGGATAAAAACAGTGGGTGCTGGACACAGGGGTACTGGTCAAATCAATGCTGCATTACATACTGTGTAAAGGTCACAATGGGAGCCTGATGCGTTACATAATAATGATGTAATATATTAACGTAACAGTGAAAATGAGGAATAGTGGAGTGAAAGGTGAATAAATGTCCTAAAATTTTCATAGGCAATAATGTGCGATGTAGGTTTAAATTTGGCATGTGGCAAAAAGAACCAGTATGTTGTCACAATGGCATCCAAGTTTTATGACACTTTTTAACTGGGGGAGTCTCCAATCACAAAGAAGCGACCAAATAGATGCCATGTGGGCTATTAGCTCCATAGAGTCTAAGGGGTATATTTACTAAACTGCGGGTTTGAAAAGGTGGAAATGTTGCCTATAGCAACCAATCAGATTCTAGCTGTCATTTTTTAGAATGTACTAAATAAATAACTAGAATCTGATTGGTTGCTATAGGCAACATCTCAAATTTTTCAGAACCCGCAGTTTAGTAAATATACCCCTAAGTGTAGATCTGCCTGTGCCCGTGGGTACTTAAAGGTAATCCAGTTTCTCTAGTTGTGTTCCAAATAGCCAAGAACGGACCACAAAAATACTAGTTTGATACCCCTGGTCTAAAGCAGCAGACTGTGCTATGAATCCACTGGTAAGGTAATGTACAACACTGGGATGAACTCATAAAGTGGTTTCCTAACAGGTGATAGAAGCTGATATGAATCCTCCCTTTCACTGCGTTCAATGGTGTGCGTGTAGAAAATTATAGACTGGGGATGTGCACAAAGGGTTTAACTGTAAGAAACTAAAAATAAACTAAAGTATGGGAAAATGTAAACTGTGGGAATGTAAATTATGGGGTAATATTGTATACTGTAGATGCTTAGAATGCTTTTTGCAGACGATGCCTATCCTGTAGGAAACAACCAAGAAAACTGCAAGTAAATCCTACAGGAACAGATGACCCGTAACTGGGGTTCATCACTTTCAGTGCTGGTAGGTGTAAGCTAATTACCTTTGAACATGATTCTGAATGTGATTGGCTAACAGCTACAGCTGCATTATGAAAGGATGTGCAAACTTATGCAAACATGGTGTTTGTAAGTTTTTTATTTTCACTTCTTTGTCCTAAAAATTGTCTATTTGTTTTTCGCTTGAATTTTATTAGTTGCAAAGTCACATTAAAGGAGGAGCAAGGTCTAATCTGATTAATCCTCATTTCAGGCTTTACAGCTGCAATTTCAATAAGGACGTGTAGACATTTCATATACACTGTAGGACTGATATACAACAAAATGAAGAATTGGCAAAGGTACCATCTTTTACCTACAGGCCTGACAATGGCTGTTTATTTAAGGCACCACAAGTTTCCTCACAGAGTACAAGACCTGTCCATTTCTTTTCCGTTTGGCTGAGAGGACAGTTCGGAGCAATCGCCCTTGTGCACGAGCCCCTGAAGTGAAGATGAAGCCATCTTCCTTGTCACAAGAAAGTGCTTCAATTTGATACTTGTGTGGCGGGAAGCAGTGCCCATACCTGCGAACAATCCCGATTTCATAATCAGGACAACACAAGTCATATAGAAATAAATGATGATGATGATTCCTCATGACCAAGTCAACTGGCACCCAAATACGCCAAATCACACATATTTGGGTGAGGCCGTGAACTTTTCAACTGCTGAAAATCAGAACAGTCATGGAAAAATAGGGACTGGTGACAGCTATGATATTGTCTTTAATTTGTCGATAGGAAAGTGATTTAGCGATTCAGACAGCTGCCCTGTTCTAGCTGTTGTGTCACACCCCCCTTAGTATTATGAGGATGATAAATAAACATGCTGAATATATGCCTTTTTCTGTACTTATGTAGTACCGCCCTTTAAAAATGAGCATTTATCCACTTAGACTTCAATCAGAATTTACATTGATGAACCGGGAACATTCTTTATGTGAAGAAAGAGAATTGATCACGTCTCACTTCCTGCTCCATTTTGTCCTTAGGAACAACGTTTTATCTGTTTACTTCCTAGAAAACATTCTTACTGTCAATCTTGTGTTTTGTGTCTTGTTGTTAATGGAATGTTTAACACCCAGTATGAGGAAGGAAAAGTCTGACTATGTATGTATAGTAAAAAACACAACTGTACAAAACCTTGCAAAATATGCATGGTGTACACTGCCAGCCGCTAAAATGAATAAACTGCTATATTTTTAATTGTACAAACCTTAAAGCCGAATTCCAACTTTATTATCTCTTACAAACACATGCAAGTAACACTTCACTGTCTTATATCAATAATTAATATATTAACAGTACAGCGCTGGTGAGAGATCACAACCCAGGACCACAGCCAGACACTCACGCGATATGTGAAGAATAAAATTAAAATAACACACAACCGGATACAGAAATAAAACTAGTACAAAAACCGTAATTGTGGGAAATAATATTGCAATTCCAGGTTAACCAATTGGAAAATTACATCTGGTCTATTCAATCTTCACTTACAAGAACGTACAATCTAAATAATATGATAGAAAAAGTCTTAAAAATCTAAAATGATAAGCTATATGCAATGCATATTATACTTTTATAACTATAATGTAGTAGATTCTTCTTGGATTTATTCTAATTTATTAGTAAGATGGCACAGTCATTAGAATAACAAAAAAGCAACTTACAGTATATAGACATCTATTATATAGAGGTTTTATATCCAGGAACAGGTTGCAGACAATCACTGGTGACAAACCCAGTTGTTACCTGATGCCAGAGCAGGATGGGACATGCCACATTCGGGTGGCAGGTCCCATCTGCCACTCACCAGCTGAGCTGGCACTCACCAGCTGTGCATGGACCTGTTGCTGCAGGTGATGGGGTGATATTCAGGGACATGCCTGTAATTACCTCCTGGTAGGATCTGGAGATCTCCTTCCTGATCATTGCACTGGGCAGTCTGTGGGTCCAGGGTCAGGGTCTTCTGCAGGATCCGGCTTTTCTCTCTCTCAGGTCCCGTGTTCTACTACCCTCATAGACAGCAGGGTGCGTGCGCAGCTCGCCGGGCCTGCCGCGGGGGCTGCCGGGAAATGTAGTCCAGACTCTGTAACCCAGAGATAAGCAACCTGTGGCTCTCCAGATGTTGTACAACAAGTCCCACTGTCTGCAAACCGGCAGGGCATGCTGGGACTTGTGATTCCACAACAGCTGGGGAGACCCAAGCTGCATGCATGCATTTCACCAATCCAGGCACCTGTATGAATGCTGGTATAGTGGCAATTGTAGGTCTGCAACTGGTTCTTCACATAGATGTAATGCAGCCAAAGTATTTCATGTGTCTGACATAGGAAGTCTTATGTAACCTCATACTGAAACACTAAGGAATATATATATATATATATATATATATATATATATATATATATATACATACATACATACACATATATACATACATATATATTTATACATATATATACTGGCAGTGAGAGGGTTACAGCAGCCATCTGTGGGCGGGGCCTGGATTTTGTACAGACCCCTCCCCGCCCCTCCAGGAAGTGGTTCCCAATATGTCGCCTTGCAGGGCAGTGTCTCCCTATGGGGTATTACTGTGCACTGTAATATTAGGCTGTGCAGAGGGGGACCCCCAGGTACAGCTCCCACCCTCTCAGCATAAGCCAGTCAGACTCTTCACTGATGAGGATCTGGCCAGATACAATGGGGAACAGGTAAGTATCCCGACTTTTCATCACCTGTCTTCTCTTTGCACAGCTGCACATATAGCAAATGCATTATACATGGGGACAAGGTAGTTTTAGGAAGGAAGAGTAGGTGACACTCTGCACTGACTACAACTCTGCCTCTCCCAGAGGGCTGGTCTGCAAACTGGACAAGTATGCTGCAAATAAAGTAATATTAATGTCATGTCCTGAAATAAATTCTTACAGGAATTATTTTTCTGGTTGTTTCTTTTTGCTTGTATGTGTTTGTTAGTCAAGGAAATAATATTAACCATCGTGAGTGTTGTGCATGCTTAGTGGTATGTAATGTGTAAATATCCTGCTGCTGATAAATGATATGCTATAAGGGGGGTTATAATTGAAGGGAGTTCTTTCATTGCTGAACAAGTGAGAGTCACAGTAGATTCAGGGGTGTTATAATGTTTCCTGCACAGAACACTGCGACATCTTCATGGTGTCATGTTCATACCTGTAAAACCTGTAGTGCATCATAACCATACCTAAATGAATGGTGTTAAACCTATCAGATGTCGGTGTCATGAATGTACACAACTGGTTAAAATTAAACTAAATAATTGAAAACCCTTCCTTGTAAGAGACACGGGAATGTACAATTCATGTTTATGTGTAAATAATTTCTGTATAAATGTGGAGACCTAATGTCTTCTCTTATAATCTGCAGTTTTCTAGTGTGCACTGGGAATCCGTGTGTTATAAGGAATAAAGCAACACTACAGTATATTATAGCAGACATTGGGACTGGATCTGGTCTGCTGTATCTTAAGCTGGGTACACACTACAGAAATTTCCACCAACTTTTTATCCCGAGCGATTTTACATGCGATCGATGTTCCGATCGCTCAGTCCATGGACTGCATACACACTAGCCTTGTTTAGGACGATAAAGGGAAGAGCGGACGTCCCTTTGGTGACTTTTTACAGCCATGTTGTCATGAGCAATGATTGCAATTTCGTACACACTGAAGCAACATTTGCGGGGCATGTAACGAGATACCAAAGACATTAGCATAAAGGGGCAGAGCTTTAGCTATAGTGTGGTTTATTCAGAGTATTTTACAAATATTCGTTAATAAAGGTTAATATGACTTTATAAGTTTAATAGTTTATAAAGGTTAAATGTGAAATGATTGCCAACATAGATGCAAAGGGTAATAATAGCACACGTGCTTTATACAAGTGTAATGGTCTGCAGCCAGACAGGTGCAATACACATAGATACAAAACACAAGCCTGTGATGTGCGGATACCGCACCACGTGGGACAGTTACAGACATCAAAAATTTACATACACACTCCCCCCAGGTCGAGGAAGTATCGGAGGAATGTCGTGGATCGGTCGGAAGTTTATACACACTACACAGCGGAAACAAGATTGAAACGAAAATATTAAACGGTACGACCAACCAAATCAGGCGACAATCGTCCATTTGGGCAGACTTTCCACCATCGTGTCACTGCACACACTGACCCGACTTTTGAATGAGCGCTCGTATGTCGGCTGTTTGAGCCGATTATTGGATGAAAACCGTGTAGTGTGTACCCAGCTTTACATTGCTGCTATCAGAGTTATTTACTTATGGATAAGATTTGGTGACTTTGTCAGAAATCTAGCAGAGAGGAAAGTCTGGACGATATCGGGAGTAAATAAAGCTGTTCTGCTCAAGGAAAAGTTAAACCCTAGAGGTCGCCTGCTGTTGGCTCTATGGCTAGGACTATATTAGTGATTTATGTTGTAGGGCAGTGGATCCCAAACTTTCTCAGTTCGAGGCACCCTTGGGGTCTCCATAATTTTTTCAAGGCACCCCTAAGCCAAAATAATTACCAAGTAGTCCCCCGCATTACTTACCACTGGCCCTGGCCGTGGCTCCCCTGTGAAATATCCACGGCATCCCAGGGAGCCGTGGCACCCAGTTTGGGAACCACTGTTGTAGGGCAACAGATTACTTTTGTCTTGTTTGCAGTTATCGGCAACTGTTTGCGATTTATCTTTATTTAAGAGTAGGAGCAATATTCTGTTAATAGTATTTAATGGCCGATGCATCGCAGGCAGTGTCTGTATCTGCACAGGTTCCTGGTGGGCCGTTTGAGGGCACTGATAACGACTCCTTGGGTATGATGAGCCTGATATATCCCGCTGGCATGCAGCTGTTTTGAGTTTATTAGTACAAATTATGGAGCAATGACTTCTATGGTGTTGCATGAGGAGTAGACCCATATAGAGTCACCTGTACGGATAGGCTGAGGAGGCCTAAAAGGAACTGAAAAGATTTCCACTTACAGGTTTTTCAGGTAAAAACAGGTCACAACCAGGGAATCTTTACTAGTATAGGTATTTTTCAGCACTAAAAGGGCAAAAGACACTAAAACTAAGATAAATGTGTCATTTTCTCCATAGGTTGATCAGCCTATATACATGGCAGTAAAGGGAACTGTCTTCGACGTTTCGTCAGGAAAAGGTAACCAGCCTGTCTTTATGTGTCATTGCTTGTTATAATATTTGTATATGATGAGATTGTATGTTCAGTTTTTCCCATGATTGTAAAGTACTGTGGAACATGTTGGTATAATATAAATTAAGTAATCATAGCAGGTCTGGTTCTGTATGGTACACTAGCCACAAAGATTAAGGTCTGCTTTGTATACTAGCCACAAAGATTTGGGTCTGCTTTGTATACTAGCCCTAGGAATGGGGTAAGGTTTGTACACTAGCCACCGGGAATGGGGTGCGCTTTGTACGCTAGCCACCAGGAATGGGGTGCGCTTTGTACGCTAGCCACCAGGAATGGGGTGCGCTTTGTACGCTAGCCACCAGGAATGGGGTGCGCTTTGTACGCTAGCCACCAGGAATGGGGTGCGCTTTGTACGCTAGCCACCAGGAATGGGGTACGCTTTGTACGCTAACCACCAGGAATGGGGTAAGGTTTGTACACTAGCCACCAGGAATGGGGTAAGGTTTGTACACTAGCTACCAGGAATGGGGTACGGTTTGTACACTAGCTACCAGGAATGGGGTACGCTTTGTACACTAGCCACCAGGAATGGAGTATGCTCTGTACACTAACCACCAGTAATGGGGTAAGGTTTGTACACTAGCTACCAGGAATGGGGTACGTTTTGTACACTAGCCTCCAGGAATGGGATGGGGTAAGCTTTGTACACTAGCTACTAGGAATGAGAAGATTGCTTTGTACATTTGTACACTAGTCATAAAGATTGTCAACTGCTATGTGTACTAGCCACCAGGAATGGGGTAAGTTTTTTTTTTATACACTAGCCACCAGGAATGAGGAGATTGCTTTGTACAGTAGTCATAAAGATTGCCATCTGCTCTGTGTACTAACCACCAGGATTGGCTTCTGATTCCTATACTAATCACTAGGAATAGTGGACTGTTTTTTACACAAGTGTACTGTCCACATGGTACCAGCTGTTGTAGGAATAAGCGCAGACTTATTTATTTTATTGCCTATTGTTGCCTTAGCTGCTGTACATCCAGCCTATGTAAGGTTATTTTGGTATGGTTTATAAAGAAGCTCTTTGTCACGTCAGCCTCCTTTGCTAAGAGGTGAGTGTATTTGATTTGAAGTGCATTTTAGTGTTGTCTGAAGCATAGATGTCCGTGTAGTACTTGCAGACATCTGTACCCTTGACAGTGGGTAAGCTTAAATGTTTTCGTCAAAACATGAACTGTCACCCCATGCTTTCATTGTGCTGGATACATACCGATCTGCCAAACTAAGGACAAACGCTGAAAACTGTGTTTTTTGTTTGTATCTCTATATACTGCCGTGCGTGGGCGTAAAATTTCCATTAGACTTTAAGGAAAGTCAATTTCTAAATAGTGTTTAGAGCCTCTATACAATTCCCCCAGCTTCTATATAAATATTATATACTCTTTTCCTTCTCCATAGAGACCCAGATCTTCCACGTTACTCTCTATTGAAGTCCAGAAAATTTTAGTGGGATCAAAGGAAAATATAATTGCACTTTTAGCATGATTTTTTTTTTTTAACATTTAAATTTTAACATTCTCCCTTAAGTTTCCAACTCTGATATTGCTCTCATTTATTTTATATGATGCATGATTTCTGTGAAGCTTCAATCGCTTATACAATCACAATTTTATCTAGTTTTTCTTGGTGACATGGGAAAATTCAGTATGTATATCAGATTGTGATTTACTTAAATGTCAGCAATTCTCAAGTTATAGGCACTTAATACAGAAAGTGTTGAAGGAAATGATAGATGTGTCTCATATTACATTTGAGATAGTGTTTCTGAATGCTATAGAGGGGAAGGGACAAATCTCAGAATTCTGTGGCCTGACAGGACCACCTTTTTGTGCAGTTGAGAGATTCTGGTAGCTTTGTCCTTGAATGATGCAGAGTGAAGTGTCCAATTGCCTCACAGCACTGGGTCATGAGTTAAATTCCTGACCATGGCCTTATCTGTGAGGAGTTTGTATGTTCTCCCCGTGTTTGCGTGGGTTTCCTCCGGGTGCTCCGGTTTCCTCCCACATTCCAAAAACATACTGGTAGGTTAATTGGCTGCTAACAAATTGACCCTAGTCTGTGTCTGTCTGTCTCTGTGTCTGTGTAGGTGTGTGTTAGGGAATTTAGACTATAAGCTCCAATGGGGCAGGGACTGATGTGAATGAGTTCTCTGTACAGCGCTGCGGAATTAGTGGCGCTATATAAATAAATGGTGATGATGATGAATTCTATTGACAAAACATCTAAATATATTACACAAGTTGAGCTTATATATGTATAAATTCTTGTAAATAACTTCTATATAAGTAATGAGCTCTGATGTAATCGCTAGTGTTCAGTAAGAAAACTTGTGTATTAAGAATACTACAGCCCCTACTGTAAACTATTGATAACAGAAGTCACCACAGAGAATCAGATCCTTTATAAAAACACACGACTGGCACAGAACCTATCCACCACTTATAATAATCTTCTAATTCACAGGTACATTATTGCATATATAATTGTCGGAGAGAATAAAATATTTTGTATGTCTATTCTTCAGCTGTTATTTTGCAGATAATTCCTGCTTTGTCAGATGCCCTCTGCTGCGCAGGCTGTAGGACAGTGTGATAAATGCCAAAATAAACTTTGTATGATTATTCTGTAGGGAAAAATGTGACCGATTTCCAGGTTGTGTTTGTCTATCTTCATAAAAGCGAACAAATTCCTGTCCCGTGTGTAACCACCACTGAGAACCGCGTGGCACGAAGTACAAGTTAGTAACCAGAAAATCGTATTTTTTTCCCACGTAACGGAACAGAGTTCTATGGGACGGGAGCGCCGTACAACGCTCTCGCAGGGAAGGATTCTACACGCGGGGTCGCCAAAATGTCGCTCGAACCAGAAGATCTCACTTATGATACAGTAAGAAATGTGCCATAATATATTATCAGATGCACTAACGCTTGGTTTGTCTGTATGAGGTTTAAACAAGACGTCTAAATGTGTTCAGGTGAACAGATCAGATCTGGCGTCACTATTTAGATATATTTACTTGAGCCAGCAGATCTTATATTAGGTTCACCTTTTATTTATTTACTGTTTATGTACTTTTGTTTAAAATATAGCTATATATCTTATATAGATTTTATGCAGTGTTCTGGTAGTGTTTTGCTGTCCTATTGAGCTTACAATCTTGTTACCAGTACACAGGGAGTATAAGTGATTCATCCAAAGCCACAAGAAGATGACATTAGTATTGGAACCAGAGTAACTCAACACTACTCGGTGTTCGTTATTATATGGTTGACACACTTAGCCGTCAAGTTAGTCCTCATCCTTTTAACATAAGTCTGTTGTTTGATTGCAGTTAGATATATTCAACCAGCAGAGTGGTCTCTATGAGTAATCATCTGTAGGCAGCTAAATTCTGGTGGGTTTATTTTAGAAGAGGGCAGAGAGGACATTCAACGCAGTCACGATTCACACAGACTTGGGGTGACTACTGGTTGAGGGTAAAAGAAGGGAAGAATTTGGTTCAAGTGTCGGATACATGAACAAAAGCCTGGGTGTTTATTTGAATGAAACTGGATTTTAAGTTCAAGAAAAGAAGACTGGGAATAGAGACCCCGTATTGGCTTAATCCGTGTTAATTTTAGAAGCATCATAGAAAGATTGTTAGAATTCTGAGTATTGGGAGGGTCATGAAGTTATGGAAAGTTTAACTGTTATGTGGGAGAGAAGTAAATTCTCGAGGACATTAATAAAACTGTGGTTACAATGGATACAATAAGCTGATATAAGAAGAGAAGACTGCACTTGGAAAGTGTTTTAACCTGATCCTTGACTTATGGGTTTATGGGAATGATGAACTTATCTGAATAACAAAAGAATTAGGGGGGGGGGGTTGGAAGCTGAAGAGGCGATTGGTGCGATATTTTGTTGGTGTTAGATGCTGAGGTAAAAAACTTGTTGAATATATCTGTACATCAATCAGTAGGACCGTGTATAGTGAAAGAGAAACAAAGCACTGCCATACGACTTGGATAATGAATTTGGCACAGTATAGTTTGCTTAGACCAGGCTTGGCTAACCTGTGGCACTCCATGTGTTGTGAAACTACAAGTCCCAGCATACCCTTCCAGCAATAAGCTGCTATATATTGGAAAAGCATGCTGGGACTTGTAGTTTCACAACACCTGGAGTGCCACAGGTTAGCCAAGCCTGGCTTAGACCATTGGAGAGGCTAAAATAATAGACAGGAGCTGCAGTGGAGTGTCGCCTTACCAGGGAATAATTCATTTGGGATAAATAAGACATTAAACCGTTCCCAGCAACACCATGAAAATGGGTCTAGCCATAGATGTATAAACCACACCACTTGTCGTGCGATCACGGGGCGGCTAACCGGAAGGGCTCTTAATGAAGTTTGGATGCAGCTGAGCCAAATTAGAGTGTAGAATAGACAACATGAGACTAGACTGCAATGGGGAGATTAGCAGGAGGACTGCAAGGACCCAAACCTAGTAGTGCACAGGGAGAGCTATAAGTACCCGGTACAGAAGCTGCATGATGGGAGAACAGCAAGAAGAGCAGAAGGCACTAGGCCCCTCCCACAACGCCAGGCCAAGCCTTCTAATATTCACTCTAACCAATCACATTTGTGGGTGCCACAGGTTTTTTTTTTTTCCTGCCACGACCCACTCGCTCTCAGCCCTGGCCTTAAAGTTTTGTTTATTGCATGATGTAGTAACTGGTAGATTCTATTCCACTATACATATGATTAGCTGTAGAGAAGACCTCTCCCTGTGTAACACAGGATCTGGACTGATAATTCCAGCTTGTGATATTGTTCTTTCCTTTAGACCGGCCTCTCTGAGGAGCAGCTGAAGTCTCTGGATGATATTTTTGAGAACGTGTACAAGAAAAAATACAAGATCGTCGGCTACACGGCCAGGCGCATCCTGACCGAAGGCGGGAGTCCCAACCCGAACTTCACCCCCGAGGATCAGACGCATTTCTCCATTAAGGATGAATTTTGAAGGATTTTTTTTTTTTATTTCTCATGGGTCCAACATTGATAACCGATTTTTATTTTTATTTTTTATCCTTAACCTTCTGGACATTTTTTAGGTCGTACTGTATCTCTCAGTCTTGTCGTTGTAACTTGGGCTAAGCTGGGGTAGTTTACAGAACTTGTGGGGATTTAAACACTATGTTCAGTTGAAAATGTAAGAAATGCAATGGACAACATGATTAACGTGTACTCTCCAGCCTCTCTCCTCCTCTGGGCAACGGTGTTTCCCGTTTCTATACCTCTATGCCTTACTGGCTGGTTTGTCTGTATAATTGTTCTCTGGCGGTTCTGTATATAATCTCCGTTTAGGTCACTGTGCTGTCTCCTGGTTACTCACGGTACACTCGAGAGAATATCTATGGTGATCCGTCCGTTGTAACGGGCACAGGAAAGGATCTGGATTTATTTTAGGTTTGTTCATGGGTGTTTGGTGAGTTTGATGCAAGGTTATGACAGGTGTCTAAATGATGGAAGAATTAGAACACTTTATTCTCTATGGAATCGGACACACTGGTGTTTGCAGCAGCAAATTAAACTAAGCTAACGCGTTTCTCTGAATACATCCTGCACCATTACTGGATGCATGTTTCAATAGAAAGGTTATGAAGCGGAACGCAGCTGAATGGATCTGTGATACATGCCCAAACGTATTCATACACGAAATTGTGTTATAATAACCCTAGACCAGAGGGTAAATGTATCAAGCTGCCAGTTTCCGGTGGGTTTGAAAAGTGGAGATGTTGCCTATAGCAACCAATCAGATTCTAGCTATCATTTTGTAGAATGTACTAAATAAATGATAACTAGAATCTGATTGGTTGCTATAGGTAACATCTCCACTTTTTCAAACCCGTCGGGAACTCGCAGCTTGATAAATTTACCCCATGGTGTGTATCTTGTATTTTGTAAGATGCTGTTGAACACATAAATGAAAAAACAAAAATAAGCTATATTGTCTATCTTTAATGTGTAATGTCATCGCCCCTTTTCGGCTGTTGTGCACATCTTCTAACGCCCAATTTGTAGTATAGTTTCCACAACATGACTTGAACGGGGGCATCTTTTATCTTTGTCATATGCCTTGAACCATATACCTCATTGTATGTTAAATCCTCTATTTTAAAACTGAAACATATTTATGTAATTGTTGGTAAGACCATACAGTACCTACAAGATTGTCCTAAAATAAATATCTTTCATCCAATGCTTTCTCAACTAAAAAAATATTATTGTTTTTGTTGTTGGCAAAAGGTCAATGTGGAAATCAATTTATTGTGTTCTTGGGAGTATTAAAGAACCTCTTGGCTTTGTACTATTTTAATAAAAAAAACCTCATTAGGCATATAATTTGACTTTACTTATATAAAACAGCTACCGATAATAATTTTTCCGACACATTAAAAACTTTCTTAATTTTATTGTAGTCACAATAGAGTTGAACTATTAATAAGAGAAAAATCAATCTTTTGTCTTTGAGTTACTGTCCTAGATTGTTTTTTTTCATGTTCTTCTCTTTTTCTAATATAAATATTGTGACTATGAAAAATTATTTATTTTGGTTTTTTTCTTACAAATACACAAAACTGCTGCACAGATGGTTTTATGGCAGGATGAGAAAGGCCACATTTCCTCAGGCAGCAGAGTGGTCATTAATTTTTTAAAAATTTAAATTGGCTACGTTGATCCTCAATGAATCTAGATGCCTAAGAGCAAGTCACTGGAAACAGCCAGATCCCCCTCTGTTCAACAAAACATGGGACCTCGCGACCATGGATAAAATCTCTGCTTATCTCCATGATAAAAACCCCAAAATTCACCCAGATCTGCAACCTATGGTATTACTACAACACCTCAACTCGCCAAAACACCTCTACTAGTGGACATTCAGATCTGCTTTGGTAGTTTACACACATTCAATTCAACGATCACCTGCTGAAATTTGACTGTTCTTCTGATTGTTGCTGGCCAGGGTCCTAGGAGTTGGCCTAAGTTGCCTTTACCCCCCCCCCCCCTCTGCATTCCCAGTACCCCTCATTTATCAACCTTCAATGACTGCTACTGTTTGTTTAAAAAAAACCCGAGCAGTAGGGGGGATTTAGCACAGCGTGACGCGTCTCCGGAACAGTGCACGGAGCCGCATTGCGCCAATGTTGGGGTTGAAGTCTCCGTTCATTTTTCCTTACCGTAATGCCCCCCGGCAATGTGGGTGGCAGCTCACGGCCAATTGAATCTCCCCCATAATGTAGGTTTTCTAATTTTATATTTAATTTAAATTGATTAAAAGACTAATTATTAAATATATGAGTAACTCTGGAGAGACCCCCTTTATACAAATGTAATTAAGAAAAAGGTTAAATTAACATTAGACATTGATTTTGTGTGGTTCAATCTTTGCAACTTTCCTTTAAATAGTTGGAGTGTTTTTTTTTTTTTCTACATTAAATTGGCCTTACCCCCTGTTTAATACATCATTCTGATAGAGGATAGACATTTCTGGTATAATTGGTGATAAAAGATGATACCTTCCATTCTGCTGCTTGGCAAATATACATACAATTTCAAACGTCTTGTCTTCAGCTTTGCCTAGGTTCGGGGACTTGTTTTTTAAGTTTCATTGATCGTTTCTATTACAATTTATTTCACTGCTTTACTTCCTGGTTTCTAAAGTTGAGGATTGCAATGACCTATATATGCCACAAGATGGCGTCAGAGTACTGATTAAATTGCATGAATATAGTGTATGTGTAAAATGACCAGGAAAATGCATTATTGTTATAATACACAAGTGGTGTTAATGTATTTATGAAGTCCTGTAAATAATATCTGTATAAACAATGATTGTCTGATGTCACCAGAACTTTATATAGGTATTATTTACAGGCAGTAAGATGGTTACATCCTATTCGCTATCCATGGAAGCAAATCCTACAGGAACAGCTGGTCTTTATTTGGGGTTAATCACATTCCTCCTTATTGCTCCCAGGTGTAGTCTATTTACCTTTGAACATGATTTTGAATGTGATTGGTTATTGCTGAATACAACTACAAACTCCATTATGACAGGGTGTGAACACTTATGAGTCTTGTAATTTTTTTTATTTTCACTTTCTCCTAAGAATGTTTTTTTTCACTTCAGTTTTGTTGGTTGTAAGGTCACATTTAAAGGTAGGAAAACTGATGTGTGTTGATTTATCTTTATTTCAGGCCATTTCCATTAGGGTGTGTAGACTTTTTATATGTACTGTATCTCCTCTTATGCCCATGTAATTTACAGCAGTGAGTGCATTACCCCATATATAAAGTGATTGGTGACTTTTGATGTCATCAATGCATTGTATCAGGAAAACTTGTCTATTATAAGGTATAACAATGCTGACTGTAAATTATTACGGCTATATTAAGTCATCTCAGAGATCTGTGGTAATTTAAGGCACTGCATACAGAGGTTAAAAACCATAAACGAATGTAAGAATTTCGGTAAACGCAACAAAAGTGTATTTTATTATGGGAAAATTTACTCTTGAAGTTTTTGCTTTGATAAACAAATTTCTATGATTTGGGTATTTAGTGTAGATGGGCGTTTATACTGTTTATATACTGAACCAGGAACTACTCTTACCAGAGAACTCCTCTGCCAATGCGGTGCGGTAGAGATAAACGTTTGGATGATGATTAGATCAGTAGATAAAGGGGCACTCCGCCTTTTAGACAAATCTGTCTCCCTTTTGTTTATTTTTCTTGCCCTTCTATACAACAACAAATAAGCTGTGTGCTTTGGACATACTTGTATACACAGCAGTGTGGTGGTTGTATCTAAAGCATATTTACCTATTTTAAATACCTTTCCCTACAGCACTCTGTCAGTCTCTACATTGGCTGCCTGTATTTCAACAAATCTAATATAAAATTCTTCTACTAACATACAAGGCCGTCAACAAAATTGCACCGACATACATCTCCTCGCTTGCTCAAAATATCTCCCCACTCGACACCTCCGTTCTGCACAAGATCTGCGTCTCTCTTCCACTCTCATCACATCCTCCCATTCTCGGTTACAGGACTTTTTTCGGGCTGCACCCACTTTGTGGAATTCCCTCCCTCGCACAGTAAGACTTTCCTCGAGTCTTCAAACCTTCAAGCGTTCTCTGAAAACTCATCTCTTCAGACAAGCTTATAATATTCCTCAACCACCATCTTAATCTCCCTAGGTTACCCTATTGCCACCCTCTACACAGCTAACACAAGACAACCCTCTGATCAACATAGCTGTGTGACTGATCACACAGCCCACTTAATACTTTTTACCTTTGCATTCTAGCTGGTCCATTGTGCAA